>NC_041387.1:201954271-202023534 GCF_002162155.2 Triticum dicoccoides | reverse complement strand
CGCCACCGTGCAAGCGCCTCCGCGCCTCGCCCGAGTCCCGCGCCGCCTCGGAGCTCCGCCGCCGGCCCCGGCCGTCGCCTCCGCTCCGCCCCGGCCAGATCCGGCCGCGGGAAGGCCGGATCCGGCGCCCCCTCGCCGGACCCGACCTCTCCGGCCTCCTTCCTCATCTCAGGCGTGTTTCTCCGGCGAGATCCCGGCCGCGTTGACTTTTCCCCGAGGTGCTAAATCTGCTAAGTCCCCAGATTTGCTTATTTTCATGCCCTGTTTGACGTGCTATATCTCTGTATCCGTAGCTCCGATTCGTGCGTGTAATATGTCAAATTGTTCGTCTCAACGAGTACATCATTTCATTCCATTGAATCATATTAATTTGAGGTCATTTAGGTGCCTGAATCATTGTTGTAAGAGTGCTTCATAATGTTTTCTGCTGTCATTTTTGCCATGATTGATGTGTGCATCCTATGAGGTTGATGACTACATATGTTTTGAACTATGCTATGTCTTCTTTACAGAGGTGCTTACTATGTATTTTTGTGATCAATGTGGTGACTAGCACAAGCATGCAAACTAGGCATCGTGATGTTGCTGATTTTAGTCCCTGTTCTGCTATTATTTTGATGCCATGTAAACTTGATGCTACAGAGAGATCCATGCATATTTTGAGATACTTCAGTAAGGGTGTTTTGAACATATGGTTATTGTCTATCCATTCATGCCCTTGGTTGAAATTATGGAGTAGTCTAGCATGTCTTTTTCGTGCTCTACTTTTGCTTCAAAATGTTTCCTGGCAGGTTGTTTACTTGTTATTCAATTTGGCCAAGGTTGCTATAGTTGATCCTTGCATGCTATGGACTTGTTCTTGCCTTGGTTTGTTTCACAAACATGTCTTCTTGATGATGCTATGCTTATCTTGTCATGCAATGACTTGTGGTGAGTGTATCGAGCTTGTTAAGTAGTGTACATGATGTTGTTGTTTTGCTAGGCTGAATCTGTTATTTCGTGATGCTATATAAACATGTTTCTACTAATCATTCTATGCATAATCTGGAGATGTTGTATAAACATGTTTTGATCTACATGTCATGATCTATCCATCCATGCCCCTGGTTGCATTTATAGCTTGCTGTAGCTTGTTCATATCTTGCTCCAAAGTTGCTTCATAATGTTGCTGTCAGCCTGTTAACATTAAGTTCACTTGTTCCCATGTGTTTTACTAGTGATCCATGCACCCTATGACCTTGATATTGCCATGATTAGCTTCACAAATATGTATTCTTATTGTTGGTTGCCTTGCCATGCCATCTATTGCTCTCTAGTGAGTTGCACAAGCTCATCAATATGCCTTCATAATTCTGTTCCTGCCATGTATGAATCTGTAATATAACTTGCCATGTTTACGTGGGTGCCATCATATTTTCTGATCCTTTTTGGCTCATGGTCAGTAAGGGACTCTTGATCTATGCAATTAGTACATTCATGCCATGCCTTTGTTTGCTATTATAATTTCCTGTAACATGTTGTTTTATAGCTCTAAACATTGCATCGTGATGTTATTTTCTGCAAAGTCTGAATTGTTATAACTTGCAATCTTACCATGTGTGTTTGAGCATGTTCTAGTGATTTCTGGAGATAGCTCAATGTTCATGTTTTGTTGTGCTTTACCTGTACATCATGCCCATGCCTTTTGTTATTATGTTGTGGTACTGTAGTTTGTTGTTTTGATGCTTGCAATATGCCTAGTTGCTGTTTTGGATAGCTTGTCCTTTAAACTTGTATAGAGTGCATGTGTTGAACCGTTGCTCCGTTTTGAGTCTGCTCTATATGAAACTTGCTTAGTTTTGCATGGAGTTTCATATTATCATGTTGCATCTTTGTTTTGAGGTGTTTGCTTGATGTTTGGGTGCATTTTGCATCATTGCCATATTTAACTTGTCTTGCTCATATCTTCTAGGCCGTAGCTCCAAATCTAATGAACTTTATATGTAACTTGACTAGAATCTCGTGTAGATCATCTTTGTGCGTCTTAACTTGCTGTTTAACAACTTGAACATAAGGTTTATTAAGATCTGGACCAATTTCGAAATTTGCATATGAGGACTTACCGGAATTGTTATATGTTGTTCCTGGTCTCATTAAACTTGCCTTGATGTGTTGCTCTTGTTTGCATCATCTCTTACCATGAGTAGCTTCATGTAGCTTTGTCATGCATCATGCTTGTTGTGCATCATGTCTTGTTTATGTGGGGTGTGTTTACTATGTTGTGTGCTTCTTTTCGATAGTTCCTGTTTCGTTGCGATCGTGAGGATTCGTTCATCTACGCTTGGTTCGGCTTCATCCGTTCGTTTTCTTCATGGACTCGTTCTTCTTCCTTGCGGGATTTCAGGCAAGATGACCGCTACCCTGGATCTCACTACTATCATTGCTATGCTAGTTACTTCGTTCTATCGCTATGCTGCGCTACCTATTACCTGTTTATCAAGCCATCCCAAATTGCCATGAACCTCTAACCTTTGACACATTTCCTATGCAAACCATTGATTGGCTATGTTACCACTTTTGCTCAGCACTCTTATAGCGTTGATAGTTGCAGGTGAAGTTGAAGATTGCTCCATGGTGGACAGGATTATGGTTGGGATATCACAATATCTCTTATATTATTAATGCATCTATATACTTGGTAAAGGGTGGAAGACTCGGCCTTTTGCCTGGTGTTTTGTTCCACTCTTGCCGCCCTAGTTTCCGTCATACCGGTGTTATGTTCCCGGATTTTGCGTTCCTTACGCGGTCGGGTGATTTATGGGACCCCCTTGACAGTTGGCTTTGAATAAAACTCCTCCAGCAAGGCCCAACCTTGGTTTTACCATTTGCCTCACCACCACCTCCCTTTCCCTTGGGTCGGCCAACCCGAGGGTCATCTTTATTTTAGCCCCCCCGGGCCAGTGCTTGTCTAAGTGTTGGTCCGAACCGAGCGATGTCCGGCGCCCCCTGGGCAACCAGGGTCTATGCCAACCCGACGTCTGGCTCATCCGGTGTGGCCTGAGAACGAGATATGTGCAGATCCTATCGGGATTTGTCGGCACAGCGGGAGGCTTTGCTGGTCTTGTTTTACCATTGTCGAAATGTCTTGTAAACCGGGATTCCGAGTCTGATCGGGTCTTCCTGGGAGAAGGTCTATTCCTTCGTTGATCGCGAGAGCTTGTCATGGGCTAAGTTGGGACACCCCTGCAGGGTATAATCTTTCGAAAGCCGTGCCTGCGGTTATAGGCAGATGGGAATTTGTTAATGTCCGGTTGTAGATAACTTGACACCAGATCCGAATTAAAACGCATCAACCGCGTGTGTAGCCGTGATGGTCTCTTTTCGGCAGATTCCGGAAAGTGAACACGGTTTCTAGGTTATGGTTGACGTAAGTAGGAGTTCAGGATCACTTCTTGATCATTACTAGTTGACGACCGTTGCTTTTGCTCTCTTCTCGCTCTTATTTGCGTATGTTTCCCACCATATATGCTTAGTCGCTACTACAACCTCACCACTTTACCCCTTCCTTTCCCATTGAGCTTTGCTAGTCTTAATACCCATGGTAATGGGATTGCTGAGTCCTCGTGGCTCACAAATTACTACAACAACAGTTGCAGGTACAGGTTGTGCGATGATCATGACGCGAGAGCGATGCTTGCTTGCGTTGAGTTCTTCTTCTTCTTCTTCGATCGGGGATAGGTTCCAGGTCGGCAGTCTGGGCTAGCAGGGTGGATGTCGTTTGAGTTTCTGTTTGTGTTTCATCCGTAGTCGGATGATGCTCTGATGTATTGTGATGTTGTATTCGTGTGGCATTATTATGTAATGTTGATGTAATGATATCCACCTTGCAAAAGCGTTTCAATATGCGGGTCTATCCTTTGGTGGGACCTTCGAGTTCCTTTTGGATAGGGTCGCCTATTGGGCGTGACAAGTTGGTATCAGAGCCTCGACCGACCCTAGGAGCCCCCTTGATTGATCGTGTAGTTTGGCCGTTGTTGAGTCTAGAAGAAAACTGTTTTCGGAGTCTAGTTATATCAGAGAGTAGGAATTCTTTTTACTCCCCAGCCCCTTCGTCGCTCTGGTGAGGAATCTTGACGCAGGTGTTTTGAATTACTCCTCTTCCCCTTCAAAATTTTTCTTTAGGATCACGCAGTTGGTTTTCCGATCGTTGTCCATCCTCTTTTCATCCGGTGCATTTCTCATCAAGTTGACTCGAGCCTCTTCATCATTGAGTTCTATCCTCAGTTGTCTTCTTTTCCCACCCGCCCTCCCTGTTCTTCTTCTCGGAACCGGAGTCCGTAATCGAGTATGCATCCTACTCGAGCGAACTCTTTGCCTTCTTTCCCCAATGATTTCAACCGGTGCTTTGTCTTCAAGTTATTCGTCGATTTCCCTTTCCAAGATGATTTTGTTTTCCCGCCCTCCCACCCTCTTCCCAGAGTCTGAGTCTCTCTCGACCATCTATCTCAGTCGTGTGGAGCCTCTTCAGTCTTTCGTAAATTAATTCAACCGGTGAATTCTCGTCTTGTTCGTCATTTTTCATCCCTTTCTTTTTCCGGTGGACCCAATTCAAGTATTCGGTGTTGATCATATTCTTTCCCTAGGATCAAGTGTTCTCCTTGCTCGTTCGCCTCTCGCCAGTTTATCCTTCCGAAGTGTTCAAGACATCTCAGGAGATTCGTCTGTGTTCCTATTAATTCGAGGTTGTCACCCCATTCAAATATTTCAATTGTTCCGGTGCATCATCTATCTCTTCAACAATCCTTTTCAACGGTGTTTTTTCTCTTTAGTGGGCCCTAACCCACAGGTCTTTTCCCAGGATCTTACCTGACTCTTCTAATTATTCCACCGGAGTTATTCTTAATTCTTTTCAAGCGTGATGTAAGAATGGATCCCATCAATCACATGTCTTTTCCAAGATCGATTTCAAATCTTTTTCATTGTTGGCTCAACCTTTTCAGTTTTCATTCTCCCGGAGTATCTCAACAATTTCGGTGGTGTTTCTCGTCGTCTTTCTCATCCTTGAAGATCGAAGAAGAGTTTTTCATATCATCCTCTCGAATTATTTCAGTTTGACAGATATTCTTTCTTAACCATCCGGAGTATGTCAGAAGCTGTTTTCCCGTTTCTTTTCACTGGAGGCCATCATTTCAGCTATCGCTCTCTAATTATCCCGGTGCTTCGCTCAATTTTTCTTTAATCAGCTCATGATCTCTTTGTTCTTTTGCATCTAAATCCCCTCGAGCATATTGGTTCTTCTAATTCTTCCCGGTGATTAAGTCTCTTTCATTAGTCATTTTCGAAATCTAACGGTGGTTCATTCAGATTCTTTTTCCTTTGTCATCATATTAATCCTTTCATTCTTTTCAATCCTACCGGTGGTTCATGAAGACCTCTCAAGTTTTTGTTATGTCACTTCTCAATCCTTTTTTTCAAGAAGAATAAGTAGTATGCAAATCCATTGTTTGTCATCATTTTAACTTGATGAAGGATAAGCATACAATAAATCTTATTCTTATTTCATCCAAGTGAGTAATCCTTTCCTTCGGAGTTTGTTCTTGATGAATAAATTCTAGTTCCAAGTGTTTTCATCTTTTCTTTTCCGGAGTTCAATTTCCTCGGTCATCTCGTTGGAACCTCCATCTAAATCATCGCAACGCTCATCTTATTCGTTCGTCCTTCATTCTATCTCATCATCTTTTGTTTCCGGAGTTCTCCATGGTGGTTCTTCATGATTTAATTCATTCTGCAAGAGTTCATCAAGTATCATTCCATGCTCTCTAGTTCTTGTTCTATTCTTTCCTTGTTCAGTCAGAGTGCTATCTAAATCCTTTCAGTCTTATTCGTTTCTTATCTCGTTCTAACTAGAGTGGTTTCATAGTCTATCTGATTCCGTGAGCTTTCGATTCTCGTCATTCTCGTCGTTCCTCTCTTTTTCTCGAGTGCTCTCGATTCTTTGCTTCTTCTCTTCAGTTCTTGTTTCACCTCTTCCTTTTTCTCTTCCGTCTCGGTCCTAAGATCTTGGGACGAGATCTCTTGTTAGTGGAGGAGTGTTGTAACGCCCCGGATCCGATGCGCCAGGTGTCCGCATGTTATTCGCCTTCGTTGCCATGTCATTTGTTTGCGTGTTGCATTTTTTTCATGTCATCATGTGCATTGCATTGCATGCGTGTTCGTCTCATGCATCCGAGCCTTTTCCTCGTTGTCCGTTTTGCAATCCGGCGCTCCTATGTCCTCCGGCGTCCCCCTCTTCTCCCTTTTCGTGAGTGGGTGTTAAACGTTCTCGAAATGGACCGAGGCTTTCCAAGTGGCCTTGGTATAGCACCGGTAGACCGCCTGTCAAGTTTTGTGCCATTTGGAGTTCGTTTGGTACCCCAACGGTTAACCGGGTAACCGTAAAAGCCCCCTTCTCTTTGCAGCCCAACACCCCTTCCAAAGTGGCCCAAAACCCATCTAACTCCCCTCCATGATCTCGGTCGTTCAATCACGATCGTGTGGGCGAAAACCGCTCCTCATTTGGACTCTCCTAGCTCCCTCTACCTATAAATATATGCCCTCTCCCCCGAAATCTCGGGTCCAAACCCTAGCAAACTCCTCCCCGCGCCGCCGGACATGTCCATCCGCGCCGGACATGTCCGCCGGACACGTCGCCCGGCCCAATCAGCTCGTGCCACGTCAGCAACGCCGCCGCCTCGCCCTATCGCATGCCGCCACCTCAGCCTGCCGGCTCCCCGCCGCCGCGGCCCGCGAGGCCCGGGTCGGGCCCGCCCAGGCCCGTGCTCCGCCCGCTCGCGCCGCCGCCGTTCGCCGCCGCCACCCGGCCGGCGCTCGCCTCCACCGGCGTCGCACCCTACCGCCCCTCTCCTTCGCCCGCCGCCGACGAGCGCCCCGCCGCCGCGGCTCCGCTGCCCGCCTCCCGGCGCCTCCCCACGTCGCCGCCCGTGCCCCGTGCGCCTCCCCGCGCCCCCTTCGTTGCCACCCTCCGGCCACCCGGCGCCGTCCCGCCCCGGCCGCCGCCGTGCAAGCGCCTCCGTGCCTCGCCCGAGTCCCGGGCCGCCTCGGAGCTCCGCCGCCGGCCCCGGCCTTCTCCTCCGCTCCGCCCCGGCCAGATCCGGCTGCGGGAAGGCCGGATCCGGCGCCCCCCTCGTCGGACCCGACCTCTCCGGCCTCCTTCCTCATCTACGGCGTGTTTCTCCGGCGAGATCCCGGCTGCGTTGACTTTTCCACGAGGTGCTAAATCTGCTAAGTCCCCAAATTTTCTTATTTTCATGCCCTGTTTGACGTGCTATATCTCTGTATCCGTAGCTCTGTTTCGTGCGTGTAATATGTCGAATTGTTCGTCTCAACGAGTACATCATTTAATTCCATTGAATCATATTCATTTGAGGTCATTTAGGTGCCTGAATCATCATTGTAAGAGTGCTTCATAATGTTTTCTGCTGTCTGTTATCAGAACGAGCTCTTTTGTCATTTTTGCCATGATTGATGTGTGCATCCTATGAGGTTGATGACTACATGTGTTTTGAACTGTGCTATGTCTTCTTTACAGAGGTGCTTACTATGTATTTTTGTGATCAATGTGGTGACTAGCACAAGCATGCAAACTAGGCATCGTGATGTTGCTGATTTTAGTCCCTGTTCTGCTGTTATTTTAATGCCATGTAAACTTGATGCTACAGAGAGATCCATGCATATTTTGATATACTTCAGTAAGGGTGTTTTGAACATGTGGTTATTGTCTATCCATTCATGCCCTTGGTTGAAATTATGGAGTAGTCTAGCATGTCCTTTTCGTGCTCTACTTTTGCTTCAAAATGTTTCCTGGCAGGTTGCTTACTTGTTATTCAATTTGGCCAAGGTTGCTATAGTTGATCCTTGCATGCTATGGACTTGTTCTTGCCTTGGTTTGTTTCACAAACATGTATTCTTGATGATGCTATGCTTATCTTGTCATGCAATCACTTGTGGTGTGTGTATCGAGCTTGTTAAGTAGTGTACATGATGTTGCTGTTTTGCTAGGCTGAATCTGTTATTTCGTGATGCTATATAAACATGTTGCTACTAATCATTCTATGCATAATCTGGAGATGTTGTATAAACATGTTTTGATCTACATGTCATTCTCTATCCATCCATGCCCCTGGTTGCATTTATAGCTTGCTGTAGCTTGTTCATATCTTGCTCCAAAGTTGCTTCATAATGTTGCTGTCAGCCTGTTTACATTATGTTCACTTGTTCCCATGTGTTTTGCTAGTGATCCATGCACCCTATGACCTTGATATTGTCATGATTAGATTCACAAATATGTCTTCTTACTGTTGGTTACCTTGCCATGCCATGTATTGCTCTGTAGTGAGTTGCACAAGCTCATCAACATGCCTTCATAATTCTGTTCCTGCCATGTATGAATCTGTAATATAACTTGCCATGTTTACGTGGGTGCCATCATATTTTCTGATCCTTTTTGGCTCATGGTCAGTAAGGGACTCTTGATCTATGCAATTAGTACATTCATGCCTTTGTTTGCTATTCTAAGTTCCTATAACATGTTGTTTGATAGCTCTAAACATTGCATCGTGATGTTATTTTCTGCAAAGTCTAAATTGTTATAACTTGCAATCTTACCATGTGTGTTTGAGCATGTTCTAGTGATTTCTGGAGATAGCTCAGTGTTCATGTTTTTTTGTGCTTTACCTATGCATCATGCCCATGCCTTTTGTTATTATGTTGTGGTATTGTAGTTTGTTGTTTTGATGCTTGCAATATGCCTAGTTGCTGTTTTGGACAGCTTGTCCTTTAAACTTGTATAGAGTGCATGTGTTGAACCGTTGCTCCGTTTTGAGTGTGCTCTATATGAAACTTGCTTAGTTTTGCATGTAGTTTCATATTATCATGTTGCATCTTTGTTTTGAGGTGTTTGCTTGATGTTTGGGTGCATTTTGCATCAATGCCATGTTTAACTTGTCTTGCTCATATCTTCTAGGCCGTAGCTCCAAATCTAATGAACTTTATATGTAACTTGACTAGAATCTCATGTAGATCATCTTTGTGCATCTTAACTTGCTGTTTAACAACTTGAACATAAGGTTTATTCAGATCTGGACCAATTTCGAAATTTGCATATGAGGACTTACCGGAATTGTTATATGTTGTTCCCGGCCTCATTTAAACTTGCCTTGATGTGTTGCTCTTGTTTGCATCATCTCTTACCATGAGTAGCTTCATGTAGCTTTGTCATGCATCATGCTTGTTGTGCATCATGTCTTGTTCATGTGTGGTGTGTTTACTATGTTGTGTGCTTCTTTTTGATAGTTCCTGTTTTGTTGCGATCGTGAGGATTCGTTCATCTACGCTTGGTTCGGCTTCATCCGTTCGTCTTCTTCATGGACTCGTTCTTCTTCCTTGCGGGATTTCAGGCAAGATGACCGCTACCCTGGATCTCACTACTATCATAGCTATGCTAGTTGCTTCGTTCTATCGCTGTGTTGCGCTTCCTATTACGTGTTTATCAAGCCATCCCAAATTTCCATGAACCTCTAACCTTTGACACATTTCCTATGCAAACCATTGATTGGCTATGTTACCGCTTTTGCTCAGCCCCTCTTATAGCGTTGCTAGTTGCAGGTGAAGTTGAAGATTGCTCCATGGTGGACAGGATTATGGTTGGGATATCACAATATCTCTTATATTATTAATGCATCTATATACTTGGTAAAGGGTGGAAGACTCGGCCTTTTGCCTGGTGTTTTGTTCCACTCTTGCCGCCCTAGTTTCTGTCATACCGGTGTTATGTTCCCGGATTTTGTGTTCCTTACGCGGTCGGGTGATTTATGGGACCCCCTTGACAGTTCGCTTTGAATAAAACTCCTCCAGCAAGGCCCAACCTTGGTTTTACCATTTTCCTCACCACCACCTCCCTTTTCCTTGGTTCGGCCAACCCGAGGGTCATCTTTATTTTAGCCCCCCCGGGCCAGTGCTTGTCTAAGTGTTGGTCCGATCCGAGCGATCTCCGGCGCCCCCTGGGCAACCAGGGTCTATGCCAACCCGACGTCTGGCTCATCCGGTGTGCCCTGAGAACGAGATATGTGCAGCTCCTATCGGGATTTGTCGGCACAGCGGGAGGCTTTGCTGGTCTTGTTTTACCATTGTCGAAATGTCTTGTAAACCGGGATTCCGAGTCTGATCGGGTCTTCCTGGGAGAAGGTCTATTCCTTCGTTGATGGCGAGAGCTTGTCATGGGCTAAGTTGGGACACCCTTGCAGGGTATAATCTTTCGAAAGCCGTGCCTGCGGTTATAGGCAGATGGGAATTTGTTAATGTCTGGTTGTAGATAACTTGACACCAGATCCGAATTAAAACGCATAAACCGCGTGTGTAGCCGTGATGGTCTCTTTTCGGCGGAGTCCAGAAAGTGAACACGGTTTCTGGGTTATGTTTGACGTAAGTAGGAGTTCAGGATCACTTCTTGATCATTACTAGTTGACGACCGTTCCTTTTGCTCTCTTCTCGCTTTTATTTGCGTATGTTAGCCACCATATATGCTTAGTCACTGCTGCAACCTCACCACTTTACCCCTTCCTTTCCCATTGAGCTTTGCTAGTCTTGATACCCATGGTAATGGGATTGCTGAGTCCTCGTGGCTCACAGATTACTACAACAATAGTTGCAAGTACAGGCTGTGCGATGATCATGACGCGAGAGCGATGCTTGCTTGCGTTGAGTTCTTCTTCTTCTTCTTCGATCGGGGATAGGTTCCAGGTCGGCAGCCTGGGCTAGCAGGGTGGATGTCGTTTGTGTTTCTGTTTGTGTTTCATCCGTAGTCGGATGATGCTCTGATGTATTGTGATGTTGTATTCGTGTGGCATTCTATGCCTTATGTATGTAGGCCCATCTATTATGTAATGTTGATGTAATGATATCCACCTTGCAAAAGCGTTTCAATATGCGGGTCTATCCTTTGGTGGGACCTTCGAGTTCCTTTTGGATAGGGTCGCATATTGGGCGTGACACTAGTCTACCACTGTAAGAGTTCACACAACTTACTCAACTATGCTAGAGCCCACTGTAAGAGAATCACACGGTACCCCGGGATTTCCAAAAATACAGGCAACACTGGGTTCCCCAGGTGCCTGAAGCCACCCAGATGTGTATTAAAGTTGCCACCTTAAGTAGAACCATTAATTAATAATCTCACATCTATCATGGATAGTCTCAAACCCAATCCACGTCTACTAGCATAGCATAGCAATATACGCAATGTAGAAGTAACTCCCAAGGTTTGAATGCAGGACAATAGGTTCCTACCTCATCAACTACTTCCCAATACCCACATGTTAATGAGATCCTATTCATGCAATTGTTCGAGGATGAAACTAATGCATAAAAACTAGGTATGAAAGGGATATGATCAAAGTGTGAACTTGCCTTGTAATATTGATGAAGATGATTCACACTCATAACTCCTGATTGTTCTACTCGTCACACTCCAGTCAATCTATCGTAAGCAAGCAATAGTAACCACACATAAGCAATCACTCAAAAGATCAGAAAGAACGAAGAAAACAATTCGGAAAGCATCAAAAACATAGCAAATAACTCTTGCAAAATGAAACAATTTCTAATAGTACCACAATTATGTGTAGTTGGCCTTACCAGAAAGTTTAGGTCAAGAGCTTTAATTTGCAAAGAGAATCAACTAAATCAGAGTTATAAAGCTCAAGTTACGATCAAACGAAGTTCAAATACAAAACTGTTTGAATTCAAAATTTGAAACTTTAAAAAACATGTTTAAGTTGTTTTACTGGATGGACGGGATCATAATGAAGAAGTGGGTGTTGGTTTCGTCTAATTCCGACCAACGAGCAAAAAGTTGTGCTAGTCCGAAGAATAGGGACTATTCTATAAATAAACTAATTGCAAACGGGTCCCTGGATGAAATTAAAACAGAAAAGGAAAAATCGTATCTGACAAACGTTCGCTACAGAACGCTAAAAAACGAATACGTTCGCTGTGAAGACCTAACCAGCGAACGTTCTCTAACTAACTAGGTTAAAAAGAAGAAACCATTTTTAAAGGAAAAACCGAGAAAAACCAGGAAACCGATCTAGGGTTTGCTTATACCGGTCCACGGAAAAGATCGGCGTGTCGGCGGAGCGGGTCGGGCGGACCGGGGCGGCGGAGCTCCGGCGAGTCGTGTCTCCGACGGCAACGGGGCGAAGTGGCTCCGGCTGCGGTGGCAGCGGAGTAGCTTGGAAGGGGTGGCGCGGCACAGCGGTGAGGTGGGTGGTCGCTGCGGGGGTCGGGGAGGTGAGGGGCGATGGCGAGGAAGCTCGGCAGCGGCGATAACTCTGGCGCGGCGGCGGCAAATCTAGCGAGGGGCGGCGGCGGGATACGGGGCGGCGAAGAGGAGAAATGGGGCCAGGGCGGCGGCCTTTATAGGAGGGAGGAGGTGCGACGACCTTGGGGAAGGGGGCACGGAGGCCGGGGCGGACACGGCGCCGGCGCCCTGTGGCGGCGGCGGACTTCCGCCTGGAGTCGGTCGTGCGGGGATGACGGGCGCGGCTTGGGATGGGCTGGCCTAGCGGCTAGTTGGGCCGACCCAGTTCGGCGGCGGGGAATTAAAAAAAACATTTTTGCACACAGCAAAAATAAATAAAAGCGAAAAACCTAAAAATAAAACATAGGCATATTATATATCAAAATTTTCAGAAAAACATTTTCTACAACATGAACATTATTCTAGCTCCAAATAATATCCACAAAAATTCAAATAAAACGAAGAGTGCTACTACTCTACTAAAATCCAATAAAATCATTTTAAAAATACTAAAATTAATTCAAATTGATTTCTCTCCAATTTTCTGATGTAGGAAATCATTTTGCCCTAATTTCTGTATATTTTATTTTCAGAGAAAAATAATTTGAATTAAAACCTAAATAACTCCAAATTTGAAAATAACTTCAAAGGGACTTTGAATTTGATCCTTTTAAACTTCGAACTCATATTTCATATGTTTTGAAGAAGTCATTTTATCTTCTCTCTATAAAAATCATTGAGTTGCTTGAAGTTTCTGAATTTGAAAACATGTCCAAATAAAATTCAAATCTTTTCGAAAGCCATTTCATTTATTTAAATGGAAGAAGTCATGTCATCTTCTCTCCAGGGTTTTGTGGTGAAAAGAATTTGAATTTATGAATGTAAAAATGAAAGTTTGGGAAAGTCCTTTTATTCCCTCTCATTTAACTTTCAAATAGATTTGAATTTCACTCAATTTCACACAAGCAACCACCACAATCAAACAATCAATCAAATGTATCTATTTAATATGACATTCCAAAATTTAGAATTTTGGGATGTTACAAAGCTACCACCCTTAAAATGAATCTCGTCCTAGAGATTCGGAGAGGCTAGAAAGAAATAAGTTAGGTTTGGGGGTCTTCTCAAAATCCATCGATCGTCTAAGGGGGTCTGGGGTGCTACCACCCTTAGAAGCATGGTTACGATTTCATCAAAACTCATATACTCCATCTTTATTGTTGACAGTGTCGGTCTTCTCAGGTTCTCGGGAAAAATTCCTTCTCTGGGCTCTTCCGATATTGGCATAACCTTTTCCTCATTTCCTGTTTCCATTTCATCTTGGACTAGGTCTTCGTTGCTGACGGGTCTGGCGCCAATACTAAACAGCTATCGATATCTCATGGTGGTCATCAATTTATGGTTTCTCCTGCAGGAAATGGGTCTGGGTTGAACCTCACCGTATATCCTATGATTGGCAACAATTGCCTTGTATAGGGAAAAAATTGTCATACCATTCTAAGGTTTAAACAAAGTTTTAATCGTCGTCTCTCCACTATGGGTAAGTCACTCAGATTTACCATCCCACATAGCAAGGCGACTAATAAGAGTAAGTCGGTATGGTGATCAATCCATCCCGCACCCAAATCATTACCTTGGACATGGTTTAGCGAATCTCGCATTCTAACACTCGGTCATCCTCACAAGCATTGCAGAATTTCTCTTATCGATGAACTAAGTTCGGAAAATCCATTGATTCTGCAAGCCAAACAAACATCTACCGGTCCTTCACAAATCTCTGGTTTTATGTTACACCTATAAAATCGTCGGTGGGTAAGGTCGTAATCTCTTCTATGGTTTTTCCTTCAGCAAGACTGTGCTTGCTTCTTGGCAGGTCCTGGGGCCTGTGGGTTATGGCCCATCTCATCACTTGTAAACCTTGAACTCATCCTCAGGGCAACTGATCATTACCCCAACATCCAGCTTCCTAGCATATTTAAAATCCATCCAATTTGCACTGTATCTTTTCCTTCTATTTGCTCATTGCTCCATGTTACCAACCTCATACCTCATTTATATCTAATAGTACTTCATCCCTTCTTATTCTTGGGGTATCCCACTTATCGAGATAAAGCTCGTACTTAGTTTGTCTGAAGTCCACTCCGGGGAACATCATTATCCTTTTCAAGGGTCAAATCTCCTCACAGGGTATTACCACCCTTAAAATGCTCCAATCTTCCATAGACCATATTTCTCATATCCTCGAAAATGGACAAAAATCTTTCTTCATAGAGTAACAACTCATAAAAATCCAAATCAGTACCAACGATGATAACTTTATTGATTCTCCAAATACCACAATCTCCTGTATTTCCATTACAGGCCTCAACTCAACACCTCAATAATAAAAATGTTCTCACTACTTCTATTATACTTCTCACAAACTCAACTATTTATCTCAAATCTCCTTCTCCTTGAGACAATCCCTTGCAAAGTGCCCTGCTTCATTACAGAAGAAACATATCACTTCTTACAAGTATCTTGGTTTCCTTAGGACTACATAGCCTCCTTGGGTCCTCGGCTTCCTTTTTGGCAACTGCTGAGGTAGTGCCCTGACTCCTTGCACCTGAAACAGGTGATATGACTCAGGTCCTTCCTGGAATCCAATCTACTTCTCTTCCTGGACTTTTCCGTTCCAATCAGGGCTTCTATTTCCTGTGGGACGTATCTACATCCTCTATCGGGAATTCTACTAGATCCCCATTCAGACAATCCTAGGAGATGTGTAATAACCCACAAGTGTAGGGGATTGCAACAGCTTTCGAGGGTAAAGTATTCAACCCAAATTTATTGATTTAACACAAGAGGAGCCAAAGAATATTATTGAGTATTAGTAGTTGAGTTGTCAATTCAACCACACCTGGAT
Organism: Triticum dicoccoides; assembly: GCF_002162155.2. Classification (NCBI taxonomy): domain Eukaryota; kingdom Viridiplantae; phylum Streptophyta; class Magnoliopsida; order Poales; family Poaceae; genus Triticum; species Triticum dicoccoides. Next base: position 202,008,295 of record NC_041387.1, on the reverse strand, counting down.
AACTTAGTATCTACAACAAAGTATTTAGTTGCAAAGTAGTATGATAATAAAGGTAAGAGTAGCAAAAGTAATATTTTTGGGTTTTGTAGTGATTGTAATAGTAGCAACGGAAAAGTAAATAGGCGAAGCACAAGATGTGAAAAGCTCGGAGGCATTGGATCAATGATGGATAATTATGTCGGATGCGATTCCTCATGTAATAGTTATAACATAGGGTGACACAGAACTAGCTCCAATTCATCAATGTAATGTAGGCATGTATTCCGTAAATAGTCATACGTGCTTATGGAAAAGAACTTGCATGACATCTTTTGTCCTACCATCCCGTGGCAGCGGGGTCCTAGCGGAAACTAAGGGATATTAAGGCCTCCTATTAATAGAGAACCAGAACAAAGCATTAGCACATAGTGAATACATGAACTCCACAAACTATGGTCATCACCGAGAAGTATCCTGATTATTGTCACTTCGGGGTTGTCGGATCATAACACATAATAGGTGACTATAGACTTGCAAGATAGGATCAAGAACACACATATATTCATGAAAACATAATAGGTTCAGATCTGAAATCATGGCACTCGGGCCCTAGTGACAAGCATTAAGCATAGCAAAGTCATAGCAACATCAGAACATAGTGGATACTCGGGATCAAACCCTAACAAAACTAACTTGATTACATGGTAAATCTCATCCAACCCATCACCGTCCAGCAAACCTACGATGGAATTACTCAAGCACGGAGGTGAGCATCATGAAATTGGTGATGGAGGATGGTTGATGATGACGACGGCAAGGAATCCCCCTCTCCGAAGCCCCGAACGGACTCCAGATCAGCCCTCCACAGAGAGATTTGGGCTTGGCGGCGGCTCCGTGTTGTAAAACGCGATGAAACTTTCTCTTTGATTTTTTTCTCCGCGAGACAGAATATATGGAGTCGGAGTTGAGGTCGACGGAGCCTCAGGGCGCCCATGAGAGAGGGGGCGCGCCCAGGGGGGTGGGCACACCCCCACCCTCGTGGACAGGGTGTGGCCCCCCTGGTCTTGATTCTTTCACCTGTATTTTTTATATTTTTCAAAAAGTGCCTCCGTGGATTTTCAGGACATTCCGAGAACTTTTGTTTTCTACACATAAAACAACATCATGGCAGTTCTGCTGAAAACAGCGTCAGTCCGGGTTACTTTCATTCAAATCATGCAAGTTAGAGTCCAAAACAAGGGCAAAAGTGTTTGGAAAAGTAGATACGTTGGAGACATATCAACTCCACCAAGCTTAAACCTTTTCTTGTCCTCAAGCCATTCAGTTGATAAACTAAAAGTTATAAAGAAAAACTTTTACGAACTCTGTTTTCTCTTGTTGTTTTAAACATGCAAAGCCATCATTCAGGTTTCAACAAATACTATGTACTAACCATACTCACAATAACACCTTGGTCTCACAATTACTCATATCAATAGCATAATCATCTAGCGAGCCATAATAATAAAACTCGGTTGACAACACTTCCTCAAAACAATCATAACATGATATAACAAAATGGTCTCTCGCTAGCCCTTTCCGAGACCGCAAAACATAAATGCAGAGCACCTTTAAAGATCAAGGACTGACTAAACATTGTAATTCATGGTAAAAGAGATCTAGTCAAGTCATACCCAATATAAACCAATAATAATGAATGCAAATGACAGTGTGCTCTCCAGCGGGTGCTTTTTAATAAGAGGGTGATGACTCAACATAAAAGTAAATAGATAGGCCCTTCACAGAGGGAAGCAGGGATTTGTACAGGTGCCAGAGCTTGATTTTAAAATAGAGATTGAATAACATTTTGAGTGGCATACTTTCACTATCAACGCAACAACTATGAGATGGTTGTATCTTCCATACTACATGCATTATAGGGAGTTCCCAAATAGAATGGTAAAGGTTTATACTCCCCCAAGCACCAACAAGCATCAATTCATGGCTTGCTCGAAACAACGAGTGCCTCCTACTAACAATAGCCCTGGGGAAGTTTTGTTTAATTATTTTGATTTGCTTTGATCTTTTTTGATCATAGGACTAGGCATCCCGGTTACCGGCCCTTTCTCGTGAATGAGGAGCGGAGTCCACTCCTCTTGAGAATAACCCACCTAGCATGGAAGATATAGGCAGCCCTAGTGGAAACATGAGCTGCTCGAGCATACAAAACATAATTTCATTTGAAGGTTTGGAGTTTGGCACATACAAATTTACTTGGAACGTCAAGTAAATACCGCATATAGGAAGGTATGGTGAACTCATATGGAACAACTTTGGGGTTTTAAGGAGTTTGGATGCACATGCAGTATTCCCGCTTAGTACAGGTGAAGGTTAGCAAAAGACTGGGAAGCGACCAACTGAGAGAGCGACAACAATCGTAAACATGCATTAAAATTAATTCACACCGAGTACAAGCATGAGTAGGATATAATCCACCATGAACATAAATATCATGAAGGCTATGTTGATTTGTTTCAGCTACATGCGTGAACATGTGTCAAGTCGAGTCACTCAATTCATTCAAAGGAGGATACCATCCCATCATACCACATCATAATCATTCTAATAGCATGTTGGCACAAAAGGTAAAACATTATAATTCATAGCTAATCAAGCATGGCACAAGCAACTATAATCTCTGAATGTCATTGCAAATATGTTTACCTCATAATAAGACGAATCAGAAACGATGAACTCATCATATTACAAAAACAAGAGAGGTCGAGTTCATACCAGCTTTTCTCATCTCAATACGTCCATCATATATCGTCATTATTGACTTTCACTTGCACGACCGAACGATGTGCATAATAATAATAGTGCACGTGCATTGGACTAAGATGGAATCTGCAAGCATTCAACTCAAGAGAGAAGACAAAGTAATATGGGCTCTAAGTTAAATAAACAATCATGCATGTGAGAGCCACTAAACATTTTCAATATGGTCTTCTACTCTCGACCCCCAAAGAAAAGAAAAGAAAATAAAAATATTTACACAGGAAAGCTCCCAACAAGTTAGAAGAAGAACAAGAAATCTTTTTGGGTTTTCATTTTAATTTCTACTACAAGCATGGAAATTAAACTAACTAATTTTTTGGTTTTTCTTAAGGTTTATCAAACACACAAGAAAAAAGCGAGAAAAAGAAAATTAAACTAGCATGGATAATACAATGAAAGGGTATGAGCACCGACGACTAGATAGTGTGTGAACATGAATGTAAAGTCGGTGAGAAATATGTACTCCCCCAAGCTTAGGCTTTTGGCCTAAGTTGGTCTAATACCAAGGACCGCATGGCTGATATCCGTAGTTGTAACTGGGGTCGTACTGAGATGCGGCAGCAATTGCCTCCTGAGCTGCGGCATGTTGGCGAGCCGCCTCCGCTCTCCCCTCGTGTTCAACTGCTTCCTCCCTGGTAACAACATATCTTCCTTTTGCCTGGTAATCAAAAAGGAGAGGAGAAAGAAGAGTAACATGGAGAGCGTTGCGTCTGTCATAGATTAGTCGATACTGGCGGAATTGTTCATCCCTCTTAAGAAAATGATGTTTGACCATAGTGTCATAATCTAAATAAGCAGGAGGTAACATCATATCCCCCTCTTGTGGGGCTATACCAAGATAATTTGCCACACAGGTCGCATAAATTCCTCCAAATAAATCTCCAGCTCTACCATTATTATGCAACCTACGTGCAACTATTGCCCCCAAGTTATAATCTTTATAACCTAGCATAGCACTCTTGAGGACACAAAGATCAAGGACACACATATGACATGCTTCATCTTTACCGTTAATGCATCTGCCAATGAAGAGAGAGAAATAATGTATAGCAGGAAAATGAATGCTCCCTATGGTACCTTGTGCAATATCCCTGGATTCTCCCACAGTAATACTAGCAACGAAATCTCTAAATTCAGATTTGTGGGGATCATTAATATTTCCCCACTACGGAAGTTTGCAAGCGGTTGTAAAATCCTCTAAGTCCATGGTATAAGATGTATCATAGATATCAAATAGGACACTAGGAGAATTACGTGTACAGTTACATTTGAACCTCCGCACAAAGGAATCAGTCAATTGATAGTACTGAGGACACTTATCTTGTAAGATGTCCTCCAGATCCGCATTACACACATATGCGTCAAATTCCTCCTTAAAGCTTGCTTCGACCATAAATTCCTCCTTAAATTCCTCCTTTGTCTTGGATGGTTTAGGAGGAAAGGGCATGGGTTTCTGAACCCATGGTTCTCTTTCTCTACCGTGCTTCCTAGCAACAAAATCTCTCTTATCATAATGTTGATTCTTTGATTGTGGTTTATCAAGATCAACAGTAGGTTCAATTGCTACTTCGTTGTTTTTGCAAGGTTGAGCATCAACATGAACATTATCATTAACATTATCACTAGGTTCACGTTCATCACCTGATTGTGTTTCAGCATCAGAGATAGAAATATCATTTGGATTCTCAGGTGTGTCTGCAATAGGTTCACTAGAAGCATGCAAAGTTCTATCATTTTTCTTTTTCTTCTTTTTAGAAGAACTAGGTGCCTCTAAATTGTTTCTCTGAGAATCTTGCTCGATTCTCTTAGGGTGGCCTTCAGGATACAACGGTTCATGAGTCATTCTACCAGTTCTAGTAGCCACTCTAACAGCAAAGTCATTTTTATTATTTAATTCATCAAGCAAATCATTTTGAGCTTTAAGTACTTGCTCAGCTTGAGTAGCAACCATAGAAGCATATTTGCTAACGAGTTTGAGTTCACCTTTAACTCTAGCCATATAAGTGCTCACGCGTCCTATCTTGAAAGTATTATTCTTTAACTCTCTACCAACATAAGCATTAAAACTTTCTTGTCTAGCCATAAAGTCATCGAATTCATCTAAGCATGGGCTATGAAATTTAGTAGAGGGAATTTCAACTTTATCATATCTATAGAGAGAATTTACCTTTACTACCTGTGTCGGGTTATCAAGACAATGTGGTTCTTTAACAGGCGGTGTATTAAGACCATGTATTTCTTCAATAGGAGGTAAATTCTTAACATCCTCAGCTTTAATACCTTTTTCTTTCATTGATTTCTTTGCCTCTTGGATATCTTCAGGACTGAGAAATAAAACACCTCTCTTTTTCTGAGTGGGTTTAGAAATAGGCTCGGGAATTGGCTCAATTGGTTTAGGAATTGCCTCAGGAATTGGCTCAGGAAGAGTCCAATTATTTTCATTATTCAACATATTATTCAATAGTAATTCAGTTTCATCGACTGTTCTTTCCCTGGAAACACAACCAGCACAACTACCCTAGTAGTCCTTGGAAGCATCGGTTAGTCCACTATAAAAGATATCAAGTATTTCATTTTCCTAGCATTAAGAGACTGTTGCTTCCGTTTAACTAATAATTTCTTAAGATCATATCTATCTTTAAAAGCAAAGATAGCTCTAGCAGCTTCCTCTTCCATAACATAACCCGCAGGAACAGCAGGCAATTCATAATCATTGGGAGAACTTTCATCATCACTATCATCAATAATAGCATCTTCAATAATTTCATTCTCTCTAGCCCTAGCAAGTTGTTCATCAAGAAATTCACCTAATGGCAAAGTAGTATCACGCATAGAAGTATTTTCATCATAAGTATCATGCATAGCAAAAGTGGCATCAGCAATAACATGCGACATATCAGAATTCATGGCAGTAGCAGTTTTTGGTCTCGCAAGCTTACTCAAAATGGAAGGAGAATCTAGTGCAGAGCTAGATGGCAGTTTCTTACCTCCCGTCGTAGTTGAGGGAAAAATCTTGGTTCTTTCATCTTTCAAGTTCCTCATAGTGATCAACAGATATAAATCCCAAGTGACTCAAAGAATAGAGCTATGCTCCCCAGCAACGGTGCCAGAAATTAGTCTTGATAACCCACAAGTGTAGGGGATTGCAACAGCTTTCGAGGGTAAAGTAGTCAACCCAATTTTATTGATTCGACACAAGGGGAGCCAAATAATATTACTGAGTATTAGCAGTTGAGTTGTCAATTCAACCACACCTGGATAACTTAGTATCTGCAACAAAGTATTTAGTAGCAAAGTAGTATGATAATAAAGGTAACAATAGCAAAAGTAATGTTTTTGGGTTTTGTAGTGATTGTAACCGTAGCAACGGAAAAGTAAATAGGCGAAGCAGAGTGAAAAGCTCGTAGGCATTGGATCAGTGATGGATAATTATGTCGGATGCGATTCCTCACGTAATAGTTATAACATAGGGTGACATAGAACTAGCTCCAATTCATCAATGTAACGTAGGCATGTATTCCGTAAATAGTCATACGTGCTTATGAAAAAGAACTTGCATGACATCTTTTGTCCTACCCTCCCGTGGCAGCGGGGTCCTAGTGGAAACTAAGGGATATTAAGGCCTCCTTTTAATAGAGAACCAGAACAAAGCATTAGCACATAGTGAATACATGAACTCCTCAAACTACGGTCATCACCGAGAAGTATCCCGATTATTGTCACTTCGGGGTTGTCGGATCATAACACATAATAGGTGACTATAGACTTGCAAGATAGGATAAAGAACATCAGATTTGAAATCATGGCACTCGGGCCCTAGTGACAAGCATTAAGCATAGCAAAGTCATAGCAACATAAATCTCAGAACATAGTGGATGCTAGGGATCAAACCCTAACAAAACTAACTTGATTACATGGTAAATCTCATCCAACCCATCACCGTCCAGCAAACCTATGATGGAATTACTCACGCAAGGCGGTCAGCATCATGAAATTTGTGATGGAGGATGGTTGATGATGACGACAGCGACGAATCCCACTTTCTGGGGTCACGAACGGACTCCAGATCAGCCCCCCCGAGAGAGATTAGGGCTTGGCGGCAGCTCCGTGTCGTAAAACACGTTGAAACTTTCTCTCTGATTTTTTTCTCCGCGAGGCGGAATATATGGAGTTGGACTTGAGGTCAACGAAGCCTCAGGGGGCCCACGAGACAGGGGGGCGCGCCCCCCACCCTCGTGGACAGGGTGTGGGCTCCTTGGTCTTGGATCTTTCGCCAGTATTGTTTATATTTTCCAAAAAGTGCCTCCGTGGATTTTCAGCACATTCCGAAAACTTCCGTTTTCTACACATAAAACTACATCATGGCAGTTCTGCTGATAACAGCGTCAGTCCGGGTTAGTTTCATTCAAATCATGCAAGTTAGAGTCCTTAACAAGGGCAAAAGTGTTTGGAAAAGTAGATACGTTGGAGACGTATCAATGTGTCCTTCTTCACCACATGAATAACACGTCTTGGGGCAGGGTTTAATGGGGTCCTCTTCGGGTGTGTCCTCCACCTCTACCTTCATCACAGGTTCTTCTAAAATTTCCATGAGGTCTCCTTTCATTGTTTCTTTCTTCTGCTGGATGGTTCTTTTTACCATGGGGTAAATGTGACACTGAGCAGGGTAGTGGGTAGTTCCTTCACACTAGAAACAAGTAATCTGCCTAGTTGGGCATTCTTCAGCTGGGTGACTTCCTTCACAATTAGGGCATTCATCCTTGTGTTCTTTATGGTTATGTCCTATTTCTCCACAAAGCTTGCATGCACATAGTTTCCTCATATCCTTTCCATAAGGTTTCAATTTCTGGGACATAAACCGAGACTTTGGCAAAGTCGAATTAAATTCTTTCCAATTGGTTACTCCTTGCCATCCATTGATGTTTTGGTACATCCTCCACCAAGTAGGAACTCCTCTTTCAATGCACTGAAGAGCATGCTGAGTCATATCCTTTCCGGCTATAGTGTTATTCTTCATATGATCTTCCATGTTCTGAATCCATCGGTCTATCTCCAATTGACTCATCGGTCCAGAAAATATAAGCTCATCTGCATTCATCCTCTATTGGGTCCATGGGTTTGGGGTGAGATAAGAGAGATAGAGAGGGATGCACACAATACAAACAAAAGTTTTTAAAAGACAGAATTTATCTTGTGGCTGTCGGAAAACAACAAACAAATGACAGCTCACAATCGTCGCATCTAACGTAGGTATATTACAGGGGTTTTGGTCTCCTAGAGGTCAATAAATCTTCAAAGTCGAAAACTCTTCAAGTCTTGTTTATGTCTCTGATGGCTTCTTCCGATCGTGCTTGTCCTTCTCATGTTCTTATGCCAGATCATCTATTGACACGAAGTCTCTAGTGACATCCTTTAATATTTCCGGAGTGGCATTCCAAACTTCTGGGTTTCAACATCCTTGGCATGAGTCATGGTCCTACTATCCTCCAGTTCCTTACAAATCTTCGGTATCTCGTGGTTTTAGCTCTTCCAGCTTGGCTACTTTCAGCTTCTGGTTCCTGAGTTCTTCATGAATTTCCTTCTCATCAAATATGACTTCCTAAAGGTCCCTCTAAAATTCTTCATGTAATACTCCAAATCCTGGATATACACCAGCTAAGGTTAAAACTTCATCTTTTGCTGACAGATGCTCCATCAGCCTTCTACCATCCAATCCTTCCAAAAAAATGCATGCTTAACTCAACACGATGGCAATAGCATAAGCGGGCGATAACATCATGGATATCCATATTTCTGCCCTGGTCATTGACATGAACTATTATTCCATATTTGATATCTCCTACCTTAGGGTTTTCTTGACAAAACTTTGAGTTTTTTTAACTCTCCGTGTTCCGGTCTTTCTCCAACACCTTAATCTCAGGTATTGACAGCTTCAATAGTCTGCCAAGTTCCATAAGGGTAGCCTTCCTAGGTCATACTAATCTGGAAATTCTTCCAAACCTTCAAATTCTCCTTGTTTTCGGAGTTTCAACCGTTGTAGTTTCCATCATTGTAATGCACGGTGAAATCCTATTCATTCCGAAGTGGTCTTAGTTGTCCGATATCTTGTACTTCTTGGAGTGATCTCATCCGTCGAATCTCCAAGTGGTCAAAAGGGAAAAGGGGTATGGTCTCACTAAAAGGGAATATTTGAATAAGCTCAGAAGAGAGGAGAGGTAACAGATCTTTTTGAAAAGAAAGTTATAGAGAAACTCTTTCCTATGGGCTTTCCAGTTTCTAGGGGTCACGTCCTACAGTCAACATGTGCTCGGATACCATCTTGTAGCAACCCGACCCGAATGGATTGAAGTCTCTGTGCTTTAGTATCATCCCTGGATCGATATGCTGACACACACAGTACTCGAGGATTTATAACAGAGGTAAATCACATGTATAGAGTAACATAAATACTATTACCTCAATCCAAATAGCGGAAGTAACAACAAGGTTGTGGATTCCCATCAACACCAACGGCAAAGTTGAGTGTAGAAATCGCAATTCTAGTGTATCACTTACTCATCATAGGAATCCTGCAACATGAGACATTGCAGGCACAAAGTGTCAGTACATTGAATGTACTGGCAAATGCACACCATAGGATAATGATGAATAATGGCTATTACTACATGCATATATGGCTGGTGGAGGCTCTATGGTTATAATGTTTTTGCGAAAAGCTAATTTTTCCCTACTACAAAGGAATATATTTTATTAACTACAAAGTTTGTTGAAAAACATTGAGAATGGTAAACCCCATCTCAATCCCAATTAAAAAGTAATTAACCCCAATCAAATTAATTAAGTAAGGTGTTGAGATCAACATGATAATCCAAGAACTAGATACTCAAAACATCCATAACTGGGGACACGGCTAACCATGATTAGTTTGTACACTCTGCAGAGGTTTGCGCACTTTTCCCCACAAGACTCGATCTCCTCCATTGGATTTCTTGCACTACATGGTGTTTGAGAAATGGATGACCGAGACACAGTCTTTCAGAAGCGTTAGCACCTTATGATGGGTAGACAGTTACACCTACTTTCCCCTACATCTGCTAGTCTACCATAATAGCTTGTGGCTGCACACGGAAGTTTCTAGCATGAATAATCTTATGATCCCTTTGAGCCTGGGTGGCAGTTCAAAGGAAAATCACATGGTACCCCGGGATTTCCAAAAATACAAGCAACACTGGGTTCCCCAGGTGCCTCAATCCACCCAAATGTGTATTAATGTTGCCACCTTAAGTTGAACCATTGATAACAATCTCACATCTGTCATGGATACACTCAAACCCAATCCATGTCTACTAGCATAGCATAGCAATATAAGCAACATAGAAATAACTCCCAAGGTTTGAATGCAGGACAATAGGTTCCTACCTCATCAACCACTTCCCAATACCCACATGTTAATCAGATCCTATTCATGCAATTGTTTGAGGATGAAACTAATGCATAAAAACTGGGTATGAAAGGGATATGATCAAAGTGTGAACTTGCCTTGTACTGTTGATGAAGATGATTCACACTCATAACTCCTAATAGTTCTACTCGTCACACTCCGGTCTATCTGTCGTAAGCAAGCAATAGTAACCACACATAAGCAATCACTCAAAAGATCAGAAAGAACGAAGAAAACAATTTGGAAAGCATCAAAAACCAAGAAAATAACTCTTGCAACATAAAAAAATTTCTCACAGTACCAAAATTATGTGTATTTCGACTTATCAGAAAGTTTAGGTCAAGAGCTTTAATTTGCAAAAAGAATCAACTGAATCGGAGTTATAAAACTCAAGTTACGATCAAACGAAGTTCAAATACAAAACTGTTTGAATTCAAAATTTAAAACTTTCAAAAACATGTTTAAGTTGTTTTACTAGATAGAGGGGATCATAACGAAGAAGAGGGTGTTGCTTTCGTCTAATTCACACCAATGAGCAAAACGTTGTGCTAGTCCGAAGAACAGGGACTGTTTTGTAAATAAACTAATTGCAAACGGGTCCCTAGCAGAAATAAAAACAGAAAAGGAAAAATCCAATCTAATGAACGTTCGCTACAGAACGCTAACAAACGAATCCATTCGCTGTGAAGACCTAACCAGCGAACTTCTCTAACTAACTAGGTTAAAAAGAAGAAGCCATTTTTAAATGAAAACCGAGAAAAACCAGGAAACTGATCTAGGGTATGGTTATACCGGTCCACGGAAAAGATCGGCGGGTCGGCGGAGCGGGTCGGGCGGACTGGGGTGGCGGAGGTCCGGCAAGTCATGGCTCTGACGGCGGCGGGGCGAAGTGGCTCCGGTGGCGATGAGGCACGGTGGCGGCGGCAGAGTAGCTGGGGAGGGGCGGCATGGCGCGACGGTGAGGTGGGTGGTGGCTGCGGGGGTCGGGGAGTTGAGGGGCGACGGCGAGGAAGGTCGGCGGCGGCGACAACTCCGGCACCGCGGCGGCAGATCCGGTGAAGGGCGGCGGCGGGATACGGGGCGGCGAAGAGGAGAAACGGGGCCGGGGCGGCGGCCTTTATAGGAGGGAGGAGGTGCGACGGCCTTGGGGAAGGGGGCACGGAGGAAGGGGCGGACACGGCGCCGGCGAGCCGTGGCGGCGGTGGACTCCCGCCAGGAGTCGGTCGCGCGGGGATGACGGGAGCGGCGCGCTGGGCCGGGCTAGCCTGGCGGCTAGGTGGGCCGGCCCAATTCGGCAGCGGGGAATTAAAAAAAGATTTTTACAGATAGCTAAATAAATAAAAGCGAAAAAGCTAAAAATAAAACATTGGCATATTATATATCAAAATTTTGAGAAAAACATTTCTACAACACAAACATCATTCTAGCTCCAAATAAAATCCAGAAAAATTCAAATGAAACAAAGAGTGCTACTGCTCTACTAAAATCCAATTAAAATGTTTTTAAAAATACTAAAATTAATTCAAATTTATTTCTCTCCAATTTTTGATGTAGGGAATCATTTTACCCTATTTTCTGTATATTTTAGTTTTAGATAAAAATAATTTTAATTAAAACCCAGATAACTCCAAATTAGAAAATAATTTCAAAGGGACTTTGAATTTGATCCTTTTAAACTTTCAACTCATATTTCATATGTTTTGAAGAAGTCAGTTTATCTTCTCTCATGAAAATCATTGAGTTGCTTGAATTTTCTGAATTTTAAAATATGTCCAAATAAAATTCAAATATTTTCGAAACCCTTTTCATTTATTTAAATGGAAGAAGTCATGTCATCTTCTCTCCAGGGTTTTGTGGTGAAAAGAATTTGAATTTATAAATGTAAAAATGAAAGTTTGGGAAAGTCCTTTTATTCCCTCTCATTTAACTTTTCAAATATTTTCGAATTTCACTCAATTTCACACAAGCAATCACACCACAATCAAACAATCAATCAAATCTATCTATTTAATATAACATTCCAAAATTTAGAATTTTGGGATGTTACAATTGAATGCCCTCGACCGTCGCCACATACATAGTTTCACGGAATTATCGCATGTAGTACAAAAGTACAGTGCGATGGAAAGCAGATGGAGGGCCCAGAAAACTCAACTGGAGCCTGCCACCTCGACACAGTGTGCGTCCCGGGCTAAAAGAATATATCCCTGCGGGTCAAACGACCACCGAGCTATAGGCAGGAAGAACAAACCCTTCACGGGACACAGGTCCGTTCTTGACGAACTATTTGACAAGCCCTGCCCGACCAGTAGCCTCCGCACACAGTCCCAACCCATAACCTCCGGGCATGCTGGGTACTCCGAGAAGTAGCAAAAAGTGGAGAGGCCATCCTAACTCCAGAAGTATACTCACCGGAGAAGGACAACTTTAACGTCCTAACAGTCTTCGAGAGTTTCTCTTCTAACAACCGACGCAAACAGGCGCTCTGCGACCTCGCTGAAGCCCATCAAGTTACCGCACTAAGCCCATGGAACGACACGGCGGTAAACTTTATGGCCGAAGATGAACCAAAGGTTCGGTTAGTCCGAGCACCCGCTGCCTTAGTGCTAAAGCCCATCGTTGATTGTTTTTGGCTTACTAAAGTGCTTTTGGACGGCGGTAGTGGACTTAACCTCATCTATGAGGACATGCTCGACAAAATGCATATGGATAGGTCACGCATCGAGCAAATCAACACCACCTTTCGAGGTATTATCCCAAGTCGAGAGGCATACTGCTCGGAAAAATAAAACTGGATGTGGTGTTCGGCACGCCTAAGAACTATAGATCCAAAGAGTTGCTCCTTCATGTGGTCCCCTTCAATAGTTGGTATCACGCTATCCTCGGCCGGTACTCTTTCTCACGCTTTCAAGCTATACCCCATTATGGTTATATGAAGCTCAAAATGCCCGGCCCTAATGGAATCATCACAACCTCGAGAGAGTCGGACAAAGCCCTTCGTGCCGAAAAAAATTTGCATCCTTGGCCCTTGAGGCACTATCCGAAGCCCCAGCGGTAGAAATTAACCACCTTATGAGCTACGGTGGATAGGGATGATGTGATCCTTGATAAGAGATCCAAGGCCACCTCTTTCAAGCCAGCTAAAGAAATAGTGAAATCCCAAGTGCACCCGACGGACCCTGATAAAACAGCATCTATCGAAGCACAGCAGGATCTGGCACTGGACGCCGCCCTACATGCATACCTGCGCGAGAATTGTGATATGTTTTCTTGGAACCCCTTAGACATGCCCGGTATCCCCCGAAGACTGGCCGAACACAGTCTCAGCATAAGGAAAGGATTCAAACCCATAAAGCAGACACTACGGCGATTCTCCGAACCCATGCGTTAAGCCATGGGAGAAGAGCTATCCAAGTTATTAGAGGCTGGGTTTATTAGGGAAATCAAACATCCGGATTGGTTAGTCAACATGGTTATGTGTCAGGACCCCGACTCAATGCCACACCGATCTAGCATGTAACACCTCATATCACTTTGCGGCCTCACGCACGGTATTCCCACGGGTGTCGCCTTACCTTTACCCGGGACCGTTTGCGCCTTTTGGCACACGTATATGACAGTGTCGCTAGCATCCATATGATAAGGAGCCCGGGCTGACATGGCTAGTCGTAAACCCAAAGTGGCACAAACTTACAGGGACAGGCATCCATGACCCAGCATCGAACCTGTCGGTCATCAGCGAGTGAATCCAGGCAGTAGCACTGGGCTAGCAGGACTCCGGTGAACCGGGCTGTAGCGGGCTAACAGGACTCCGGTATTCATCGCGTGACATTTCCCCCAAGGGAAAGACACAGGAACGAAGAAGGACACATGCCGGCCAGCCTAAGTGTTCCGGAGCAGTAGCAAGCTACCATGGCTCGGTGGAAACACTAGGAGACATTTCCCGGTAAGAGAGGCTACTAAAGATAAACAACTAGATAGTCAGATCCCACACATACCAAGCATTTCAATAACATACACACAATATGCTCGATATGTGCAGTACAACATGGCATCACAAAATGACTCTACGAGTCAAGTAGTTTATTCAATAGGCTCCGAGGAGCGAGATATTACAAACATGGGTCTCATGACCCAACATTCAGAGCATACAAATCAAAACACAAGCGGAAGCTATCATGTCTGAGTATAGACATCTATAAATGAAAAAGGCTGAGAAGCCTGACTATCTACCAGATCCTGCCGAGGGCACAAGATCGTAGCTGAGGTAACAAGCTAAACGTCGAAGTCCACGGAACTACTAGCGAGACCGAAGTCTCTCTGCAAAAATATAAATTAAGCAATGTGAGTACAAATGTACCCAGCAAGACTTACATCAGAACTAACTACATATGCATCATTATCAACAAAGGGGATGGTGGGGTTTAACTGCAGCAAGCCAGCTTTGACTCGGTGGCTATCCTGAACTACGACTGCAAGTAACTCTTTTGAGGTGGCGCACACGAGTCCACATATTCACCATATCAATACACCACTATGGATCCGCTCCCGTCTCCCTACGAGAACGCTATCCATATCACTCACACTTATCTTGCGTATTTTAGAGTATCCACTTTCACTTGTCTATGAACTGATATAAGCAACCCAGAAGTCCTTTACCGCGGACACGGCTATTCGAATAGATGATATTAACCCTGCAGGGGTGTACTTCTTCATACATGTTTCCACCACTTAGCGTCTGCACACGACATGTGCTCGGCAGACTTCAAGCGAAAGTCGACGTGGGTGTAGACCACGACCTACCTAAACACTCAAGTCTCTAGTCCAGGTTTATCGCCTATTCGGGTTCCATCCATGAGGAGATCCGGCCGGAGTTTCGCTCACAGCCCCAAACGATGTGAACAGGGTTCCGTGACACCAAACGGGCGCCCGGTATACCCGGCCACGTGCCTACCCCATCACAGCCCACCCCTCCGGTCAGCGCTGCCCACGGCCTCCAGCATACTACAAACACCAGAAACTACATGCAACTCCTGGACAGAGGACAAGGGTGATTAAGAAGTCGAGCGGGGTCATATTTCAGGGCCCAATGTATGGTAGTAGCTGAGTCATGGATCACAAACACAGAACTCACTTCCTAAGGACGGCTTCAATGAGACAACCCACCATGTACTCCTACATGGCCTCTCACCGCTACCTTTACCAAATCGTGTTCACACACTTAGCTCTCAATGGTAGGACATGTTCACACACCTCTGATTCATTCCTGATGAATCAGACCTGACACAACTCTAAGCAGTAGCAGGCATGACAAACAAGCAAGAATGAGTAGGCACAACAGGGCTCAAACAACTCCTACTCATGCTAGTGGGTTTCATCTATTCACTGTGGAATGACAGGTCATGCAGAGGATAAAGGGGTTCAGCTACCGCAGCAGGTAACAGATGAATCGTTGTTGTCCTAATGCAGTAAAAGAGAGCAGGAGCGAGAGAGTGGGTTTGTATCGGAATGAACAAGGGGGTTTTGCTTGCCTGGCACTTCTAAAGATAACATTGAGTCTTCATCAGTGTCAACGGTCACATCGTCGGAACATCGTCTATCGGGAGGGAACAGATACCGGCAACAAAGAAGAAATACAATCAATGCAATGCACAATATGATGCATGCTCATGACATGCCAATATGAATGTGTTTTGAGCTAATGCAACTAGCAACAGATTAAATGAAGTTGGTTTGAATACAAGATTCAAGTTCAAACTCCATATGTGATTATTCAAATGCCATTTAATTGATTTGTGCTAAACAGCAGCTATAATTTGTTCTAACATGCATGAAAATGGTACAGATAGATTCCTTGAATTTTTCTGATAATTTTTCATATATAATTTGTTTAATTTGGAGTTACGGTTGAATTTCTATGAATTTTAGAAGTTTATACAATTTTTTGGAATTTTCTGAATAAAAATAAATCCAGAAAACCTATTACTACGTCAGCATGACTTCACGATGACGCCAGCAAGTCAAGGGGCGTTGTGCAGGTTAAATCTGACCTGTGGGACCCATATGACAGTGTCACAGTTAGTTAACAGGGGGTTATCTGCTTAATTAAAGGATTAAGGGGGTCGGGGCCCACTGGTCAGTGTTAGTGGCTAATTAGGTTTAGTTAATATTTAACTAAATTTAGCAAGGCCTGGCCCCACTAGTCAGCGACCCTGGGGGTCAAACCCCAGGTCGATCAGGTCAAACCTGCCGGCGACTTGTCGCCAGCGACGACAGAAACGGCGGGGCGGCTCGGGATTGCGATACAGGGAACCATTCGAGGCGCCGTTGGGCTCTACGGAAAGCTGGCGATCCCGCGCATCCAACGGTGCAACCGGGGCGAGCTGGGGTGGCCGGAGCTCACCGGAATGAAGCTCACGGCGGCGCCGGTGTTCGGGTGAACTGGGTTTCGGGGTTAGGGAGCACGACAGGAGAAAGAGGGGTGTTACGACCTCCTGGGGTTGCACTGAGCACGGCCGTGTGCTCGGTTGCAGCTCTAGGCAATGGTGGCTACGGCGGCGACATGGCCGGCGGCGAAGAGCTCTTGGCTCCGGTGGATATTGGCGTTAGCGGGAGAAAACGTGCCAGGGGAGGGAGGGGATCGACGCAGCAGCTCACAGCGGATCGAACAAAGGGGTTGGTGAGCTTGGGGGCGTCCTCGTTGCTGCGAATCGAGCGGCGACCATCGGCGGCGGTCGAGGATGAAGACGACGACGTGGAGGCGATACAGAGCTTCCTGAGGGGCTTGGCTTGGTGGGGAGGAAGAGGGGGTCGAGGCGGAGCTCCTGGGCTGCTCAAGGGGACGAAGGAGGGGCCATGGCCGCGGTGGTGCAAGTCAGCGGCGGCAGGCGCGTTCGGTGATAAGAGGGAGGAAGAGCAGAGGAGGGGAATGAGCTCGGTGGGAGAGGGGAGAGGCACCAGAGTGTTTGGGGGAGTGAGGGGGAAGGTGCTGGGCGTCTCCGTGGCGCGGATTAGGACGAAGGGCGGCCTCCAGCGCGAAGCAGGAGGTGGCCGGGGCTCTCGGGCGCGCGCCACGCCTCGGTCCTTCTGGCGGGGAGGAAGACGACAGGGGGGGGAGTGGAGATGGGCTGGGCCGGTTTCTGCAGCAGGCCGCACAGGTAGGCGCCAGGTAAGTGGCTGGGCTGCTCTCTTTTTTTATATATATCTGTTCTGTTTTCTATTTAATTGCCACTGAATTCAAATTCAAACAAATTTGAAAACAGTGCCAAAACTCCCCTGGATAATTTTATGTCACTTAAGGTCTACTCCTCATAAACATAAAATATCTCAGGGCATTTGAAAATATATTCATTATATATTATGAATATAATTCCAAATTCAAATAAAATATTGATTTAAAATTAGAGCCCAAATAATTCCTTAGAAATGTCCCAAAATTTTGGTTTGATTTATAACTCTTGCCAAAATTGTCAGAGCTATTTCTAGGGCATTTTGGATTTACTGATTGCAATTTTAGGGTTTCTTGCCCCTTTATTAAAATGATTTCCGAGGCTTTCAATTTCCTCATTTCAACTTTCGGAATATAGACATGATGCACACATGAAGCTAGCCTAGAGCATTACCAGAAGCTCGGGATGTGACAACTCACCCCCACTAAACAAGAATCTCGTCTCGAGATTCAAGCGTAGGGTAAGATGAAGGGGAAACGCAAACTAACATAATCTTCACGATCCAGGGTGCACTTCAAATGAACGTTGATTCGATCACCATCATTGTCTCGAATCTTGCTCTGAGAACTCCAGCTAACACGACCACGAGAGGAGAAGGAGACTCTAGAAGGATCGATCTTCTCGAAGCTCGAACAACTTAGGATCAACTCGCAGAATGAGGCATAGTAACACCACTCGAGCTAAGACACAAAACACACATCTAGAGGGATGGAGTGGAACAAATGACGAGGGTTCACTAGGTAGACAACAATTCCACGCTAAAAAGGGTGGTGAATGGTTGTCAACGTAGCGAGGAGTTGAGTTTCCATGATACCATAACGATGCACCTTAGGGAAGGTGACTCGTAGAAATATCCCCTTAAGTGGCAAAAAGAATTACCTTTGATTCAGAGATCATTGAAACTCTTTAAACCAGCCTAAGGCCATTCTCGAGCGATCGTTTGGAGGGGGTCGGTAGAATGGCATACTCGGACTTGGATGATGTGGATTACCTTGTTGAAGACAACGTAATGAATGAATTTGCTTACCATCGGAAATGGAAGAGACCCATGGAAGAATGGCACAGTGGCGGTGCAAGCTGGGAACAAAATGCAAATGCTGGGAATGATTCTGGTAACTGGGGAAGAACCCAACAATAGAGAGTGAATTCACTCTTTGAAGGTTATAGCATAATCGAGGAAACTGAGAGCAATCCCAGTTAGTGCCGATGATAACACCTAGCGCTTGCGCGTGCTCTCAAGAACTTGTGCATTTCCATATTCATCAAGGTTTTACCAACATCCGTGTCAAGGATCCTGGCAACACAACTTACTACCATGATGAATACCGGTGGAAGATGTAGTGCAAAGGAAGATAACACCTCAGATTTCACCTTAGCGAGGCCAAGGAAACAAAATCTGGATGATCGACCGACAGACATTTAGCACTCCGCTTCTAATGTGCTCCTTGATGTGCTAGCGTAATCCATAGATAATTATGGTTTGATATCTAGAACATCCAGTAAAAGGTCGGACTTCGAGAGCACAAGAATCCATAAGGAACAACTACTAGAATAAGTTCTACGAGATCCTTATGGGGAGGTGGCCAACTTCTCCAATCAAGATACTACAATATTAGGTCTCCCGGCGGGGTGTGTTGGCCACGACATCCACTTTACTGGTTTCCGAGGGACCGATATTATAGTTCTTGGGAAATGTTCCAACCATCATATCTGCCTGAGATTCAGATCTGGTTGGTGTCAGGATATTCCAGACTCATCGAGTCTAGGAAGAAAAATGAAAGTTTGCAACACAAATCGACTAAACGACGTTGTGAGAATCTCGGGGAATGAACTACGGCAGTAAGCTCCAAGACATGAGCTGGTTCTGCTACAACATGTGAACACGTTGTCCCAGACAAACATGATCCCATGGTAGTCTTACAATAAAACACTACCGAGTTCAAGTTGGGAACCATCAACGAGGGTATCGAAGTCCTTACATAAGTCCGGATTAGCTCTTATGAAGGAACTCCTTCTCCTTGGACAAATCAATCAGTGGCTTGGTGTGCTAGGGATACATATAGATTGAAGGTTGCAAGTCTTCAAACCACAGAATTCTTCGCACGTGTGCATGACTGATTTGGAATGATTCCAAAGAAAGCAACATTGACTTTCTCGAATCCACGGCGGCAACTTGCATCAGATGCACATGAATTATAGGAAGTCACTACCTTCATCCAAACATATGCTTCATGAACGAAACACGAAGAAATGCTTACACAAGATTCCAACACTAGGTTGATGTTCAACATGACTCATGGGAGAGACAAAATGCTGCTGATGGGCTCAACAACAACTCATCGAGATTTCCATGTAAATGGAATTCCATAATTATGTGAACAAGTGATAGCATTGGTCAGACCCAAAAGATATAATGGTGTATGCTCGAGGGATCAACCACGAGTAAGACAACATTACGAGCATCGTTGGTACTGATTTGACTTGACGATAGCCTACACTCAAATCAAAGGATTGATAAGACAATAGGTCCAACAACTGATCACAGGGACCAATCGATGAAGATATCATCTTTCTTCAACACACACTACACAAGAATATCCCTTTAGAACGAACTAAGTCAGGCAAGCTTTTATCTTCCAACTCTCGAAGTTGTTGTCTACCTTAACCAACTAGCTCAGGGATATCTATCACCGATCTTGGAGAGAGGGTGGTTCACAAGAAACCAACTTGATCACGAGCTCAGCACAGCGGTCAGGTGACAACCTGGTAATACTTCCGAGAAGATCTTCGGAAAATCACGAACCACCGGTATGTTGCTAAGCTCGAGAACAATCTTGCTTTCCAGGGCAAGACGATATGATCAAATAAGCAAGGATTGGCACTATCCTAACTCACTGATCGGAGAGTGCACCAGAAATAAGAACTAGGTAGCACAATCAACCTTAGGGTGACGATTCAATAATCAACACGCTAAGAATGAGGTTATCGTCCATTTAACTACCAAGCAATGGAGTTGCTAGCAGTATTGATTTCACACACCACGATTCACTTGTCGGCATTCCGGTTACGATAACACAGGAACCGAGGAATGAACAATGATGGCAAGAAGTATCACTGTACCAAGAGTTCATAGGATGGTGTGCAATTCCTATAACAATCCCGATATAAAGATGGTAATACTCCAAGGTAGAGCAGAGCAAAAGCAAGATTAGCAATTTGATCTGCGGAGTACGACTTCTTTGACCCAATCCTGGAAATGGAAGAGGTACTGGAGTTTGTTTCTCCTAGTCATTCCGGATAGAATGGCTTGACGGACCACAAGAATAATAGGCATCGATGAACGAACGCACACATACTCTTGACTATCAATTGATAGACGAAGGTCAGTAGACAACTAAAGAGGGACAACTCAAAGGAACATATAACTTTCTGAGTTGTGGATGCATAGATTAGTATGTCGAACCAAGTTCAACATAATTCTTCCGGATAACCCATGCAGAAAGGTTGAGCTGGCAGAGTCACAATATAGCATGGAGAACTCATCGAGAGCACTCTTGTTGTCATCTTTTGGTTCAGAAGAACTCCTGCCAAGAATGGTTCATGGTAATTGGAAGAAGGATGTACCACGAACCTCGAGGACTATCGCAAAGGTTACTAATATCCTAAAGGAACTAGCAAACCCTATCAACATGAAGTAAGTAGAGTGAATCTCGGGTTCAGAACCCAGGAGTAGAATGCCTACTACTAAGTAGCACCACGGGATGCTTTCGAGAATGATGGCCAGAATCTTCACACTGGGAACACAAAACATTGCTAGATTACTAGGTGACTCCCTAAAACACCTAGAGTCATAATAATAACTCCAACATAAATGTCAAGGCAATAGAATACCTCAACTCAACAATTAGTGTGATTGAGCTGGCATAAAGGAACACTGAAACCAGAGGGAAAGGATTTTGCAAATGCATCAGACTATTTAGAAACCTGGGATGACTCGGACAGCATAACGGCTGTAAATGCTCAGAAAAGATTTGAGACATTCACAAAAATGGTGGCATAACCACTCAGAAGCACAATATCAAGGTTTCGAGATCAATAATTAACATACAGAGGTAGAAACTGAACTGAGGCTTAAATCCAACAATCTTACAAGTCTACAGATTAGTAACACGTGATCCTGATAGAAAGAGGAGAAAGCCTAGTTCTTAACCCCCGTAGAAGAGAAGATGATGACTTAGATCAGAAGGCCATGAGGTATAAGGAGTAAAAGAGCCTTACGTTCCATCCACAATCAATTCCCCTACATAACTAAAGAATTTCTAGACTCAACTTCGACCAGTTTGGCTTGGTAATCCTATAGGCAGTCAAGCTCTGATACCAACGCTGTCAGGACCCCGACTCAATGCCACATCGATCTAGCATGTAACACCTCATATCACTTTGCGGCCTCATGCACGGTATTCCCACGGGTGTCGCCTTACCTTTACCCGAGACCATTTGCGCCTTTTGGCACACGTATATGACAGTGTCGCTAGCATCCATATGATAAGGAGCCCGGGCTGACATGGCTAGTCGTAAACCCAAAGTGGCACAAACTTACAGGGACAGGCATCCATGACCCAGCATAGAACGTGTCGGTCATCAGCGAGTGAATCCAGGCTGTAGCACTGGGCTAGCAGGACTCCGATGAACCGGGCTATAGCGGGCTAACAGGACTCCGGTATTCATCGCGTGACATTTCCCCCAAGGGACAGACACAGGAACGAAGAAGGACACATGCCGGCCAGCCTAAGTGTTCCGGAGCAGTAGCAAGCTACCATGGCTCGGTGGAAACACTAGGAGACATTTCCCGGTAAGAGAGGCTACTAAAGATAAACAACTACATAGTCAGATCCCACACATACCAAGCATTTCAATAACATACACACAATATGCTCGATATGTGCAGTACAACATGGCATCACAAAATGACTCTACGACTCAAGTAGTTTATTCAATAGGCTCCGAGGAGCGAGATATTACAAACATGGGTCTCATGACCCAACATTCAGAGCATACAAATCAAAACACAAGCGGAAGCTATCATGTCTGAGTACAGACATCTATAAATGAAAAAGGCTGAGAAGCCTGACTATCTACCAGATCCTGCCGAGGGCACAAGATCGTAGCTGAGGTAACAAGCTAAACGTCGAAGTCCACGCGGAACTACTAGCGAGACCGAAGTCTCTCTGCAAAAACATAAATTAAGCAACGTGAGTACAAATGTACCAAGCAAGACTTACATCAGAACTAACTACATATGCATCATTATCAACAAAGGGGATGGTGGGGTTTAACTGCAGCAAGCCAGCTTTGACTCGGTGGCTATCCTGAACTACGACTGCAAGTAACTCTTTTGAGGTGGCGCACACGAGTCCACATATTCACCATATCAATACACCACTATGGATCCGCTCCCGTCTCCCTACGAGAACGCTATCCATAGCACTCACACTTATCTTGCGTATTTTAGAGTATCCACTTTCACTTGTCTATGAACTGATATAAGCAACCCAGAAGTCCTTTACCGCGGACACGGCTATTCGAATAGATGATATTAACCCTGCAGGGGTGTACTTCTTCATACATGTTTCCACCACTTAGCGTCTGCACACGACATGTGCTCGGCAGACTTCAAGCGAAAGCCGACGTGGGTGTAGACCACGACCTACCTAAACACTCAAGTCTCTAGTCCAGGTTTATCGCCTATTCGGGTTCCATCCATGAGGAGATCCGGCCGGAGTTTCGCTCACAGCCCCAAACGATGTGAACAGGGTTCCGTGACACCAAACGGGCGCCCGGTATACCCGGCCACGTGCCTACCGCATCACAGCCCACCCCTCCGGTCAGCGCTGCCCACGGCCTCCAGCATACTACAAACACCAGAAACTACATGCAACTCCTGGACAGAGGACAAGGGTGATTAAGAAGTCGAGCGGGGTCATATTTCAGGGCCCAATGTATGGTAGTAGCTGAGTCATGGGTCACAAACACAGAACTCAGTTCCTAAGGACGGCTTCAATGAGACAACCCACCATGTACTCCTACATGGCCTCTCACCGCTACCTTTACCAAATCGTGTTCACACACATAGCTCTCAATGGTAGGACATGTTCACACACCTCTGATTCATTCCCGATGAATCAGACCTGACACAACTCTAAGCAGTAGCAGGCATGACAAACAAGCAAGAATGAGTAGGCACAACAGGGCTCAAACAACTCCTACTCATGCTAGTGGGTTTCATCTATTCACTGTGGAATGACAGGTCATGCAGAGGATAAAGGGGTTCAGCTACCGCAGCAGGTAACAGATGAATCGTTGTTGTCCTAATGCAGTAAAAGAGAGCAGGAGCGAGAGAGTGGGTTTGTATCGGAATGAACAAGGGGGTTTTGCTTGCCTGGCACTTCTGAAGATAACATTGAGTCTTCATCAGTGTCAACGGTCACATCGTCGGAACATCGTCTACCGGGAGGGAACAGATACCGGCAACAAAGAAGAAATACAATCAATGCAATGCACAATATGATGCATGCTCATGACATGGCAATATGAATGTGTTTTGAGCTAATGCAACTAGAAACAGATTAAATGAAGTTGGTTTGAATACAAGATTCAAATTCAAACTCCATATGTGATTATTCAAATGACATTTAATTGATTTGTGCTAAACAGCATCTATAAGTTGTTCTAACATGCATGAAAATGGTACAGATGGATTCCTTGAATTTTTCTGATAATTTTTCATCTATAATTTGTTTAATTTGGAGTTACGGTTGAATTTCTATGAATTTTAGAAGTTTATACAATTTTCTGGAATTTTCTGAATAAAAATAAATCCAGAAAACCTATTACTACGTCAGCATGACTTCACGGTGACGTCAGCAAGTCAAGGGGCGTTGTGCAGGTCAAATCTGACCTGTGGGACCCATATGTCAGTGTCACAGTTAGTTAACAGGGGGTTATCTGCTTAATTAAAGGATTAAGGGGGTCGGGGCCCACTGGTCAGCGTTAGTGGCTAATTAGGTTTAGTTAATATTTAACTAAAGTTAGCAGGGCCTGGCCCCACTAGTCAGCGACCCTGGGGGTCAAACCCCAGGTCGATCAGGTCAAACCTGCCGGCGACTTGTCGCCGGCGACGACAGAAACGGCGGGGCAGCTCGAGATTGCGATACAGGGAACCATTCGAGGCGCCGTTGGGCTCTACGGAAAGCTGGCGATCCCGCGCATCCAATGGTGCAACCGGGGCGAGCTGGGGTGGCAGGAGCTCACCGGAATGAAGCTCACGGCGGCGCCGGCGTTCGGGTGAACTGGGTTTCGGGGTTAGCGAGCACGATAGGAGGCAAAGTGGGGTGTTACGACCTCCTGGGGTTGCACTGAGCACGGCCGCGTGCTCGGTTGCAGCTCTAGGCAACGGTGGCTACGACGGCAACATGGCCGGCGGCGAAGAGCTCTCGGCTCCGGTGGATATTGGCGTTAGCGGGAGAAAACGTGCCAGGGGAGGGAGGGGATCGACGCAGCAGCTCACAGCGGATCGAACGAAGGGGTTGGTGAGCTTGGGGGCATCCTCGTTGCTACGAATCGAGCGGCGACCATCGGCGGCGGTCGAGGATGAAGATGACGGCGTGGAGGCGATGCAGAGCTTCCTGAGGGGCTTGGCTTGGTGGGGAGGAAGAGGGGGTCGAGGCGGAGCTCCTGGGCTGCTCAAGGGGACGAAGGAGGGGCCATGGCCGCGATGGTGCAAGTCAGCGGCGGCAGGCGCGTTTGGTGATAAGAGGGAGGAAGAGCAGAGGAGGGGAATGAGCTCGGTGGGAGAGGGGAGAGGCACCAGAGGGTTTGAGGGAGTGAGGGGGAAGGTGTTGGGCGTCTCCGTGGCGCGGATTAGGACGAAGGGCGGCCTCCAGCGCGAAGCAGGAGGTGGCCGGGGCTCTCGGGCGCGCGCCACGCCTCGGTCCTTCTTGCGAGGAGGAAGACGACAGGGGGGGGGGTGGAGATGGGCTGGGCCGGTTTCTGCAGCAGGCCGCACAGGTAGGCGCCAGGTAAGTGGCTGGGCTTCTCTCTTTTTTTTATATATATCTGTTCTGTTTTCTATTTAATTGCCACTGAATTCAAATTCAAACAAATTTGAAAACAGTGCCAAAACTCCCCTGGATAATTTTATGTCACTTAAGGTCTACTCCTCATAAACATAAAATATCTCAGGGCATTTGAAAATATATTCATTATATATTATGAATATAATTCCAAATTCAAATAAAATATTGATTTAAAATCAGAGCCCAAATAATTCCTTAGAAATGTCCCAAAATTTTGGTTTGATTTATAACTCTTGCCAAAATTGTTAGAGCTATTTCTAGGGCATTTTGGATTTACTGATTGCAATTTCAGGGTTTCTTGCCCCTTTATTAAAATGATTTGAGGCTTTCAATTTCCTCATTTCAACTTTCAGAATATAGACATGATGCACACATGAAGCTAGCCTAGAGCATTACCAGAAGATAGGGATGTGACATTATGGTACCTAAAAAGGACAAATCGTGGTGCATGTGTGTCGACTTCAAGGACCTCAACAAGGCTTGCCCTAAAGATCCCTTCCCATTTCCTCGCATCGACCAAATCACTAAAGCAACTGCAGGACACGATTCTTTGTGTTCCCTTGACGCCTATTCCGGATACCATCCGATTAAGATGAATGAATCAGACTAGGCTGCAACTGCATTCATCACCACTTACAGTCCCTTCTGCTTCAACACTATGCCCTTCGGGCTTAAAAACGCTGGGGCTACTTACCAGCGTATGGTCCAAACTTGCTTGGAAAAACAAATCGGCAAAATAGTTCAAGCGTACGTGGATGACATGGTCATTAAGACAAAACACATCGAGACACTTGTAGATGATCTCCGCCTCACCTACGACAACATCCGGACATACGACATACGACTTAATCCGAAAAAGTGTGCCTTCGGAGTACCAGCCGGAAATTTGCTAGGCTTCATTGTTTCCCATAGAGGAATTGAGGCAAACCCGGCCAAGATCCGAGCTCTGTCACAATTGGCCATCCCAATAGACCTAAAGTAGGTCCAGAAGCTAGCTGGATGTGTTGCGGCCTTAAGCCCATTTATATCCAAATTAGGAGCAAAAGCATTACCACTCTACAAGCTACTGTGCCGCACTGACAACTTCAAATGGACGGATGCATCCACAGCCCGATTGGAAGAAATCAAGGCCCTCCTCGCAATCAACCCAATCCTGGCAGCATCACGTATTGTAGAGGCTATGTTATTATATATTTTGGCAACTAATCAAGTATTAAGCGTTGTCCTCATCGTCGAACGAGGGGTGGAGGAGCAAAATATCCCCACCCAAAAACCAGTCTACTATGTATCAAAGGTCCTTACACCTTGCAAATCCCGATACCCCCCCCCCTACCAGAAGATAGCCTACACAGTCTTCATTGCATCCCGCGAACTTTGACCCTACTTTGAGGAGTGTTCGATCATAGTGGCATCTGATGTACTGCTCAATGACATTGTCAATAACAAGGATGCCACTGGCCGCATAGCCAAATGAGCCATCGAGCTATTACCGTTCAAAGTCATATACAAGCCATGCCGGGCCATTAAATCCTAGGTATTGGCCAACTTTGTCCCTGAATGGACGGAAGCCGAACTCCCTAAAGAGTACATCTCATACTCCACTTGGACTATGTACTTTGATGGCTCTAAAATGCTGGCCGGACTAGGGGCTGGTGTAATCATCACATCCCCAACTGGAGACACGGTCCGCTACATAGTACAAATTATGTATATGGATTCTAACAATGCCGCCGAATACGAGGCGCTACTACATGTTCTTCGCATGGTTGTCTCCATGGGCATACAACGCTCGGAGGTGCGCGGTGACTCGAACCTTGCAATTTCTCAGGTCAATGGAGAGTTCGAAGCAAAGAACCCAAAAATAGTGGCATATCAAAATGCCATATTAAAAATATCCACTCGGTTTGAAGGACTCGAGTTCCATCACGTCGCTCGAGAAAGCAATCAGGCGGCCAACATCCTCGCTCGTATGGGTGCTGAACGCGACCCTGTGCCACCGAACACCTTTGTTGAATGGCTCTTTAAGCCATCTGTAGTGTGGCAAGCTGAAAGCCGGGAAAGCAGTACGGACATGATCACACCCCTAGCTGCCGAACACAATGCAGACACTGTCAATGATCCGGATATCGAGATAACACCCTCCACCCATGAGATCATGGCAGTTATCGCCCCCTGGACCAAACCCTTCCTGGCCTACCTTAGTTGACAGGAGCTCCCCGATGATTAAAATGAAGCTCGGTGCATAGTTCGGCGCACTAAAGCTTTTAAAGTACATGAGGGTGAATTGCACAATCGAAGCACTACAGGAGTGCTCCAAAGGTGTAGCTCCGAAGACGAGGGAAGACAACTCTTGGCAGAAATACATGTCGGTCTCGATGGTCATCATGCTGCAGCCCGCGCCCTCATAAGTAAGGCACTCCAGACAGGCTTTTTCTGGCCTACAGCTCGAGCTGTCGCTCAAGACCTTGTCCAATGCTGTGTGGGTTGTCAGCTTTTGCCAATCAAAGCCACATGCCTCCTACCGAATTAAGAACAATCCCCATTAGTTGGCCCTTTGCAGTCTGGGGGCTTGACATGGTTGGACCCCTGAAGGGGGGAAGCCACAAAAAGAAATACTTGTTGGTCATGGCAGATAACTTCACTAAATGGATAGAGGCCAAACCAGTAAAAAAAGGTGAGCCTGGACCAGTGATTGACTTTATATCCAGCGTAGTTCACTCTTATGGTGTCCCGCACAGTATCATCACTAATAATGGCTCTAACTTCACAGCTGATGAGGTGAAAACTTGGTGTGCTAACTTGGGCATTAAACTCGACTATGCATCCGTATATCACCCTCAAACAAATGGCCAAGTCGAACGGGCCAATGGTCTAATCATGAGTGGTATTAAGCCCGGACTAGTGTGCTCTTTACGAGAATCAGACAAGCACTGAGTTGAGGAACTCAATTCCGTACTCTGGGGACTCCGGACCACGCCCAATCGAATGACCGAATACACACCTTTCTTTATGGTGTACGGTGCAGAGGCCGTACTGCCATGCAATATTATTCATGACTCACCTAGATTGCGCATGTATGAAGAGAAAGAAGCCGATCTTGATCGACAGGATGACCTAGATGGACTCGAAGAGGAGCGTGACATTACCAAGGCCTGTTCCGCATTCTATCAACAACAGGTGAGGCATTACCAAAGAAGAGAAGTGCTGGCTAAAACATACAATGTCGGAGAACTCCTTCTATGCCTCCCGGAGAAGAAAAGGATAAGCTCAATCCTAAATGGAAGGGCCCCTTCATAATAGATGAAGTCCTTACTAGAGGAGCCTATCGCCTTCACAATGCAGAGGATAATCGCCTTGAGCCGAACCCATGGAACGCCACCCGGCTCCGAAGATTTTACACATAGTTCGGCCTCCTTAGGTCTCATTTTAAACTAGGTTTTTCTATTTTCTCTCCCCTTTTACTTTTTCCCTTTTCCTCTTAATTGTATGTTTGGATCAACCGCATTGTTTGGATTACGCATTTTTAAATGTATACACCCCACCATACATGGGGGTTTATTTTAAAAGAAGCATTTTATTGAAAAGCTTACAAGCTTCTTTTGTCCG
This sequence comes from Triticum dicoccoides, assembly GCF_002162155.2. Lineage (NCBI taxonomy): Eukaryota > Viridiplantae > Streptophyta > Magnoliopsida > Poales > Poaceae > Triticum > Triticum dicoccoides. The sequence continues at coordinate 201,979,088 of NC_041387.1, read as the reverse complement.
TACTATCTGTTGTTTCTGCCTTTTTACGCACGTCTATGACTTAAGTTTTTGCCAAGCTGGGTTGCCTTGCTCCTATGCTTGTACCCTACATTCCTGATTGTTCGGCTAGGGTGTAAAGGGAGCACCTCTGTGAATGTTACAACCGGATTATCCGGCCTTGTACCTCAGACGGGTGAAGCTGAAAGCTAGCGTTCTTAAGGGAATAGTTCGTCAGCACATATACAACAGGCTGCTTCTGGAAAAAATTATGAAATTTGTTGTTTGTACTTTAGATACAAGCCCAGCCCAAGGAAAGGAACCCCTAACAGAACTATTTTTCTTGGAAGATGTTTCTTACGTTAAACAGTAATATAACATAACTCCACCGAACACATTTTGTCTGTTCGAGCAATATGGTCGGATTGCATGGTTTCCGACAATACTAAATGTTTCCTAGTCAAACATAGTATACAGAAGCACTCCAACTTCTAGGTTCGGAGGTAGAAGTCGAAGGTCTGCAACGACAAAATTTTCATACAATTCAGCAGAAGATAAGTTCGGTCATAAAGTACATGGGTACATCAAATCGAACGCCTACTCCCTTTCTACGCCATCCAGTAGACTATCCAATTTACAATCTTGCTGTGAAAATTTCATCGCTGTCATTACTTGGTCATATACCAAGCTTACGGGAACTTCCTTCCAGTCAGGTCCCTGTGGTCCAACTATGGCCGTATGTTTTGGGTCAAGACCGGTATAGCGTGTCTTCACCATGGCCCAAGCCTCTCGAGTGCCTTCACGGCATGTGGACATCTTCCACAGCTCGAAATAACACTAGGCACCCTTGAATAGATCAGCCAACCCCTCCATACTTTCTGGAGGAACATTAGAAGGCCATAAGGTTTTCGCCATATTCTTCATAGCTTTCCAAGCACGCTCGTGCATCTTTGCCAGCTCCTTTAGAACATCGCTTTGTTGGACGAGCATTTCCTCTTCCGGGCGACCGGTCAACATACCTGTATCAACCAAACTATATCATTCCGCATTATATGATTGTATCAATAATCCAGATGGTTCACAAGTCAAACCGAATATACCGCCCTTCAGCTTCTGGTTTTCCTGTTGTGCCTCCAAGAGGTGAAACTTTAAGCTCTTAATCTCTTTGGCACGTTTCTTCACCTCTTCTTCTAGTTTTTTATCTTTGTTATAATACATTGGGGCACTCTTTATCTCTTCAAGCTCGGAGACAGTGGCATTTAGCTGTGTCCGGCTTGTCTCGAGCTCCTGGGACAACGCACTATTCTTCTCCTTGAGAACATGTGGTCATCAAATGATCCTGAAATCTGATTTGTCCACCCGCTTTAAGTCTAAGGGGCTACTACTATCTATCCACTAAGTTCATAAATATTCGTACCTGCATATCCTTTGAGAACAGGCGAGCAACCCCGGTGAGTCCGTCACATGCAGCTCGGATATATGCACCTATAGTTCTTAGGGCGGTAAACTCCGGCTCCATTAAGGCAGGGGCACTGTCGGTGTCAAAACCGGCGGATCTCGGGTAGGGGGTCCCGAACTGTGCGTCTAGGCGGATGGTAACAGGAGACAAGGGACACGATGTTTTTACCCAGGTTCGGGCCCTCTCGATGGAGGTAAAACCCTACTCCTGCTTGATTAATATAGATGATATGGGTAGTACAAGAGTTGATCTACCACGAGATGAGAGAGGCTAAACCCTAGAAGCTAGCCTATGGTATGATTGTTCTTCGTCCTACGGACTAAAACTCTTTAGTTTATATAGACACCGGAGAAGGCTAGGGTTACACAGAGTCGGTTACAATGGGTGGAGATCTTCATATTGAATCGCCAAGCTTGCCTTCCACGCCAAGGAAAGTCCTATCCGGACACGGGACAAAGTATTCAATCTTGTATCTTCATAGTCCGGGATTCCGGCCAAAGGTCATAGTCCGGCCATCCGGACACCCCCTAATCTAGGACTCCCTCAGTAGCCCCTGAACCAGGCTTCAATGACGACGAGTCCGGCGTGCAAATTGTCTTCGGCATTGCAAGGCGGGTTCCTCCTCCGAATATTTCATAGGAGATGTTGAACACAAGGATAGTGTCCGGCTCTACAAAATAAGTTCCACATACCACCGTAGAGAGAATAGTATCTGCACAAATCTAATCTGCTGACGTATTCTGCAGCGTGACATCACGCCACGGCCAAGCCTTTATTCGAATCGTTTTACTGTTCCGCCTCAGCGCGTTTAGCGAGGCGGTTTTCTTGGTATGTCTTGTCAAAGCAGAGATCATGTCCCCTTATTTCGGGATTCTCATCAATACGAGCGTGGGTAACCCAACCGTGCCTTTGGTATGACTCCCTAATTGAAAGCGAGTCCCAAATGGTTACGGGGAGGGCTCTTGGTATTCAACCCCTTTATAAAGTGACCAAGGCTTGACTCCTTTCTTTTCAATTCAATCGAATCCGCCCCTCGCCTCGAGTTCCAACACCCAAAGCTCCAGTTTTAGGCGCTTCGGACCTTCGATGATGTCCGGCTCCGACCTTCAAGGCCGGTGGATTCCTTCCTCTGTTACGGAAGAAGACGTGCGAAAGCTGAGAGATGCCAGGTATCTAACCAGCGAAATCTCGCATAAGCTGCTTGCTCAAGGGCAGGCCATTCCCACTCCCCAGCCCGGTGAGAGCATGGTGTTCACATCTCACTTCCTTCGGGGGCTAGGCTTCCCGATTGATCCCTTCGTGAGGGGGCTTATGTTATATTACGGGCTGGAATTTCACGACTTAGCTCCGGAGTCCATCCTCCAAATCTCATCATTCATTGTCGTGTGTGAGGCTGTCAAGAAGGGAGGAATCAAGAATTCTCCTAACCAGGGAAAGAAAAGGACTGCCTTTGAAGACCCGGAGGGGATGGCCTCAAAACGGGGGAAGAAATCTTCGCCAGAGCATCCGGCTCCGGAGAATGCCCCGGTCGCATTGCGCCCCCAAGGGGATCATCTTTCCCCTGAGCCGTAAGTAAAGAGAGGGGTTCCAAAATGAGTGACATCCTTGTTTTATTTCTGAGGAAGATAACCGAAATATTACCTTGCAGTTCAGATCTCAACCCTTCTCAGCAGAGCTCATCTTTAGGGGATCTTCGTCCGGAGATGATAGAGAGCAAAATGCCTCCCCTAGCTGCACCGCCTTACGAGGCAGGCGACCCCGAGGTGTCGTCTCGAAGGGTTTCTCCAAGTCTGGACCCTGAAAAAGGTCGTCAGGCTAGTCCGGCACCCTATGGTGCATGGTCGGAGGGGCTGAAGGATCTGCTCGGGCGAGCGTCCATCTCAGAAGAACACCGTATGTTGATGAACACGGTGATTGGAAGGATTTCATCCGCGGAAAGAGGATTGTACGTGGCCACCAGTAGTTTACTGACAAGCTTTGAGGTACGTGAAAAGGTGTACCTTTTGGTAGAGCCGCATATATAAAATGCGCCCTGTATAATAGTAGCCCCTGAGACTCTGTGTGTTGTCAAAAGTGACGGCGCACAGAGGATCATAACCCCATGTATAATATGTCACCTTTTTTATGAAGGTGGCGAGGCGTTCGGTGGCTAGCCGGACTGATGAATTTGCCGAGCTAAAGCGGCAACTTGACGTAGCAGATGTCGACATCGCGCCTATAAATAAGCGACTAGACGAGCCACAAGGTATGTTCCAAAGACATCTGATAAGAGGAGTTTGATGCTCGTACCTTATAAGATATGTGCTTAATGTAGATGGTGCTGCTGCCGTGGATAACCTTCGGGTGGAACTTGCCCGAGCCAAGGAGCAAGCAAGGAAAAGTGATGCGGCTGCCGTTAAGGCGGCTGAAGAGCTAAAAGCCGAACAGACTGCTCACTGCCAGAGCAAGAAAGTAATAGCCGAGATGGCTATAAAATTGAAGGATGCTGTCGACCGCTGTAAATTTCTTGAACAAGAAGATAGGGTGGTTCAGAAGGACCTTGAAAAGATCACTGCCGAGGCCAAGAATACTCGCTCTGCAACGAGAGCTATGAAGGAGGAGCTACGTCAGGCCGGAGATATCACGGCTGGAAAGCCCTATATGCTGCGGATGAAGTTCGGGGATCCTAAGTATGCTCCGTTACACCGACAGTGGAGTGCGGAAGACGCGACCGAACACTTTCGGGGTCGAGGTGACCATGAATTGGAAGAACTTTTTTGGTTGCAGTTCCACAATCCAGAACGCCCACTTTCGGTATCTGACCATTTGGCCGCCTGGGCGGAGCTGAACAGGTTATCCGGACTCGCCATGAGGTATGTTGCGAGTCGTCTGTGGTCGGAAGAGCCAGAGCCGAAGAGTTATTTTAGCTTGGTGCAGTAGTTCCTTGGTTCGGTGCCACATGTTGATGCAATGAAGAGGTCGGCGTGCATAGAGGGTGCACAGATGGATCTTGCCCGTGTCAAAACATACTGGGCGGATATGAAGGCCAGTGTTGTTGTATCCCGGGATTCAGACGAAAGCCGAGTACCTGCCAAGCACTACTTTGAGGAAGTTCTTCAGGGCGCTCGTTTAATAGAGGCGCAGTCCTCGAAGGATGTTGTGTTCAAATAGCATGTGCTATTGTAAAACGAATATTTTGATAGAATATAAAAGCCTTTTATACTTGTGCTTGCAAGAATTATAATGCCTCCTGTGCGGCCGTTAATGTATATGTGTATTTAACCTGAAAGATGGCAGTCGTTGGCTTCAGCCCCCACGCATATAATGCGGGGGTGTTCGCAAAAAGGTGCCTTTTCACACTTAATCCAACGTCTTGGTCCTATAAAGGAGGTGATAGCGCAGCGAACTAGGCAACCGGACTATAATGCTTTATCACTTTCACTTAGCCATAGGAGTTTGATAGTGGGGCTACTGAATAGCCCCTAGGGGCACCGCGCTCGCCCGAATTCGGGGCGCGTGTGTGCCTGACCAGGAAGCGGCCCTTCATTAATGCGGAGGAATCCTAAAGATTCCGAAAGTCATCAAGTGGTTGACCAGTCTCTCGCTATATCATGACAGTCAGTTTTCGGCTTTCTCTACTGAGGTGCTCGCCTGGCCGAACCGGGGCACAATCGCAGTAGTTCTCCTGGTGCCGCCTTAGCTGATAGAGCGGAACGTAAGGCAGCAAAACATAGGAGCCGGGCAAACCCAACATTTGACCAAAGACATGATTCGGAGCTGATGCATATAAGGCCAAACTCGCGACGCCGAACACTCCCTAAGGTATTCGGTCTTTATGAAAATGGGCTGAACAAAAGCCCTTGGTAAAAAGCCCCTGGTGCCTAGGAACGCGCAAAATTCTGGCGTGGCCACATGCCAAGACGCCAGCCTCATCCTCGGTTATAGCGAAAACCGGGGGATGTTATCAACAAGAGATAGTAAAAAAGGTTTACGCAGGGTCTTAATATGAAAAGAATCCTTAAAACGGGTCCCTACTACACGTCTGCGCCTGTGTCTCCGTTGTGCCGTATCCTGGACGGGTGTAGCACGGTGTTCGTCTGTGAAAGAGAGGAACTTAGTGAAAAATAATCGTGCGAGAAATCTATATTAAAATAAACAAAATATAATACAGAGGCATGAGTGGAATTGAGCTGTATTGTCTCCTGGTGTAAACATGTGGAGCCCCTTGTATAGGGTTATGCGGCAATTAAGCATTTGTACGTTTACGCCGGACTCGTCGAGCCGGGTCCGGGGTAGTAAAGTTGGTTTAGTGTGCGGCTGTGAAGGCAGCTGCACCATTATCCACACTTCGGGGATCACTTGATATTTCCCTTTAATGAGATGATGCCTCGTGGACCGGGCATTTTGAGTGTGAGGGATGCATAATGCGGTATTGCGATAAAGCGGGCGAAAGGTTCGCGTCCTAGTAGTGCTTGATAGCGACTTATGAACGGGGCGATGTGGAAGGTTAGCTTTTCACTTCAGAAGTTGTCGGGTGAGCCGAACATGACTTCTAACGAAAGGGAACCCATACTCTGTGTATCTGGGCCCGGCGTGACTCCTTGAAAGGAAGTGTTGCCATGGCGAATTATTGCTGGGTTTAACCGCAGTTTGCGGATTGTGTCCTGATATAACAGGTTTAGGTCACTGCCGCCGTCCATTAGGACTTGTGTAAATTGGAGTCCGTCAATAATCGGGTCCAAGACCAAGGCAGTCTAGCCTGCGTTACGGATACCTCTAGAGTAATCCTGATGATCGAAGGTGATTGGCTGTGACAACCAGTGGCGGGGCTCCTCTGGGGCAGGCCGTATGGCACGGATCGTAGGCGCCATTCTGTTTTTCCCTTTTGTCACCTCAAGTGAATTTACTGTTTTGACATCTTGTGGGAACTTCTTTTGTTCTCTGCTGTTCTGCTTGTGGGGTGCATCGTCATCCTCGCTTGGTGTGTCGAGCCCCTTATGTTCGGCGTTGAGTTTGCCGGACTGCTTGAAGACCCAGCAATCTCTGTGGGTGTGGTTTGCAGGTCTCCCGGGAGTACTGTGGATTTGACATATTTTGTCCAAGATTTTGTTGAGGTTAGATAGCTCGTCCCTGTCATCTTTGGGGGCGGCTTTTTCTGATTTTGCCGAGAGCTTTTGAATCCGGCGTTGACTGACGTGCTCATCGGGCTGTTATCCTTGATCCTACGCTGTTCTTTGTTACGGCGCGGTTTCCCATTTCCATCTCTGAGTTCGGATGTACTTGGGTCGCTGGTGCTGCTTCTTGCCAACTAGCTATCCTCTCGTGCGCAAAAGCGGGTCATGAGGCTTGTTAATGCGGCCATTGTTCTTGGCTTTTCTTGGCCGAGGTGTCTGGCGAGCCATTCGTCTCGGACGCTATGTTTCAAAGCTGCTAGGGCTTCGGCGTCCGGACAGTCGACTATCTGATTCTTTTTAGTAAGAAATCTGTTCCAGAGTTTCCGGGCTAACTCTCCGGGTTGCTGAGTTATATGACTCAGATCGTCTGCATCCGGAGGTCGGACATAGGTCCCTTGAAAATTTGCCCAGAAAGCATCCTCGAGCTCTTCCCAACTTCCTATGGTGTTTTCGGGAAGGCTTTTAAGCCAATGCCGGGCTGGCCCTTTGAGCTTAAGGGGTAAGTATTTTATGGCGTGAAGGTCATCTCCTCTGGCCATGTGTATGTGGAGGATATAATCCTCAATCCAGACTCCAGGGTCTGTTGTTCCGTCGTATGCTTCTATGTTTATGGGCTTTAATCCCGCTGGAAATTCATGATCCAGTACCTCATCGGTGAAACATAGGGGATGTGCGGCGTCCCTGTATGTAGGTATGCCGCGATGTTCGGATATTTTTTTCGTTGCATTGCTCACTAGAGCTTGCTTTCTTGGTCCGTAATGGATCTGGTTGGACCGGTTTTTTGATGCGAATCCTTGGGCAGGTCGCGTGTCGTATTGAGTGCGGCGCCCTTTGTCGCTTGAGGTCAATCGTGGGGTCGTCTATCCGACCTGGTGGCTTCCTTGTTTTTTGACTGTGGGGGCTCTAAGTCCTCTTCATCAAATTCTGGTAGTAATTTTCGCTTCGGATAGCTCTTTGTGTGATGACTGTTGCCGTACTTGTGTGCGGTATTGAGTACTTTGCACCATCTGATTCTGAGTGCATCTTCCGCTGTTTTGAGCTTCCGCTTCTGCTTTTTCAGGCTACGCACAGTGGCGTCGAGCCTTTGGTGGAGGTTCTGGTGCTCCAGCGACTTGTCCGGCGTGAGGTCGTCCGGACTATTATCTTTGTCAGGGACGGATTGTTCGGTTTATCTGCCCTGTTTGGACGGTTGCTCGATGGCATGGTCGTCTTCCGTTGATTCGCCCTGCTCTATGGCTGGGTCTCTGTCGAGGTGGGGCTTGGCATGGCGCTTACGCCGCCGCTTTGATTGTTTTTCGAGGGAGCGATCTCTGGTTGCGCCCTTTTGATCCTCGTCGTTGCTTCTTTTAGGTGTGTCCACCATGTATACATCGTGTGATGATGTGCTTGTTCGGTGCTCTATAGGCGTTGGTTGTCGATTGTCTCCTTCATCGGTGTCCATACCGTCGATGTCTTCGTAGTCGTAGTCGAGCATGTCGGTTAGATCGTCGAGAGTGGCTATGGAGTGGGTGGTGGGCGGGGTTCGAATTTCTTTGTCGTCCGCATCCCAACCTCGCTGAACATAGTCCGGCCATGGCTCTCCTGACAAAGAGAGAGACTTTAGTGAATTCAAGATGTCGCCAAAGGGTGTGGGAGATTCTGAGTCCGTAAAGGAGTCCGGCACCTTGGAGTCATAGGCCTCACAAAGGACTAGGCCGGTATCCGGCTCGATCGCCGTAGAAATTGCGGCTCTTTGGGCGGCGTCCAACCATCCATCCTCGGCTGGCGTGGTCGGCTCCGAGATAAGGGTCGGAGTGGACACCTGAGCGGCGCTCTGGGCGCTGTCCGGCTCCAAAGCTAGATCATGCCCATCGATGGCGGCTGTGTAGTTTAAGCTTCCAAGTCTGACCTGATGGCCAGGGGCGTAGCTTTTGATCTGCTCCAGATGGCCAAGCGAGTTGGCCCGTAGTGCGAAGCCGCCGAATACGAAGATCTATCCGGGGAGAAAAGTCTCACCCTGGACCGCATCATGGTTGATGATCGAAGAAGCCATCGGGCCTAAAGGTGATGACACAGAGGAACTCTCAATGAAAGCTCCAATGACGGTGTCAAAACCGGCGGATCTCAGGTAGGGGGTCCCGAACTGTGCGTCTAGGCGAATGGTAACAGGAGACAAGGGACACGATGTTTTTACCCAGGTTCGGGCCCTCTCGATGGAGGTAAAACCCTACTCCTGCTTGATTAATATTGATGATATGGGTAGTACAAGAGTTGATCTACCACGAGATCAGAGAGGCTAAACCCTAGAAGCTATCCTATGGTATGATTGTTCTTCGTCCTACAGACTAAAACTCTCTGGTTTATATAGACACCGGAGAGGGCTAGGGTTACACAGAGTCGGTTACAATGGGAGGAGATCTTCATATCGAATCGCCAAGCTTGCCTTCCATGCCAAGGAAAGTCCTATCCAGACACAGGACGAAGTCTTCAATCTTGTATCTTCATAGTCCGGGAGTCCGGCCAAAGGTCATAGTCCGGCCACCCGGACACCCCCTAATCCAGGACTCCCTCAGGCATGCAAGGCTTCTTTCAAGTGACGATGATTCATCGCACTCTTGGCTTCGGAGTTAGTAATGGACATCTCATCCAGCTCTCCGTGAGATGAACAAGTCTATGCTGCATCAGCATGCACCCCCATCCTAGTTGGTATCTCCGCCGCCGTATTTTCCGCGGCTCGGCTGGCTAGGATCTTATTCACGGTTCGACATATACCCCTCCTGCATTGATAGAAGGAGGATGCGAGCGACATTTTGGTTTCATGCCCGAATATTAAATAAAAGGAATATACCTTTTCGGTGATGGAGTAGGTTCAATGGTGCTTCCTACTTCCTTTCGTTTTGCGTGACCCTTTCACGAAGGTGCTGACCTTCTCTTGGTCGCCCACCCCTGAGTATGGCACGCTGAGCGCCAATCCTGCGAAACATGGTCCAATGCGGAGGATAAAGAGACGACCAAAAGTATCTCTCTTCCCTTAAAATAAAATTTCTGAATACTTACCTTCACGAAAGATAGATTTCTGGGTAGTCAGCCGCAATGCCTACCTCCGAGCCATCAAGGCTCGCCTGATAATAGACTCCATCTTCAAACTCTACAAATATGTCCAGATCCTAATGGAATCCGGGGTCCTCATTGTGATCGTGGTCCTCTGGCTGGGGGGCGGGGCAGTTAATGTTCTCGACTATTTTCCTCCATGACTATTTAAAAAGCAACTAGGGTATTCGGTTAATGCATCTCAATGAGTAAAAAACTACTGAACGGATAGAAAACTTACCCTTTCAATGGGATTGTACATGGAGAAGGCCTCTCGGCAATTTAAATGAGAAAGTCTTCTTCTTCTCCTTTATAAAGGTCGGTCAGTGTGTCAGCAAATGCGGCTTGGCTATCCGAACCCTTTCGCCTATAGCGGGATGCGTCGTCCTCCCCGTTATAGTTCCATAAGGGGGTTACCCTGGATTGAAGTGGCTCGATGCACTTGTATATCGCAATGGCCATAACTTCAACTATGGAGAGTCTGGAATGGGTCAGTACCTTGACCTTGTTTACCAATCTCATCACTTCCGAGTTGTCTTCCTGATTAGGGGACCTGGGATGCCAGTTATATAGCTCCTTCAAGGGGGTGCTGGAAAATTCTAGTAGTCCATGCAGAATAGGGTCCGGAAGAGGTACATCCTCGATATAGAACCATTCCAAAGACCATTCAGCGGATCCCTTCTTCGGATTCCCGACTGGGTAGCCGGATCCGGCTATGCGCCATACTTCGGTGCCGCCCACTTCAAAAATAGACCCGCCGCCCTGATGGCAAGGTATGAGGCAGAAGAACTTTTTCCATAGTTCAAAGTAAGCTCACAGCACAAAAATAATTCGCAACGGGTGACGGAACCAGAGATATGTAAAATAGAACCTGATGTGAGGTTGTGCAGCTGGATGCCGTAGTGTTATAGAGAGCCCCTAAGGAAGGGGTGGATTGGGAATCCCACACCCATCAAGAGGAATGAGATGAAGCACACCCTCTCCCCTTTGCTGGGATTGGCAATATTCTCCACCAATGCATCAACGCCTATGGAAGTTAACCTCGCCCGTACGGAGACTAGATCCGAGGGAGGGAGATATCCTTCCGTTTGGAGTTGACTAAGCTGGACATGGGATACGGAGCAACTCTGGCAGTCCCCTTCTTGAGGGCCATGAGGGCGCGAGGAGGAGCCAGGGGCACTCGCCATGGTCTAAATTTTTGTATGGCTTGCTCTGTTGCTCTTGGTGTGATGCGAGATGGCGTTTTGATGATCTCACCTTGTTTTATAAGCGCGGCTTGTGCTTGTCAGAAATATTAAAATACAGGGATAACAACCGTTTGCATTCACTTAGACGCATGGAAATCGAGGCGACGGCAGGGAGGAATCATAAATACTGGACACGGAAACCGATGCCAGACTACCATCAATCCGGAATATAATGGAGAACCCACCTTGCAAAGCCGAAGACTTGCATCCGGATACTACATCGTCATTGAAGGCAAGTTTGGGGGCTACTGAGGGAGTCCTGGATTCGTGGGTCCTTAGGTATCCGGCCTAGGAGTATGGGCTGAGTTGCATGGGCCGTACATGATCAAGCTGAAGATTATCTACCATGTCCGGATGGGACTTCTCAATACATTGATGGCACGAATAGAGTCCGGAGGTTTCCTTCCCTGATAAACCAACCTTGTACAAACCCTAGGCCCCTCTGGTGTGTATATAAACTGGAGGGGTTAGTCTGTAGGGGCTACCTTCTTCACCATCATTGGAATCCGCATAGGCTAGACATCTAGGGTTAGCCATTATGATCTCAAGGTAGATCAAATCTTGTAATCTTCATAATCATCGAATATAATCAAGCAGGAGTAGGGTTTTACCTTCCTTAAGAGGGCCCGAACCTGGGTAAACACTTTGTCCCCTGTCTTGCTGTTACCATTGATCCTTAGACGCATAGCTTGCGCCTCCCTACCCGATATCTACCGGTTTTGACACCGACACATGTTGCGTCCCCACTGTCAGCCTCTCCAATTACAGTCATCTTACGATGACTCTCGTTTGTTGACGACGTTGACCACAGCATGCAGAGCGCACAAAGACGGTGGACAATGGCGAGGCCCCAGACTGGAACACCCCGAAGATGAGGATGATGCGGCAGTGGAGTCGCAGATGGAGAGGAGTGGGCAACTTGACTGTTTCGGGTGAGGGGTTGGCCTACACTCGGCAAAGAATAATAGTAGGTGCAGAGGAGTGGAGGGATGGCCTGGCCATCGGTGGGGTAGCATTCCACTGCAAGACGCGGAAAACAGCCCCGCTAGACGCCGGAGGCTGGAGCAAGCGGTCCCGACAGCGCTGGGGGAATAAGACGAGAGATTGAAGAAGAATGCCGGTCATTGGATGTGAATCCAACACCTTGCTTAGGCTTGGACCTTTGTTTTTTTTGCAAAAGTGCTTAGGATTTGACCTACTAGCCCACATGTCTGCCAGTCCATTTGTTTTTTAGTCCATTTGGTGGGCTGGGTGAAATAATGATTTAGCGCCTATGCTGCCCGTTTATATATTATGGTAGAATTTAAAGACTTTTCGCATTTTTCTCAAAATCCACGGACTTGCTGGGCTGGGTGAAAATATCATGTTGGGCTGGACGGAGAAATGTTATAAAAACATAAACGCAAGATTGCACGTCTATTACTGCATTGACCAGTAAAATCTTTGCAAGCTTATGTACGCAATCACCAGGAGTAAACTTGCCAAGTTATATATAAACATTATTATTATTATTTTGTAAGAACTTTGGATTTACAAAATAAAATACCATTTTAATTTGATGAGTTACAAAGACGTGGGGTATTATTATTTTTAGGCTATACATGGGACAGATGAGTTGGTTCTAGGGAAAAGTACAGGGAGAAAACTTATATTACATCGAAAAATAAAGTGGGAGAAAATTTAGATATAGGATTAATGAAAATGAAAAATAAAGGAAGTGGGAAGGTCTATAAAATGGTTGGACGAACGACAGGTTTAACGGAACCTTATGTTGTTGATATTATATATATGTAATAAAATAAGATATAAATATAATATTATATACTATTGTAGAAGGGAAAACATCGGTTCAGTTTTGCATATTATTGAAAAATAGAACTGAGTTTTGCGTCGTCTTGAAAAAACAAACATAACTTGGGCTGCTGATGTTATAGACACAGGCTTGCAGGCCCAAAGGCTAATTGATACATGCTGGATCCAAAAAAAGTTGAAACATGTCGTGGGCGGCGCATGTTAGACAACAAAACCTAGGCCATGGACTTGGTGGGCCCGGGACTATTAGCCTCTCGACGAACAGTCGTCTCCTGATTCCACTTGTTTTGCTGACCATGTTTGGAATGACAGACGGCGGCGCCACAGCGAGAGCACCAAGGCGGAGGACGACATCGAGACCTCGGACCAAACGAACAAGAGCGGGGGAACACGCAAGCAGAGGGGAGTACGAGGGTTGACTTGTTCGGTGCAGGGTGGGCCGGTGGAGCTGCCGCCACCAGAAAATGTGTGGGAGTAGAGGGATGGTCTGGACCATGCCATAGGCTATGATGTGTCACCGAGGCGTGCGTTCAGGTCCTTGGTATCGTTGTCTTCTTTCATGTTGGCGTAGCAGGGGTTGATGATGGTCTCGACGAGGTCAACCACAGAGTCCTTCTCCTACCCATTGTTGATGATCTTGTATTGCTTCTAGATGTCCACAAGTCTGTTGCACCAGATGGCCGAATCATCGCGTTCTTCTTTCTCTCCAACGTAGCGAAGGTGCAGTCGGCGCTGCCAATGAACGGGCGAATGCTCTAGAACCTCTAATGGCCCAACAGTAGTGGTAGACGAGAACCTCATCCCGCACGCATACCTAGGCGACGGCGATCAGCTAGTCCCTTTCAGGAGACTGATGGATGGGCAGAAGGACTAGTCCTGCGACCTTGTGCTTTCTCGTCCTGTGAGTTATTTACCAAAAACCACCACACTTGGGGCTAGGGTAACAACTTTGTACCACATTGAAGGCAGGGCACAAAAAACCACTGAAAATGCGCCTAATGCGTAACGCAGAGCACTGACGCTCCAATTTGGACTTGAAAGCAGCAAAACCAATAGATGAGGCCCACTTGTCGGGATGAGGTGTGCTTGTGTGGACAATATGCTGAGTTGGACGAGGGCCCCACTTGTCAGTGACTCAAGTGTTTATTAATTTTTCCCGTTTCCTTTCTCGTTCTTCCTCGTTTTCTGGCATTTAGCCGAACAGGTTGTGAGCGCTAGAACATGGACATCACCGGCGCAGCCACCAGAGAGGACGTGCGCAATGACGACGCCTGACTAAGTCGTCGTGCCAGGAAACCAGGTTGTGTATGCGGGACGCATCCTGGAAGTGGCAGCCTGTCGGAGGTGGATGCGGACAGAGCCAGTGTAGGATCTCGCCGGAGCTCGGTGTGCCGCCACTGAACCTGGCGCCTGGCCACAGAGAGGCACGGGGGGACCACAATGCTCACGCAGTGCGAAGAGCAATGGCGGTCGGCGGTAAGGCGTGTCCATGAGGAGGCGAGCAGGAAACATAGTGAGCACGCGCAACACGAACACCAATGACGGATGGCGGCAAGGCGTGGCCATGGGGAGGCACACGAGAACAGCAGTGCGCACGCGCGGCATGAACACCTATTGTGGCTGGTGCTACGTCTTGAGCTTGCATGGGTTTTCCTTGAAGAGGAAAGGGTGATGCAATAATAGTAGCATAAGTATATCCCTCAGTTTTTGAGAACCAAGGTATCAATCCAGTAGGAGGCTCCTAAAAAGTCCCACGCACCTACACAAACAAACATGAACTCCCAACCAATGCAATAAAGGGGTTGTCAATCCCTTCAAGGCCACTTGCGAAAGTGAGATCTGATAGAGATAATATGATAAGATAAATATATTTTTGGTATTTTATAATATAGATTGGAAAAGTAAATATGCAAATAAAAGTAGATTGAAAGCTTATATGATAAGAGATAGACCTGGGGGCCATAGATTTCACTAGTGGCTTCTCTCAAGATAGCATAAGTATTACGGTGGGTGAACAAATTACTGTCGAGCAATTGATAGAAAAGCGAAGAATTATGAGATTATCTAGGCATGATCATGTATATAGGCATCACGTCCGTGACAACTAGACCGACTCCTGCCTGCATCTACTACTATTACTCCACACATCGACCGCTATCCAGCATGCATCTAGAGTATTAAGTTCATAAAGAACAGAGTAACACATTAAAAAAGATCACATGATGTAGAGGGATAAACTCATGCAATATGATATAAACCCCATCTTTTTATCATCTATGGCAACAATATAATACGTGCCTTTCTGCCCCTGCTTTCACTAGGAAAGGACACTGCAAGATTGAACCCAAAGCTAAGCACTTATCCCATTGCAAGAAAGATCAATCTAGTAGGCCAAACCAAACTGATAATTCGAAGAGACTTGCAAAGATAACTTAATCACACATAAAAGAATTCAGAGGAGATTCAAATATTTCTCATAGATAAACTTGATCATAAACCCACAATTCATCGGATCTCGACAAACACACCGCAAAAAGAGTTACATCGAAAGGATCTCCAAGAAGATCGAGGAGAACATGGTATTGTGATTCAAAGAGAGAGAAGAAGCGATATAGCTAATAACTATGGACCCAAAGGTCTGTGGTAAACTACTCACAACTCATCGGAGAGGCCTTGGTTATGATGTAGAGGCCCTCCATGATCGATTCCCCCTCCGGCAGAGCGCCGATGAAGACTCCAAGATGGGATCTTGCGTATACGGAAGGTTACGGCGGTGGAAATAGTTTTCGTGGGCGCTTCTAATATTTTCGGGGTACATGGGTATATATAGGAGGAAGAAGTAGGTTTGTGGACTCCCGAGGGTCCCACGAAGGTGGGGGGCGCGCTTAGCCCTAGGGGTTGCGCCAGGCACCCTCGTGGCTGCCTCGGTTGTTTCTTGACTTCCACTCCAAGTCCTCTGGATCACGTTTGTTCCAAAAAGATCGCTCCTGAAGGTTTCATTCCATTTGGACTTCGTTTGATATTCCTTTTCTTCGAAACACTGAAATAGGCAAAAAAGCATCAATATGGGCTGGGCCTCCGGTTAGTAGTTAGTCCCAAAAATGGTATAAATGTGTAAAGTAAAGCCCATAAACATCCAAAACGGGTAATATAACAGCATGGAACAATCAAAAATTATAGATACGTTGGAGACATATCAAGCATCCCCAAGCTTAATTCCTGCTCGTCCTCGAGTAGGTAAATGGTAAAAGCAGAATTTTTGATGTGGAATGCTACATATCATAATTCTCAATGTAATTTTCTTTATTGTGGCATCAATGTTCAAATCCAAATTATTCAAAATAAAAGTTCATATTGACATAAGAAATAGTAATACTTCAAGCATACTAATCAAAGCAATCATGTCTTCTCAAAATAACATGGCTAAAGAAAGTTATCCCTACAAAATCATATAGTCTGGCTGTTGCTCTATCTACATCACACAAAGTATTTAATCTTGCACAACCCCGATGATAAGCCAAGCAATTGTTTCATACTTTATTAATCTCATACTTTTTCAACTTTAACGCAATACATGAGCGTGAGCCAAGGACATAGCACTATATGTGGAATAGAATGGTGGTTGTCGAGAGGACGAAAAAGGAGAAGATAGTCTCACATCAACTAGGCGTATCAACGGGCTATGGAGATGCCCATTAATAGATATCAATGTGAGTAGGTAGGGATTGCCATGCAACGAATGCACTAAAGCTATAAATGTATGAAAGCTCAAGAAAAGAAACTAAGTGGGTGTGCATCCAACTCGCTTGCTCACGAAGACCTAGGGTATTTTGAGGAAGCCCATCATTGGAATATATAAGCCAAGTTCTATAATGAAAAATTCCCACTATTATATGAAAGTGATAATATAGGAGACTCTCTATCATGAAGATCATGGTGCTACTTTGAAGCACAAGTGTGGTAAAAACGATAGTAGCATTGTCCCTTCTCTCTTTTCTCTCATTTCATTTTTTTATTCTTATTCTTATTCTTCCTTTTTTTTCTTTTGGCCTTTTTTATCTTTTTTTCTTTTGGCCTTTTTTTTTCTTTTTTTTCTTTTTTTTCTTTGGTGGGCTCTTTGGCCTGTTTTTTTTAAAGTCCGAAGTCTCATCCCAACTTGTGGGGGAATCATAGTCTCCATCATCCTTTCCTCACTGGGACAATGCTCTAATAATGAAGATTATCACACTTTTATTTAGTTACAAGTCAAGATTACAACTCGATACTTAAACAAGATATGACTCTATATGAATGCCTCAGGCGGTGTACCGGGATATGCAATGAATCAAGAGTGACATGTATGAAAATTATGAAGGTGGCCTTGCCACAAATACAATGTCAACTACATGATCATGCAAAAAGCAATATGACAATGATGATGCGTGTCATAATAAACGGAACGGTGAAAAGTTGCATGGCAATATATCTCGGAATGGCTATGGAAATGACATAATAGGTAGGTATGGTGGTTGTTTTGAGGAAGGTATATGGTGGGTGTATGGTACTGGCGAAAGTTGTGCGGCACAAGAGAGGCTAGCAATGGTGGAAGGGTGAGAGTGCGTATAATCCACGGACTCAACATTAGTCATAAAGAACTCATATACTTATTGCAAAAATCTACAAGTCATCAAGAACAAAGTACTACGCGCATGCTCCTAGGGGGATAGATTGGTAGGAAAAGACCATCGCTCGTCCCCGACCGCCACTCATAAGGAAGACAATCAATAAATAAAATAGTGCTCCAACTTGATCACAAAGCGGTTCACCATACGTGCATGCTACGGGAATCACAAACTTCAACACAAGTATTCTTTAAATTCATAATCATCCAACTAGCATGACTCTAATATCACCATCCTAATATCTCAAAACAATTATCAAGCATCAAATTGATCATAGCATCCAATTCACTTTCTATGATAGTTTTTATTATACCCAACTTGGATGCACATCATTCTAGGAACAATTTTATAACCATAGAAAATACCATGCTGTTCTAAGAGACTCTCAAAATAATATAAGTGAATCATGAGAGATTAACAATTTCTACAAAATTAAGCCACCGTCGTGCTCTAAAAGATATAAGTGAAGCACTAGAGCAAAAATTATCTAGCTCAAAAGATATAAGTGAAGCACATAGAGTATTCTAATAAATTCAAATCAAGTGGGTTTCCACCAAAAGGTGTGTACATAAAGGATGATTTTGGTAAACTAAAAAGCAAAGACTAATATCAGACAAGACGCTCCAAGCAAAACACATGTCATGTGGCGAATAAAAATATAGTTCCAAGTAAAGTTACCGATAGACGAAGACGAAAGAGGGGATGCCTTCAGGGGCAGCCCAAGCTTAGGCTTTTGGCTATTCTTGTATATCTTGGGGTTCCATGGGCATCCCCAATCTTAGTCTCTTGCCACTCCTTATTCCATAATCCATCAAATCTTTACCCAAAACTTGAAAACTTCACAACACAAAATTCAACAGGAAATCTCATGAGCTCCGTTAGTGCAAGAAAGAAAAACCACCTCATAAGGTACTGTAATGAACTCATTCTTTATTTATATTGGTATTAAACCTACTTTATTCCAACTTCTCTATGGTTCATACCCCTACATACTAGCCATAGATGCATCAAAATAAGCAAACAACACACGAAAAGCAGAATCTGTCAAAAACAGAACAGTCTGTAGCAATATGTACCTCTCGAATACTTATGGAACTCTAAAAATCCTAAAAAATAGGAAGTCCTGGGAAATTTGTCTATTGATCTATATCAAAAAGAATAAACGCAAAAGCACGTTTATGTGAATTACCAAAATTATTTTCGTGCGTGCAAAGTTTCTGTTTTTCAGCATAATCAAATTAATAGTCACCATAGGTTATCCTATAGGTTCTACTTGGCACAAACACTAATTAAAACATAAAAACACATCTAAAAAGAAGGTAGATGCAAAATTTATTGAATAACATAAAGGAAAAATATTGGGTTGTCTCCCAACAAGCGCTTTTCTTTAAAGCCTTTTAGCTAGGCATTGATAATTTCAATGATGCTCACATGAAAGACAAAATTGAAGGATAAAAAGAGCATCATAAAACATATTATAAACACACTTAAGTCTAACATACTTCCTATGCATAGGCATCTTATAGGCAAACAAATTATCATAGCAAGCAAAAACTAGCATGTGGAAGGAAGCGGAAATAAACAATAGCAATCTCAACATAACGAGAGGTAATTTATTATCATGAAAATTTCTACAACCGTATTTCCCTCTCTCATAATAATTCCATGTAGGGTCATAAGAAAATTCAACAAAATAGCTATCACATAACAAATTCTCAACACGATCCACATGCATGCAAAGTTGACACTCTTCCAACATAGTGGGATTAACATTAACTGAAGTCATGACCTCTCCAAACCCACTTTTATCAAAAATATCATAAGATTGAACATACTCCAAATATGTGGGATATAAAGTTGACACTCTTCCAAACCCACTTTAAATACTATTTCAAACACTATTATCAATCTCATATTCATCATGGGGGTTATATAAATTTTCAAGATCAAAAGAAGAATCACCCCAGTCACGATAATTGCAACAAGTAGTAGACATAGCAAAACTAGCATCCCCAAGCTTAGGGTTTTGCATATTATTAGCACAATTGACATCAAGAGAATTTATAGTAAAATCATTGCAATCATGCTTTTTATTCAAAGATCTATCGTGAATCACTTCATAAAGTTCTTCATCACAATTTTCAGATTCACGAGTTTCAAGCAAAACTTCATAAAGATAATCTAGTGCACAAAACTCACTAGCAATTGGTTCATCATAATTGGATCTCTTAAAAAGATTAGCAAGTGGATGAGGATCCATAAATCTTAGCTTCTTTGTTTAGTAATAATTACGCAATTATTCCAACCAAACGAGCAAACAAGCCAAGTAAGACATTAAGGTAAACGAAAAGACGAACGGAAAAAGGCGAATAAAATGACAAGGGTGAAGTGGGGGAGAGGAAAAAGAGAGGAAAATGGCAAATAATGTAATGCGAGGGAGATGAGTTTGTGATGGGTACTTGGTGTGTCTTGACTTGAGCGAAGACCTCCCCCGCAATGGCGCCACAAATCCTTCTTGCTACGTCTTGAGCTTGCATTGGTTTTCCTTGAAGAGGAAAGGGTGATGCAACAATAGTAGCATAAGTATTTCCCTTAGTTTTTGAGAACCAAGATATCAATCCAGTAGGAGGCTCCTCAAAAGTCCCACGCACCTACACAAACAAACAAGAACTCGCAACCAACGTAATAAAGGGGTTGTCAATCCCTTCAAGGCCACTTGCAAAAAGTGAGATCTGATAGAGATAATATGATAAGATAAATATATTTTTGGTATTTTATAATATGGATTGGAAAAGTAAAGATGCAAATAAAAGTAGATTGAAATCTTATATGATAAGAGATAGACCCGGGGCCATAGGTTTCACTAGTGGCTTCTCTCAAGATAGCATAAGTATTACGGTGGTTGAACAAATTACTGACGAGCAATTGATAGAAAAGCGAATAATTATGAGATTATCTAGGCATGATCATGTATATAGGCATCACGTCCGTGACAAGTAGACCAACTCCTGCCTACATCTACTACTATTACTCCACGCATCGACCGCTATCCAGCATGCATCTAGAGTATTAAGTTCATAAAGAACAAAGTGACACATTAATAAAGATCACATCGTGTAGAGGGATAAACTCATGCAATATTATATAAACCCCATCTTTTTATCCTCGATGGCAACAATACAATATGTGCCTTGCTGCCCCTGCTATCACTAGGAAAGGACACCGCAAGATTTAACCCAGAGCTAAGCACTTCTCCCATTGCAAGAAAGATCAATCTAGTAGGCCAAACCAAACTGGTAATTCCAAGAGACTTGCAAAGATAACTTAATCACACATAAAAGAATTCAGAGGAGATTCAAATATTTCTCATAGATAAACTTGATCATAAACCCACAATTCATCGGATCTCGACACACACACCGCAAAAAGAGTTACATCAAATAGATCTCCAAGAAGATCGAGGAGAACATGGTATTGAGATTCAAAGAGGGAGAAGAAGCCATATAGCTAATAACTATGGACCCGAAGGTCTGTGGTAAACTACTCACAACTCATCGGAGAGGCCTTGGAGATGATGTAGAGGCCCTCCATGATCGATTCCTCCTCTGGCGGAGCACCGGTGAAGGCTCCAAGATGGGATCTCGCGGATACAGAAGGTTACGACGGTGGAAATAGTTTCTCATGGGCGCTTCTGATGTTTTCGGGGTACCTGTGTATATATAGGAGGAAGAAGTAGGTTGGTGGACTCCCGAGGGGCCCACGAGGGTGGGGGCACGCCCAGCCCTAGGGGGCGCGCCGGGACCCTCGTGGCTGCCTCGGTTGTTTCTTGACTTCCACTCCAAGTCCTCTGGATCACGTTTGTTCCAAAAAGATCGCTCCCGAAGGTTTCATTCCATTTGGACTCCATTTGATATTCCTTTTCTTTGAAACACTGAAATAGGCAAAAAAACAGCAATACAGGCTGGGCCTCCGGTTAGTAGGTTAGTCCCAAAAATGATATAAATGTGTAAAGTAAAGCCCATAATATCCAAAACGGGTAATATAATAGCATGGAACAATCAAAAATTATAGATACATTGGAAACGTATCACCCGGGGGCATGTTTGGACCACGCGAGCACGCATGGAGTGCATCCATGCGGCCGAGGTCAGCCATGGCCGACGACCATGGTCAGCGCAAGACAAGCTACTGCCGAATCTAGCGGGAGTGGTTCTGGGCACATGTAGGTGAGTGTGTGCTCGTGGCGTGGGGGCGCGTGTAGGTGTATTTGTGCTTGTGGCGTGGGGCGTTCTCGTGGCAGTTGCTCGGCTGCTATGGCCATGGTGGCCATGGAGCTCAGAGCTCGCACGCGGATAGAGAGCTCGGGCGTCCACACCAAGGGGAGCAGTGTCGGGTTGTGAGGTCTCACGGCGCACCCCCCCCCCTCGCGATGCTCGCTAGTGTGGGCATAGTCGCCGGAGTCCAGTCGTCTGTAAGCTGCTCGATGTAGTGTCGCATAGAAATATAAATGGCAAGAAGATGATCATGTAGTCACAGACAGGCGGGGTCCACATCTCATTTGCCACCTCAGCTGGTCAAAGCTTTTTGTGTGCTTGGTCTTTGCCACATCAGCCCCGACAGGCGACCCCCATCTGTCAGTTTTGCTGTTTTCACGTACAATTTGCAGCGTTAGTGCTCCGTGTTATGCATTAGGAGCATTTCTGGTGGTTTTTGGTGCCTTGCCTTCAATGTGGTACTAAGTTGTTACCCTAGCCTGAAGTGTGGTGGTTTTGGGTAAATAACTCTCGTCTTGTAGATACAACTTGAACTCAGCGAGGCGGAGCTTCACCGAGTCTGGATCGTTGATGTACATCACATTCAACTTGGTGCAGCCATGGGACTGAACGAAGAACTCAAAGGTGAACTCCTTACTGAAGTCCATATCCAGCAGGCTCACCCCTTGGATCGCCATTGGAGTTTCTTCAAGTGAACGAGTGAGTAGGCAGCAATAGCAGTTTGTTTTTCAGCTATTGGGGAACTAGATTCAACAGTAAACTAAGTGTGTATAAGCGACAACAGTTACTACCCCTCCCTCGCCCGCTGCACACCCGGCAGAACATGCACCCTCAGCACATTCAAATGCCTCCATTAAGAAACCTATTCCGGCCACACACACACGTCAGTTCACGAGCAGGTCTGTATGGTACTGTAATAACAAATGTTAGTGGTCACTTTACTTAAATTTAATTAGCTTTAATTATAATTTTTCTTAAAACAAGCAATGCATTGGCTCGTTCTATCAGTGCCACAGGATCAACATGCACAAAAATTATAATTAGTATTCTCAGGACGCACATGATCAACACATTTATCGCACTTTCACACAGACATTAGTATCATGTTTGAACAGTTTGTTATGGTTGTTGTCCTCTGCATTATCATGTTGTGTTTCCTAGATTGCAAGATTGAGAACCAACAAATAAGATTCAAATAATATGTACAACAAAGATGCCTACACATCTCATTGATTCCAAGCTTCCAAGATTCAGAACCAACAAATAAGATTCAAATAATAAGTACAACAAAGATGCCTACACATTTCATTGACTCCCAGCTTGCAAGATTCGGAACCGACCAATTAGGTCCTTTTGATAAAGTGAATGTAGGTATTAAATCAATCTTGGCTAGCCATAACATACAACCCAAGGTGAATTCTCTTGACCATCACAACATTTGTAATAGAGTATTCCCGTTTGCACACATAAGAAAGAGCATGAATTTAGGGCTCTAGCAGCCGTAGAGATGGTTGTACAAACATTTGCCTTTTCTTTTGGCCGCCAATTCTATCTATGTTCATGATGCATCAATGTTTGACACATCCCTTGAAACTAATATAATAGTGGTATTAGTTGAAGCAAACTTTATTTCCAAAACAAGAAAAGATTGCGATAGAATAGCTTTATTTAAAAAATACAACGTTGGCACAACATGACAAAGCACAATCATGTTGATAAACGATAGTACTGACCGGTGTGAGGGGCCCTATGCCGCCACGACTCGATGTGGTAACCCTGAAACTCCACTTGGATGAGGCGAACCTGGAGATCCATGATTCAATTCATGCGCCTTTTTCTGCAGTTCACCTGAAATGAAGCAAAGGTTGCATCATTCAGCTATAGCAAGAAGTACTTGCTCTCGTGAGCTAGCAGGTTCTTCTTTAGTAGTTGCACTAAAATTGAGCAACATTAAGGCTGGCTGTCCTACTCATGTAAGGTGCAACTATAATTTACTTATCCTTTTGTGCAGTTCCACCAAAATAAAGTGCCACTATGGTGACAGTGATGGCTCATATGGCAAAGGCTAATAAAATGTCGCACGAGAGTACCAGCAAAATTTGACGGAGATTTTGGGAAATCTAGTCACCACTCTATGCAGTTCCACCAAAGTTGAGAGATGTTTCCCACGTAACATTTTAGTTGAACTGCACAAGACACTCATTCCAAAAAAAGTATTTTGTACAGTTCACCAAAAGGTCACAATAGCAACAAGGTGAAATGGATATCCCTATCTGCACAAAAAGATAGAAATAAAACAGTTCCTGGTCAACATGGAGATACGAAACATACACGAAATGAAAAGAGGCATCTTGATTATGTTCATGGCAATCACACAAGGACAGTAGACATTTTAAAACATTAGCAATGCTTCATGTTACTAGAAGCATTACGATCAACAATGACATTCGTCAAATATGGGATTACTTTAATGGTGGCATTGCTTGTTTACCAGATACAGTATATCAACAGCAGCTAAAGTGTTGGTTTAAGGGCATGGGGCCGTGGGGACACCAAGACACTCAGCAGCGTAATGAAGCATCTTACTTATCATACTGGGGAAAACAGCAGGAGTACCATCTGTAACACAGTTTAATTGCATCATATCACTGGAGGCATTAGATTAACAATAACACTGGTTAGACATGTCCTTAAGGTAACATTGTGCTCGCTTAATTTTACATGCGCCCTTACATTAACAACAGCAAAAAGTTGGTAGAAGGACATGCGATAGTGGACGCATCAGCACAATGTACCTAGAAGGAGGCATAAAGTGGTGATGCCGAGTTTGTTCATACTCTGTGAGGGCAGCAAATCTAATCATGGAGACCTTTTACTATGTGAGGGCAACAAATCTAATCGTGGACATACTTTGTTGACTTCTGCACCAGCCTCCACTTTCTACCCGTTTTTCAACCAATAATAGATATGTTCCTTATCCAATTTGTACTGCCTTTTCCCTTTATTTCCCTGTTCAGCCAAGACACCGGTTGGGTATCCAGTCTCTACTACTTTCCCCCTGTTATTTCCTCTTTGAATCAAGTCCTAGATTCATGCTACGACTTTCCCCCCTTTCTTCGTTGTTTGAACCAAGTCCTAGATTCGACTTCATGAAGTAGCTCCCGCG
>NC_041387.1:201899872-201953770 GCF_002162155.2 Triticum dicoccoides | reverse complement strand
GCCGGCGACCACCGACTCCACCCTGAACCCTAAGATATATAGTGGGGTACCTCTCCGGCAAGCCCCTCCCGGCTGCGGTTGGTTCTTCCTTAACTTTGGCGAGCCCCCCACCCCCTGAAAATCAACTGGCCCAAAATTTGATCCAGTCAACTCAATTGTAGCTAAATAGAAAAGATGCACATGTAGACACGTGGGGAGCTGGGGCAGTAGAGCAAGGCCGCTTTCAAAGAACTTATACCTGAGGGTCGTCGAGATGTCGGCGGCGGTAGGTCGGATTTGTGCACAATACGGCAGGGAGGAGGAAGGGTCAGAGGACCTCCCGAGTCGGCGCTGTATTGGAGAGAATGGCACGGGCAGAGGATCGGGACCCGCTGGTAGATGTGGGTTTCCTCCCTCGCCGCCATTGACCGCGTGAACAATGCACTAGTCCTCTACACACAACGGCCGAAGGGATATGGTCGGATCTGTGACTAGCAGTGAGCAGAGAGAAAATGTCGCTACCGCTATTTTGTTTAGATCTGGAGAGGATGAGAGAATGAAGAGAGCAACCCTAGTAAAGCAAGGCCTCAGTCCCCTACCTATATATATAGTGGAGTGATTATCTTTTTCTCTCCACAACAAGCGTTTCAATTTGTGTTCGTGGCATTAAAGAAAAGAAACTCTCTATTTAATGTGACTAACTGTACGACTCCTACTTACCTAGTACAGTAGTAGTATTGTTTCATTGTGCTCCCCGGCCCTCCATTCATTGAACAACCCCACGGGTGAATAAACATACAGTACTAGTATTTATATAGAATGAACAAGCTCAAACTATTTTGTCTCTAAGATATCGATCGTCCAGTTTGACCACATTGCATCAATGGACTCAATACTCCTACTTTTAAGTAACCTATACGTATATGCACGGTTTACATTCTGAATCGCTAGCTAGAGCTTGAACTTTACTTGTTTAGATGTACCACATTTTTATTTTGGTTTTCGGCTCCACGGCACAATTCATCGATACAAAATTATACTATTAGTAGTTAAAAGTTGAGGGTGGGGCTTCTCCCGGGTAGTACATGCAGCAGTTTTCGCATAGGCGGTTTGACAGAGAGGCGAGGAGGGTGAGGGAGTAGAAGATTCAACTTACTGCTGGAAAGGTAGGGTTGTGTGATTTGACGGTGCGTTATTGCCGGAAAGACGGGGTCTGGTGATATGACTACTCACTATAGTCATGAATTACTGGCGCTACGACCGGGGTGATGCCCCCCCCATCCGTTCCCCACTCTAATCTAGTGCATGACACGTCGACCCGGATGCTGGGTCTCCCACATGTCGGTGAAGTACGTAAGAAGGAGCAAAGAATAATGTGGTATATATACTGTATATACTAGTACTACTACTCATGTTGGAGGAGTGAGAACCACGGCAGCCCAGTGAACTAGCATGTGATAGGCCATAGAAAACAATGTGGTGATATGGCCATACAAAACAATGTGTTATAGTCCAGTCTGTAGCATGTACAGTACTACACTTCTTCCTCCTCGTCTCGGTTCATCGCCATCATACTTTCCCCATTCCTATGTTTGCAGTATCCTGCGAATGAAAGAGGCCCTTAGACTGCATTTGGTCTAGTCTTTTTTTAGACTAGCCACAATGGGTTGTAACATAGACTAGTAACATGCATATGTTACTGGGCTATGTTACTACCACTACAAAATAAATACACTTCTGTGATGATACGTGTTTGTCACAGTAGGTCGCATTTTTTTCATGCATGTACATCCATGACAATTTTATGACAGAATCAAGATAGTCATACTTGTGCTATCGTAGAAGTGTTCCATGACATTACCAAAATTATCATCACGGAAGTGTCCACTTCCATGACGATGAATAGCGCGTCACAGAAGTGCTTTCGTCAATGGTGACCGACACGTGGCATCCACTGTAATGGAACATCGTTAAGCTATCGAGTCCGGTTTTGGATCCGATAACCCATTAATAGCCCCGACCAATGGGGATTTTCCACGTGTAAAATCATCATTGGCTGGAGGAAACACGTGTCGGCTCACCGTTGGGATAGATGTCATCCACTCATTGGACGAAGGCGCCTATGATACGCCGACACGTGGCACGGCCCAAACAGAGGCCCATTCATGTGAAAAGGCCGGCCTGTTTGACTTGGTCAAAAGGTGGCGGGCCGGCCCACGAAAAGCCTGTTAATGGCCTGTTCGCATATAGCCCATTTACAACCCGCTAACCCAGGGCCCGTTACGACCTATCAGAATTAGGCCCAGTAGCGTCATTTGGGCCGTCCAATATGATTCTACACATTTTAAGTTCCGGCCTATCTATGGCCCATGATGTCTTTCGGCCCATATTAGGCCCTTTTTAACTGTTGGCCCATTAACGGCCCCTGGTGAAACTGGCCCATAATGAACAATGTATCACTATATACCCATTAACGGCCCATTAAACCATTGGGCCGTTTGCAGCCCATGTTATCATTCGGCCTTCTCAGGGCCCATTTATTCTTGCGCTCATTTCCAGCATTCGGTTAATTACGACCCATTACCGTCATTTTCTGCTTGTGGGCCAAATTCAGCCCGGGATTCCAGTCGGCCCGTTTGTGGCCCATTAATACGTTGGGCCATTTTCATAGCGTCATCAAATATGGCCTATTAACAATGGCCCGTTATGGTCGGCCCATGAACGGACGATTCCAACTCTAGCCCGTTTACGACCATAATGCAGTCTGTTATTGGCCCATGTTTGGCCAATCGATCAAACGACCCGTATAAGGCCCATTGATGATATGACCCGTAGAAAGCCCATTGTTTCTACAGCCCATAGAAGGCCGATTGTTTGTACGGCCCGTAGAAGGCCCATTGTTTCTACGGCCCGTAGGAGGCCAGTGTCACTACACTAAATATGTAGCCCATCGTTATTGTGGCCTAGTTTTAAAAAATAGCTTATTGCGGCCACTAGCAAACCGTAGAAAAAGAACTGCACTGACTGCAAGCAAACAAACAAACAAGACAACAAGGAAATAATTAAGCAAGCAACTTATGCTAGGCTATCACGGCTATTACACATATTACATCCACTGGGCATCAAAGTTTGCCACAAGTGCAAATAAACGCACCGACAAAAGAATATACAAAACTGAGAGCACTTCAGAAGGCACTAGGCCTGGCCAGGTCGGGCCCCCTGTCGGTGGGAAAACCGGCGGATCTCGGGTAGGGGTCCCGATCTGTGCGTCAAGGCTGATGGTAATAGGAAGCAAGGGACACAGATGTTTACCCAGGTTCGGGCCCTCTCGATGGAGGTAAAACCCTACTTCCTGCTTGATTAATATTGGTGATATGGGTAGTACAAGAGTAGATCTACCACGAGATCGTACAGGCTAAACCCTAGAAGCTAGCCTATGATGGTATGATTGTAATTGTGATCGGCCTTCTAAGGACCAACCTGTCCAGTTTATATAGACACGGGAGAGGGCTAGGGTTTACATGGAGTCGGTTACAAGGAAGGAAACACAATATCCGGATCGCCAAGCTTGCCTTCCACGCAAAGGAGAGTCCCATCCGGACACGGGCCGAAGTCTTGAGTCTTGTATCTTCACGCTTCAATAGCCCGGATGTTGTGCACAGTCCGGCTATTCGGATACCCCCTAATCCAGGACTCCCTCAGTATCCCCTGAACCAGGCTTCAATGATGATGAGTCCGGCGTGCAGTATTGTATTCGACATTGCAAGGCGGGTTCCTTCTCCGAATACTCCAAAGTACCTGTTACGACGAATAGTGTCCGGCCTCCAATCAATGTTGCGCTCCTCGGCTTCAGTGCCTCAATAATGACCACCTCCACGTGTCGAGCGAATGCGAGGAGCCGAGGCCTTTTTGCATTTGACATGCTCGATCCTCCGGGCTGACCGCCTATTTGAAGGGACGGGGATTCTCAGATCCAAACCTCACTCACTCTCCCCAAGCTAGCATCCCGGAGAGCGCTCCGCGAAAAACCATCCCAACATGGCCGGCCGTCGCAGCTCTTCTGCTTGCGCTCCTCGCTCTAAGTCGGGTGATTGGGGAGAGTGTTCCGTTCCTCATAGCCGTTTGATAAAGCTACAAACCCAAGGGTTTCTCCCACTGGCGTTCATGGTCCCCATCCGAGCCGGAATAGCTACTTATGATGGAGGGGAACAACGGAGGGATCCCCAAACCCATCTCTAGAGAGCGCGTATGCCTCATCCCGCATCTGCTAAGGGGCGTCAGGTTTCCTATCCACCCATTTCTTCATAGGATCTTGGAGTTCTACGGCCTCCAGTTGCACGACCTCACCTCAGCCTCCATTCTGCACATAGTAGGGTATGTCGCACTTTGCGAGCTGTTTTTAGGCTGCGAACATCACTTCGGTTTATGGAGGAAGCTGTTCTGCCTTGTTCCCCGCACCCAGGGAGAATCCCTATGCCGGGCGGGGCCGAAGTATGGCGTATTGCCGAGACCGTATACCTGTCCGGCACTCCCGAGAAGGCACCAGAAAACTGGCCTTCAGAATGGTTCTACATTGATGATGTTCCCCTTCCGGATCCAGTCCGGACAGGTCTCCACTAGTTCAGTAACGCCCCGCTGAAGGCACGCCTAACCTGGCGCCCCCGGGGCCATCAAGAAGAGGATACGAGGGAAATACACTTCCCGATGAACAGGATAAAGTTACTGGCCAAATCCGCACTAACGATAGTCGAGGTCATGGCGATATGCATAAGGCGGGGAGTGCAACCGCTTAAATATTGGGGGAATCCCATGTGGCACTTCAACGGGGAAGACGACGCCACCCGCTGCGGTCATAAGGGTCCGGACTCCGCCAATGCTTTGGCAATGATATTGTCCGATTTATACAAACGGGAGGAGGAGGAATTCCTTCGCATTAAAACTCGGGATGATTCTCATGTACAACCCCCCAGAGTGGGTAAGTTGCCATTATTTTCCCTGCTTCACTTAATTTAGCGTCCTTCTGCTAAGATTACTTGCATCAATGCTTCCGAGCAAGAACTGAGGAGGGTCGTAGAAGGAATCTTCAGCCCCTCCCCGCAACCAGAGGACCCCGAAAGGGCCCTAGATCCAGGACTCAAAGAAGATCCGGATATCACTGTGTAGCTTGTCAATGGGGTATTTTATCAGGCGAGTTGGAATGGTGTCTTAGTGGCCATTACGGCCCACTATCCTGGACTGCTCCCTGCATCGCGTGTAAGCCGAACTGAAAACCCTATCCTCCGAAGAGGACTCCCCCAGGTATTATGATTTACCCTCGAGACGTCGTACTATTTGCAGAGACGACGGTCGGAGCGAGGGGCCAAGCCCCTAGGGACTCATCAACCACGGGCATCCGGATCGGGCAGGCTCAAGAGGAAGGCGGTGAGGGTTGACACACCGTTGCAGAGGTAAAGTAATAACCTGTCCTGCGATTATAGAATTTGAAATATGACAGCACCCTTTGTGTCTGTCATGAAGAGGAACAACCGTACTATATCCAGGGATCCCTCCAATCACGCCTCCACCAGCCGGGTACTTGTGACTTAATGGATCGTCGTGGTTTGTATATTATGTCGAACAGCAGGAGCTCAATAGCCCATTTAGCAATCTGGCCCGTAGCGTTGCGGTTATTAATTATGTCATTGAGTGGTACTTCGGAGGCCACCGTAATCGAACACTCTTGAAAGTAGTGTCGCAGCTTCCGGGATGCCATGAAGACCGTGTATGCTATTTTTTTATAGTGTGGGTATCGGGATTTGCATGGGGTGAGGACCATGGATACGTAATAAACCGGATTTTGAAGAGGGAATTTGTATCCGTCCACCTCTCGTTCGACGACGAGCACTGCGCTTACCACTTGATGTGTTGTAGCTATGTATAATAGCATAGGTTCGCCGGTATTTGGCGCTGTTAGGACTGGATTACTGGCCAATAAGGTCTTTATTTCATCTAGTCCGGCCGCGGCTGCATCCATCCACACGAAGCGTTCGGTGAGCCGAAGGAGGCGGTAAAGAGGCAATGCCTTTTCTCCTAACCTGGATATAAAGCAGCTCAAAGCGGCTACGCATCCAGCTAGTTTCTGGATGTGCTTGAGGTCTGTTGGTATATCTAACTACGACAGAGCTCGGATTTTTGCCGGATTCGCTTCAATTCCTCTATTGGAAACAATGAAGCCCAGCACCTTCCCCGAAGGGACGCCGAAAATGCATTTTTCCGGATTCAACTTGATGTCGTATGTCCGAAGGTTATCGAATGTAAGCCTCAAGTCGTCTATTAGGGTTTCGACATGTCTTGTTTTTATGACCACGTCATCCACATATGCTTCTACTGTTTTGCCGAATTTTTTTTCCAGGCATGTTTGAATCATGCGTTGATAGGTTGCGCCGCCATTCTTAAGCCCGAAGGGCATAGTGTTGAAGAAAAAAGGGCCATATGGCGTTATGAAGGCTGTTATAGCTTGGTCGGACTCTGCCATCTTTTTTTGATGGTATCCAGAGTATGCGTCGAGAAAACACAGTGAGTCGTGTCCAGCTGTGGCATCGATGATTTGATCGATGCGAGGGAGGGGAAAGGGATCCTTGGGGCAAGCCTTGTTGAGGTCTTTAAAGTCGACACATATACGCCAGGACTTGTCCTTCTTTGGTACCATCACCAAATTTGCCAGCCAATCCGTATGTTTAATATCTCTGATGAATCCGGCTTCGAGTAGCTTGGCTAGCTCTTCCCTCATTGCTTGTCTTTTGGGCTCTAAGAATCGCCTTAGGGTCTGTTTGACAGGTTTGTATCCCTTTAGTGTATTGAGGCTATGCTCGGCTAATCCACGCGAGATACCCGGCATGTCCGATGGGTGCCAGGAAAAAATATCCCAATTCTCGCGTAAGAAGTCCCATAGTGCGGTGTCTATTGCGGGGCTCAACTGTGTCCTGATGGAAGCTATCTTCATGGGGTCCGTTGGATGGACTTGGAATTTGACTATTTCGTCTGCGGGTTTAAATGAGGTGGACTTGGGTCGCTTGTCGAGTATCACGTCGTCCCTGTCCACGGTGGCCCGTAGCGTTGTTAATTCTTCGGCTGCTAGGGCTTCGGATAATGCTTCTAGGGCCAGTGCTGCGGTTTTGTTTTTGGCGCGGAGTGCAACGTCTGGATCACTGGCTAGAGTGATGATTCCATTGGGCCCGGACATTTTAAGCTTCATGTACCCGTAATGGGGTATGGCTTGAAAGCTTGTGAACGCGTCCCGCCCCAAAAGGGTGTGGTATCCGCTGCTAAAAGGGGCCACTTGGAATGTGATTTCTTCGGACCTGTAATTTTCCGGATTGCCGAACACCACATTGAGTGTGATTTTTCCCGCACACCATGCTTCCCGACTGGGGATGATTCCCTTGAAGGTGGTGCCTCTTTGCTCAATGCGGCTTTTGTCAATTTCATTTTTGTTGAGCGTTTCTTCATAAATCAAGTTCAATCCACTTCCGCCATCCATGAGTACCTTAGTGAGACGGAAGCCGTCCACGATTGGGCTGAGGACCAGGGCGGCCGGCGCCCGGACAGTCTGGAATCGAGGCTCATCACTGGCATTGAAAGTTATAGCAGCGTCGTTCCAGGGGTTTGTCTTTGCCACCTGGCAAATTTCGGCGGAGCTTCGATGAGCTCGCTTGCGCCTAATGATTGAGGCGAAAGTCTCGAAGACAGTCAGTATCGCATTGTGTTCGTTGGTGGGATGTTGTTCTGCTTTATTGCTTGCGACAAGATCCTCGCCACTTTTTGCAACCTGTCGGAGTATCCAACATGCTCTAAGGCTATGAGTTGGTGTCGTGTCCGGGTTGATGTGGAGTTGACATGGTCCATTGAGCCATTCTTCCAATACGGTTCCCTACCCTCGGGTGTACTTTGTTCTCTTGGGGACAGGATTGGCTAGCTTACGGGAGTTCGCCCGTTTAGTTCGGACAAAGGTCTTGGTGAGAGCCGTACTGTCCCAAAATTCGGTTTGGGTTTTCCAGGCGCTTTCCATCGCACAGTACTTATGTACTATGATTGCCAAATCCGCGACGCGTACTATGTCATGGCGGCTTATAGCATTGAGGAGTCCTTTGTCCGTGCAGTTCTTGCAGAAGAGTAAGACTATATTCTCCTCACGGCAGTCCTTGACCTTGTTAAGCGCAAGGGGGAATCTGGCCCAGTAGCGATGTACAGTCTCCTGGGGCTCTTGCCAGATGCGGGAGAGGCGGTTTATGTCCTTGTAGGCGCTGTTAGTTGAATCCGGATTCTGATCCGCTCTAACACCCAGGGGCGCGAAAAGCTTCGAGCCCGACAGCTCGAGATTCGGGGTATCGCCCAATTTCTTCGGCCCAATGTCCGGGACCTGGGTCATGTCTCCCTCTGAGCAGATTTTTGGCTCAAAGATTTCGGTGATCCGGACATGATTCGTCCTCAAAGTCGAGGGACGGTCCATGTGAGGTTCCTCCACTATCGCAATCTCATGGGTGGCCGGCGGGGATCTAATGTCCCTCTGGTCGGGTTTAAGCACAATCCGGTCGTAGTCGGTAGAAACTCCCGGAGCAGCAATGCGGTCCAAGAGCTCATTGAGGGAGGAGAGCTCCATCGGATCCATCTGTTTGGTGAGTTCCGAACTAACGCAAAGGTTATGATTGATGACCTGAGAGGCCATCGTCGGCGCTACCGTCGATGGGGCGGCCATGATAAAGCCGTCGAGGCGGAGAGTTTGGCCTACAGCCAGAGCTCCTTCCGAGGTGATGTCGTCCTTGATGACGAGACGAGCCATCAAGCTTTGCGGGTAGACGAGCCATAGAGCCTTGCGGATGGAACTCTCAATGAAAGCACCAACGTCGGTGTCAAAACCGGCGGATCTCGGGTAGGGGGTCCCGATCTGTGCGTCAAGGCTGATGGTAACAGGAAGCAAGGGACACAGATGGAGGTAAAACCCTACTTCCTGCTTGATTAATATTGATGATATGGGTAGTACAAGAGTAGATCTACCACGAGATCGTAGAGGCTAAACCCTAGAAGCTAGCATATGATGGTATGATTGTAATTGTGATCGGCCTTCTAAGGACCAACCTCTCCGGTTTATATTGACACCGGAGAGGGCTAGGGTTTACATGGAGTCGATTACAAGGAAGTAAACACAATATCCGGATCACCAAGCTTGCCTTCCATGCAAAGGAGAGTCCCATCCGGACACGGGCCGAAGTCTTGAGTCCTGTATCTTCACGTTTCAATAGTCCAGACGTTGTGCACAGTCCGGCTTTCCGGATACCCCCTAATCCAGGACACCCTCACCCACCAAACAACTGAAGAAGCTGAGTAGACCTCAGTTGTGTCAACGATAGTTGCATCACCCGTAGCTGTATGGCATGATGGTGTGCAAGGCAGTCCTCTGACATCTTCATTGCATATTTGACTTCAAGACGGAGCTGAGCTGAACCAAGCCTTTCCGCTTTAAGTTGAGACTGAAGAAGTCAAACTGATTGAGGCAGGGACTGCACAGAGGTTGTCTCACACCTACTGGTGAGTAGCTTCAACTCGCTGTCTTCATCAAGACAGGACCTTGGGGTCATCATGCTGTCCTCAAGATGGTTTGGCTCACTATCTTCCCTTATGTTCTGCCTGGCATAAGAGATACGACTCTGAAAGAGAAACAAGGAGACACGTAACAGGTTTCACAATTATATAAGCAAATAAATGGATCTGTTCTGCATAAGGAACATGTTTTTACAGCTACAATTTGAAACTGGTAGTTATTGCAAACATCCAATCAGATGTAAACAGCAAAGCAAACAGTAGTGGAGGAAATGATGCCTATCCAAATCTATACTAGAAGAAAGTTTGAATGCTTGAGAAGGATGAACTTACATTACATGTTAACACGGGTTGGACAAAGCCCTTCTCCATGTTGATGGAAGGATAATTCAATAAATTCCCCAAAGAAAATTCTTTATAAGCATTGCAATTATTCTACATTTTGCAAAGAGTAAATATAGATCAAATAATATTGGAAGAAATAGAGGATAATGAAGCTCAGGTGTAGACTGATGATACATAATAAAATAGCAATTAATTAAGTGCATCGTTACAAGCAAAAGAGAGAGAGGTACTGACAAGAGCAATGTAGAGCCCGGTATTGTTGTGAGATCATATGATCCTTTGAGCAAGGAGATTCATCTGAAATTAGTTTTCATACAAGAGATAAGGTAAGGCACATGCAGAGATTTAGGAGTTCAAATTTTGAATTGATATCATAGACAGTACGTGATGCTGGGCTCTCAGCAGTTCTAATAGGGGTTTGGCCAATGGAGTAGGGGTAAAGTGTGGTACACTTGGGCCTGTGTTTTCTGTGGCTGCTGATCTATCTGATTTAACAGGTATCACTCCTTGAGGATCTGCACTCACCCTCTTCCTTTTGGACATCTATTATGAAAGAACAACATTTGACTGGAAAAACATAGTGTGGCGACACAAGGAATAGGTACATAAAATGGATATGTATGGCATATACTCACATATGATGCTTAAACTAAGCAGATGGTGTAACAAAGTAGAAGTAATGCAAGAGGTCAGATGCAAAATATGTGTGACCAATACAACCTTGCCAAGTTAGAGCAAGCACCTTGATGGGTGAATAAGATAGGCCACCATCCACCATGCCAAGTTTGTTAGCCAGTGGATTGTTCTGCAATATTCCTCTCGTGCGCCCATTCTCATATCCATTTTGATAGTGTTTAATATCTAACATGCATGAAAACATAAAAACAAGTGAGATTTTATTTGTAATGCAGAAGTGATTCTAATCCAATACTGCCTCCCTGTAAACCCCTTTGTGCTATCTCTGCAATTCTTTTAAGAGATGCCATGCATGCTGTAATTTGGTGTGTGTATTAATATAATGTGGCCTACCGCTCAAAATATGAGAGCTTCAAAAGTGATGACACTTCGCAGATGACAGCTTCAACATATAGTAAAGAAGAACAAGTCGACCTGACCTAAAAGATTCAAAATATACTAAGGGAGAACAACTCGACTTGACCAGTCGACCGCAAGAGAAGAGGATCATCTTCAAGAAGAGTAGAAGAGCAAGCAGATTGAAGATATTACAAGTCTTTCAATACAATGTCAGTTGGCCACCCATGATGAACCAGAGCGCACAGAGAAATACTATTCTTTCTGGTCTCTCCATATGTGGCTCACATGCATTTCAAAACTAAAGTAGGAACATTTAGCTAACCAATTAAACATCTCTCAGTTTTACTAATATCAGCATAATATCATATATGAATTTGTATAACTAAGCTTGTTTAGCTCGATGGGTGGAGTAGTGCTATTACAACACGAACTACGTAGGCTGATTGTGGTCATCATAAAATGGGGAAACCATAAGAATGATGAGTATAGTGTTGACCGTGGCAGTGGGATTGTAGATTTGAAGATGCAAACCGTGCAAAGGGTAGTTAGCAACCGATGTTTGCTTTGAAATAACAACTAAGATTTGGTATGGACACAGAAGTACAGTAAACAAGTGACAAAGAAATGCAATTATGCCGTCTTAAGTGTGACCTTTAGCTAACCAATTAAATGTGTCTGTTAACTAATATCAGTATCATATCACAATCATATTTTAACAACAAAGCTTTCGAATTCTGAGTGTTGTGTTCTTTAGCTTGAAGGGTGGAGTAATGCTAGTACGACAGAAAGCACCTACACAGATCATAGTAGAGTAGATAAAATGGGAAAACCCTAAGCATCAAGAGAAAAATCAGGAAAGGGGAACTAGCTGGACCAGTGGGTGGCGCACATGCTTTTCAAAACGAATATAGGAACATTAGGTGACCAATTAAACGTTCTCTGTTTTAGTGATATGAGCATCATATCAGATTTGTATTTCAACACATAAGCTTTGGGTTAAGGTCTTGAGGAGCAGTACTAGCACGACATGAAGCACCTACGATGATGGTAGTGAATATAAAGGGGGGAAACCATAAGCTTTACTAGCATAGTGCCCGTGCCATGGCGGATCTGAAGGTGCCAACCGGACAAAGCTACTTTGCAACCAATGTTTGCTTTCAACTAGCCACTACGATTTTGTACGGACAAGAAAAGTACAGTAAACAAATTACGATCTATTTTCCAGGTGACATCAATAACTTAAGCACATATGGAAGAGTACCACCTCTCTTGCGACACTGTGTAGGCCTTTGCTGATACATTGAGGGTGCCACGGGTGCAATGGCTGTCGGTGGCAGGGAAGAAGACTTTAGACGGTAGACGGCTAGGTCGGGGGATAAATCATGTTGCCGTGGACGAGGCGGTCGTAGGAGCAGCAACGGCAAGGTGGACGACGGTGCCAATGAAGCGAGAGGAGGTGACGAAAGGATCCTAGTCCAGTGCCGTGGATGAGAGACGTCCATCTCTTGCAGCGGACCACGGGGTAGGGGTAGCGGCTCCGGCAAGGTGGAGGATGGGGTGGCGGACGGAGGAGGCTGGCCGCAGTGCGGAGGTTGTCATGCCGCCGACGGTGCATGAATGGGGAAATGGAGAGGAGGGGGTCTCAAACTTTGGGATGCACTTCTCTGAAATGTTGGAAAGTTACAAACTTATCCCCGGTTTAAAATTTCAGACATCGCATTGGTTGGGTATAGGACGGTAATCTCGCATCTCCCAAATATTTGCCAGTAACTATTTCGGGCGAGGAGAGGGTGTTTGCCGCCCACGGTGTAAGAACGGGGCTGACACGTAGGGCAGTTGTGTCACGTCTGAGGGAAGTTACACATATGCCCCTAATTAAAATATTAGCCTACATTGATTTCAGACGAGGAGAGTTTGTCTTGCCGCCCACTATGTATGAATGGGGAAATGGAGGAAGAGACACATGTCTTTCGGACAAGCTTGAATCAATTGTGTTTTGCCGCCCACGTTTGGCGACCACCGTGTCTGAATGGGATCAGAGGCCATCGTGTCACGTCTGATTGAAGTTACTAGTCTACCCCTATCAACAGCAGTGTAAATTCGGTCGATAAGGATGTCAATTGTCAGGGGTAGACAGTAATTTCCATCTCGCAAACACATGCTTTGGGCAACCCACAAATTATAGTGGGTGTTTAGCCGCTTCGTTCAAAACTTGGGAGAATTAGCATTCAAGTTTGCCCTGGGCCCTAGCAAACTAAATTCAAATCCAAATTGTATTCGATTACGAATATCCACAGATAATTCTATGTTTTGTTATTTATTTCTTCAAAGCCAAAACAAAGATTTGTTCCAACTCTATATATGATTATGATTAAGAAATGCCATAATCTTTGAATTCCGTAGGTTGGATACACTCTGAGTCAAACAATTATTTCATCCAATACAATATGCTCACACGAAAAACAGTTCACCTTATGTCAATCATACAAGTACTAAGGATTACCTCGCCTAAAAAATTCGGATCATTACAACACATGCACAACATAGGGCGTCTTGCAACATAATCCATTTAGAGACATGACACAACATGTAATTACAATAATCTATTGACAATTTCAATGGGTATCTAAAGAAGAACCGGGATTACCCTGGGCTTCAGATAGCAGAAACAGCAGGACCTCCTCCGTCTTCAAATGCAACATTCTTACTTCCTCCAATTCTTGGGTTGCTTGCATGATGTGTGCCGCTAGTTCCATAATTTCCAGCCTCAAGATAAAGATTACCTCATTCATGGTAGCCACACCATCTCTTTCTACCTCTAGTAGAGCCTCAAGCACTATAATAACTGTGCTCGGACTGCTCTCCGGCGGTGTTGCCTCTGAACTGCTACCATGTGGTAACATGGATGGCGCACTTCTTCCACAAATAGATTCCGGGGTTGTACATTGTGTCCTAGTGTGAATGGCATCCTGAAAGGTATTCGCTGGACATAAGTAAGAGTAGTTATCGTATGATCCAGGCAGTAAGCTTACATGGTAAATGACAGACGAATTATTGCCGAGCATGGCAAGCTATATTTAAATGGTTTGAAGCAGCATCAGCCGAAAAGAAATTAAAATGGTAAGATGAAACTATGGATGTAAGTGGCAAATAAACGACATCCGCCAGTCCCATCTAGTTAGTTTTTGCTAGGTTCCTAGTTCATTTTCGTCAAAAAACAAAAACTCTTTTGAACTATCATACCACTAGTGGACTTTAATTGGGATTAAACGGGACCCAGTTGACATCCCTAGTTGAAAGGGAGTGTACCACCACTATATTTAAGTTGCCAAGGCATCTAAGCAGTTGAAATAATCTGAGAAAGCACTTAACAATGTGGCCTCATATAAACTACGAAGACAGTCTTGTGATGGAGTTGAGAGGAAAAGTTAAGGACTCAAATGAAATAGGCATGCATTTCTTTACGATAGTACAGCAGGAAGTGCTGACATATTGGCCAACTCAGGTATAGCATAACAACAAACAAGCATTCGAATCAAGAAATACAGCAAAGCAGACAACTGAACTATTTGTAATTTGGTAGGATTATAGGTTGAGGGCACAAGCCAAGAAAGCATCCCACTCAAATTACATTTCACATGTACTAAAACACACTGGCTTACCATATGTTGTTGTGAAGCCTCGCTGCTGTTGCAATGTTCTTTGAAGATATCGCCAGCATCCCTTGGTTGCAAATCTAGTTGTTGTAGTTTATTCTGCAACCTCTATTTAGGTAAAATTAGTTTTAATCACATGCACTGGTCCGAATTGATCATCAATGGTTCATCTAAACTAATGAAAGAAGGGTGTGTGCATACACGAAAATATATCTGCTTCCCTCTATTTTTATGGTTGTTCGAGGTTCCAGCCCCAAACGAAAAAATATTTTGCTTGATGGGGTTGGCAGCTCCATAAATAATAGAAGCATCAAATTAGTCATGCAACTTGGGAAGATCAAGAACACACAAACAAGTAATGAACAGAGGCTCGGAGCAGTGATGTAATAGCTAGCATCAAAAAATGTAGGGTAAAACGAACAAAAAGCAGTAGAACCACATGCTAGTTTGCTGATGCGTAATTAAGCATAGAGAACATTAAGCAGTCTCATGGAACCAACAGGTGGCATCAGAACAACAACATTATCATAAATATAGTATTCAAGAAGTAAAATAGTAGGTAGTGATATCTAGGAAGTACAGTAATACTTAGGACAAAACTAAAGCATATTAACTATATGTGCACTGGTATGTAATTTAGCACATGTAACATGTTCACTGCAAGAAGTATTGCCCTACACGTGCAAGCAGAGTAACGCATCTCATGAAAAACTGAATGATGCCCTGAAGAAATTAAAAGGTGCGGTGCTTATGCTAGCAAAGTGAACGTAGGCGCCAGCAGTTGGATAATAGTACCTGATTCTCGGCGGCATATGGGTATCGTGTCATACTTGATAGCTAAGGATCGTCGATTGTGTTCGTGTTGCAGTTGAGTTTGGGCCGGCCGTCGCCGTCGCTGAAGCGGCTCTATTGCTACGGTTGCGGCGCCTGTCGACATACAAGAAAGCTCATCTGTGGTAAGTGAACAGTTGCACGATAAAGAAAAAAACCGAAGGAGTACAAATCAAAATAACCTGATGAGGCTACGGGCATCGGTAAAGCAGGGCCGGTGGAGTTGAACATGGCGTCCGTGGAGGGGGTCTGGTGTAGTGGACGAAAGCTTGGACGGGCACGTTGTACAGCGCTTTCGATGAGGCGGATCTGTTGCGGTGGACGAGGGCTTGTATGAAGGGCCAGCGAAGGGGCGGACGAGGGAGTCAGTGAAGGGCCTACACTATGGTGGACGAGGGTGCCGGTTAAGCAGATCCGGTGCAGTGGACCATGATGGCGGTCAAGGAGATCTGGAGCGGTGGACAAGCCAGTCGCTGAAGCGGCTCCGGTGAAGTGGTGAGTTGGCAGTTGGGGGTTCCAAGGTGTGGAAGGTAGATCCGGCGGGGTGTGAGGTCCACCACTGAGGCGGAGGACTAGACTCGGCGGCTTGCCATGCTTGGGGGGGTCGGGGAGGGGAAGGGGAGGGGCTCTGGGAAAGAACGTTTGGGGCAAAGAGGGGAAAACAATGGAGTTACCAAACCAGCCCTTTTCTGTTCATCTGTCGCAGGACTAAACTTTCAGGCACAAGATATTTTGATGTGAGCGGGAAGTTTGAAAGCTTTTGGCGCCTGAAATTATATTCTGCTCTTGTACGGCAGACAATGATATCATGGCTGGCAGTTTGTTTGTTTTGCATGCAAAAAAGTGCAACTTTCGAAAATTAATGTCTGCAACTCGAAACATAGATTGTCCATTAAATTCAAATATGGATCATTGAGCTACTACAAGCAAATACCATCATACGGTCCAATTCAAATGAAATTCCAAATGTGTTTATCCTATAAATATGATGACAAAAGAAAAAATGCATATGTGTATGAATAATGTGAATGATTATAAAGTTTGAACATACCCGTATATGTATATCTCTAGGTTTGATATATGAATTTGAAATCACGATATCCCGGCTTAAAAATGTACCTCCATTTAAATGAATTACAAAAGTTAATGATGGAGTCGAATTCCAACGTTCCAATCTTAGGTTTGTAATTATGGTACATCAAGGTATATCATGCATGTTCAAAAGTATCATTATCTCATAGTCCAAACTGTGAAAGAAATTGATCAGCCATGAGTGCACAATATCTCAATTACGCTAAAGTCCCTCAAATATAGACACCTCACTCTTTATGTGAAGCCACCCCCCCCTTGTCGCCTCCCCCCAAACACCAAGACACGAGCACATTAACACCCCTCTCTCTTCTAAAGTCCGGACCCCAGTATAGGTCTCTATCACTTTGTCTCTCGGGCATGCACACATCTCTTCCCCCACTCTCTAGGTCTCCAGGCATCTCTCTTTCCCAAGCACATGCACTATGTAGAGTGTACATTTCCCATAGAAACAAAACGTCACCCCAAATGTCTATCTCCCTAGTTATGTGGTTCTCGGGCACTCAGCTCACCCACCACCCCCACTACAAACAAGCACACTTTGTATCCTTGTGCACCACTCTCCTCTTTCTATTTCTCCCACATGCGGACCTATAACACCCCGGATGTATCTTTCCATATTTGTAACTCCAACTCTTTCCATTTTTGGCTATGTGTTATGATATTCCCTCCATGGTTGGGTTTTGTCTTTCATTT
Organism: Triticum dicoccoides; assembly: GCF_002162155.2. Lineage (NCBI taxonomy): Eukaryota > Viridiplantae > Streptophyta > Magnoliopsida > Poales > Poaceae > Triticum > Triticum dicoccoides. The sequence continues at coordinate 201,936,563 of NC_041387.1, read as the reverse complement.
TGCATTTTGTTCATGTCATGCATCTCATATCATGTCATCATGTGCATATCATTTGCATACGTGTTCGTCTCATGCATCTGAGCATTTTCCCCGTTGTCCATTTTGCAATTCGACACTCCCACGTGCACCGGCGCACCCCTCTTGTCTCTTTTCGTGAGCGGGTGTTAAACATTCTCGGAATGGACCGAGGCTTGCCAAGTGGCCTTGGTACACCACCGGTAGACCAGCTATCAAGTTTCGTTCCATTTGGAGGTCGTTTGATGCTCCAACGGTTAACTGGGTAACCGCACCTCCAAAAAACCCCTACAAAACAACCCAATAACTCATCTAAGTCACTTCCATGCTCTCCGTCGTTGGATCACGATCGTGTGGGCGAAAACCGCACCTCATTTGGAGTCCCCTAGATCCCTCTACCTATAAATATCTGCTTCCCCCAGATTTTTGGCGCAGTCCAACCCTAGCCCCGCTCCTCTCCGCCGCCGGACACGTCTGTGTCGGACCGGATGCATCCGCCGCTGCCCGGGCTCCAACCGGAGGCCGCCACGTGGCGATCACCGCCGCCCCACGCCACCGGCCCGCGAGCCCGCGGGAGGCCCTCCCGGCCCGCGCCTCCGCCGCTGACCTCCCGCGGCTAGGCCCGCCGCCCGAGCCCGAGCGCCGCCGCCCGCTCAGCCCTGCGCCTCCGCCGCCGGCCATTGCTCCGTCCGCCCCCGCGCCTCCGTCGCACGCCGCCGTCGCCGCCGGGATCCGGCGCCCCGACCCGCCGGCGACCTCCCCCGTCTTCTCCGGCCATCTCCCTCCTCGTCTCCGGCGACGAGCTCCAGTGAACCTCGGTTTCCGCGCTTCCCCAGATCCAGATCCAAACCGAGTCGACCCCGAAATTCATCCAAGTCCTTAATTTTCAACATTATGTGGCTCTGTTCATCTCATCATATCTTTTTGCATACTGCTCCGTTTCATGCGCACGATATATCAAAATGTTCATCATGAGAAGCTCCTCATTTTGTTCCATTGCACCGTGTTTGTTTGATTTCATATTGATGCCTAAATCATTGTTGCAAGAGTGCTATATGATGTTAACTGTTGTATGTTAACAGAACTTGGTGATTTGTCTTTTTCATTGCATTTTGTGTGTGCATCCTATGAGCATGAGCTCTACAGGTGTTTTGATATACAACATGTCGTATTTACAGTGGTGCTTTCCATGTATTTTTGTGATCAGTGTGGTGACTAGCACAAGCATGCAAACTAGGCTTTGTGATGTTGCTGATTTCAGTCCCTTTTCTGCTGCTATTTTGATGCCATGTAAACTTGATGCTACAGAGACATACATGCTTATTTTGAGATACTTCAGTAAGGATGTTTTGAACATATGGTTATGATCTATCCATCCATGCCCCTTCTTGTAATTATGGAGTAGTCTAGCATGTCATTTTATTGCTCTACTTTTGCTACAAAATGTTTCCTGGTAGATTGTTTACATGTTATTCAATTTTGCTAAGGTTGCTGTAGTTGATCCTTGCATGCTATGAGCTTTTTCTTTCCATGTTTGGTTTCATAAACATGTCTTCTTGCTGATGCTATGCTTATCTTGTCATGCGATGACTTGTGATGAGTGAATCGAGCTCGCAACTCATATCTTCTGATCCCTTTTGGCTCATGGTCAGTAAGGGACTTGTGTTCTATGCATTTAGTAGTTTCTATGATATGTTCCTGTAGCATGATTTTTGCTTGCCCTAAACATTGCTTCCTGATGATGTTTCTGCCATGTTCAGTATTTTCACCAAGTCTGTGAAGCTGATATATTTTGCACTTTCTCCATGCTTGTTTGGACCTGTATTGTGTGAATTAGCCGTAGCTCAATGTTCATCTTTTGTCAAGCATCTCTTGTAGATCACTGCCATTGGCATTGTTGCTATTTTGGGGTGATGTAGCATAGTTTCTTGTTGCATGCTAAGTAGCATCATGCTGTTAATCGCAGAATTGTGTCATTCTTATTTTGCTTGTCATTTGCAAACCGTGCATCCGTTTCCAGTGATCTTTATATCGATTTCACCGAAATCATCTCATCTTTCCAGCGGCATACTTGGTTTGCCAAGTTGATGCCTTGTTCATCCTTTTTTCCTCCCGGAGCACGCATAAACATTGCATATCACATCTCGCATATCATGCCATGTATTGCATCATGTTGCTTGTGCATTGCACCATGATAGGTTGTGGTTCCATTGCTTGTGTTCTTCCTTTGGGTAGAGCCGGGAGACGAGTACGTGAACGAGGAACCTGTTGAGTACGCTAACAAGGATCAAGCTTTCGACAACTCTGAGAACTTTGCAGGCAAGATGACCATACCCTCGAAATCACATCTATCTTTGCTTTGCTAGTTGTTTGCTCTTTCGCTATGGTTGCTCTACCTACCACTTGTTTATCATGCCTCCCATATTGCCATGTCAAGCCTCTAACCATCCTGTCCTAGCATACAATTGTTTGGCTATGTCACCGCGTTTGCTCAGCCCCTCTTATAGCATTGCTAGTTGCAGGTGAAGATGAAGTTGGTTCCATGTTGGAACATGGATATTTTTCTTGGATATCACAATATCTCTTGTTTAATGAATGCACCTATATACTTGGTAAAGGGTGGAAGGCTCGGCCTTATGCCTGGTGTTTTGTTCCACTCTTGCCGCCCTAGTTTCCGTCATACCGGTGTTATGTTCCTTGATTTTGCGTTCCTTACGCGGTTGGGTGATTTATGGGACCCCCTTGATAGTTCGCTTTGAATAAAACTCCTCCAGCAAGGCCCAACCTTGGTTTTACCATTTGCCACCTAAGCCTTTTTCCCTTGGGTTTTCGCGAGCCTGAGGGTCATCTTTATTTACACCCCCGGGCCAATGCACCTCCGAGTGGTTGTCCAAACTAGAGCACCGTGCGGGACCATTCCATGGCAACTTGGGTTACGTCGGTACCTGTACGCTTTGCTTATCCGGTGTGCCCTGAGAACGAGATATGTGCAGCTCCTATCGGGATTTTTCGGCACATCGGGTGGTCTTGCTGGTCTTGTTTTAGCATTGTCAAAATGTCTTGTAAACCGGGATTCCGAGACTGATCGGGTCTTCCTGGGAGAAGGAATATCCTTTGTTGACCGCGAGAGCTTGTGATGGGCTAAGTTGGGACACCCCTGTAGGGTATTATCTTTCGAAAGCCGTGCCCGCGGTTATGAGGCAGATGGGAATTTGTTAATGTCCGGTTGTAGAGAACTTGACACTTGACTTAATTAAAATGCATCAACCGTGTGTGTAGCCGTGATGGTCTCTTTTAGGCGGAGTCCGGGAAGTGAACGCGGTTTGGGTTATGTATGAACCTAAGTAGTTTCAGGATCACTTCTTGATCACTTCTAGTTTCTCGACAGATGTGTTGCTTCTCTTCTCGCTCTCACTTGCGTATGTTAGCCACCATATATGCTTAGTGATTGCTGCAGCTCCACCACCTTACCCATTTCCTACCCATGAGCTTAAATAGTCTTGATCTCGCGGGTGTGAGATTGCTGAGTCCCCGTGACTCACAGATTCTACCAAAACAAATGCAGGTGCCGAGGATACTAGTGCAAGTGGCGCAATCGAGCTCAAGTGGGAGTTTGACGAGGACCTTGGTCGTTACTATGTTTCGTTTCCTGATGATCAGTAGTGGAGCCCAGTTGGGATGATCGGGGATCTAGCATTTGGGGTTATCTTCTTTTCATTTGGACTTGACCGTAGTCGGTCTATGAGTGTATTTTGAATGATGTATGAATTTATTTATGTATTGTGTGAAGTGGCGATTGTAAGCCAACTCTCTTTATCCCATTCTTGTTCATTAAATGGGATTGTGTGAAGATGACCCTTCTTGCGACAAAACCTACAATGCGGTTATGCCTCTAAGTCGTGACTCGACACGTGAGAGATATAGCCGCATCGTGGGCGTTAGAAGTTGGTTATCAGAGCCATCCCCGACTAAGGAGCCCCCTGCTTAATCGAATCGCTGGCGTTGTTGAGTCTAGAACAAAAATGTTTTGAGTCTTAGGATTATATATATCAGAGAGTAGGATGCTTTTTACTCCTCAGTCCCTTCGTCGCTCTCGTGAGGTCTCCTGATGTAGATGTTTTGCCTTTCCTCTCCTCAAATTTCACTAAAAATATTTAGGATCACGCGGGTATCTTGGAATCGTTCCGATGGTTTTGTGACGAGAACATTGTTCTTGGTGCCTCCTGACATTTAGGGGTTGTGGCAGTGTACCGGGGAGTTGAGCTCCGAGGTGTTGTCGTCACAATTTTATCGTTGCAGTTCTAGAATACCTGAGTTTTGCCGACATCAAAAATCTCTTTTATGCAGTTGTTGGTGAGATAACCTCGACGTCACCCAGTACTGGGGAGTTCGGGAGTATTGCCATAACTCGTATAACGAATGCTTTTCGAAGGTTGAGGTACACGATTTCTGAAGGTTTCTTGGTTATGTGTTGATGGATGGATACAACTGGATGTAGGGATTGTTAGTTTGGGTGAGATATATTGCTTACCTTGTATCCCCAACACCTGATTGCATAACCAGAAAGTTTCGGGAGTTTATAGGTGGGATTCAAGTAGCTTTAGCATTTCTTCCCGCAGATATTTGGTTTGTGATTGGGTAATCCTTACCACTTATTTGTTCCAATTGTACCTTGGTTTTTTCTTTCATCAATATCTTATCAAGTGGCTTCTCACCTTAGTGGACGTGTGATGTTAGCTTTGGGAATTCATTCGTTCATCCTTGTTCGAATGTTTATTGTGAAGACTATATGTTGCAATTTCTATCCGTTGATTCAACTTGTCTATCTGTATATCAAGATGCTAACGGATGTCACCCTCTTTAGGATGGCTCCGCCAACACGTCAGAATCCGGACCGCAATGATGGGAGTCAGGAGAACCCTCCGCCTCCGGAGGCATGGCAAGCTTTGATGGAAGCCACAAACGCCAACGCTCAGATGATGATTCAGCTCATGCAGGAGCGCAACCATGGCCAAGGCAACCAAGGGAATCAAGGTCAAGGGCAGTTCAACCATCAGCTTCAGTTTCCTACCCTCAACCAGTTCCTTGCAAATCAGCCGAAGTCTTTCAGTTACCGTGCCGAGGCCACAGACGCCGATGATTGGCTCGTGGATATAAACAAGCATTTTGAATGTAGCAATGTCAGGTCTGAGGACTACGTCAAGTTCGCTTCTTTTCAGCTCAAGGACCAAGCAGCTGATTGGTTCCAGCAATACAAGGATTCCAGAGGAGGTCGAGTGATTACTTGGACTGACTTATGTCGGGACTTTAAAGCTCACCACATTCCTACCAGTGTTGTTGAGAGCAAGCGTGAGGAGTTCCGCAATCTCAAGCAAGGCAGCATGTTTGTAAACGAATACAACAAGCAGTTTTAGAAACTTGCTTGCTTCGCTAAACAAGACGTTCCTGATGAGAAGAGTATGATTTATCAATTCAGAGGTTGCCTCGGAGAGGATCTGCAGTTATCTCTCGTTCTTGTTGAGCCTACTCAGTTTGATCAATTCTACAACATGACCTCAAGCAAGAAGGTGCTCAGCTCAAGTGTGAGGCTTCTAAGAAGAGAATCAGGGATGCAGTTCAGTCTTCTTATACCTCACAAGTGGCAGCTAAGCAGCAGAAGTTCTACCTTCCTCCTCCTCCATTTTGTTAGCCTTATCAGCAGAAGGACTCAGGTGGTCGTGGATCTTCCCACCCACCCAACCGAGGCTATCAGAACAAGTCAAATTCTCAAGCTCCAAGGTCAAATGCTCCTTATCATCGTCCGCTCTCAGAGGTGACTTGCAACAAGTGCCAGCAGAAAGGTCACTACGCAAACAAGTGCTTCAACCAAAGGCGCCTTCCACCTCCTCCTCTTGTGTGATCTTCAAGCAATCCAGTGGTCAAGCATAATCCCAAGTCTGCAAAGGTGAACATGTTGAATGCAGCACAAGCGGAGGAATCTGCTGACGTGATAATGGGTAATCTTCCAGTTAATTATATTCCTGCAAAAGTTTTATTCGATACTGGTGCATCGCATTGTTTCATGTCAAGATCATTTGTTGCAAAGCATGATTTCATTTCGAAAATGTTGGAAAAACCCATGGGAGTTGTTTCTCCGGGCTCTTCTATGAGGGCTACCATGTTGATTCCGGATGTTTCTATCAAGATGGGAAACTATAAATTTCTATCTAAACCCTTTGTTCTTGGTGACTCTAATATCGATCTAATTCTTGGGGTGGAGTAGCTTTCTAAGCACAAGGCTCGGCTTGATTGTGCTCCCTGGGAGATTCATTTGACACACTCTTCTGAGGATGTGATCATCTATGCCACTCGTGATGAAACCATTTCGTTATTCTCTCTCAATGAGAAGGGCGAGTTAGATGCAATCTCTCATATTCCAGTCGTTTGTGAGTACCAAGACGTCTTTCCAGAATAGCTTCCGGGTATGCCTCCGCACCGGCCAGTCGAGTTCGTTATTGATCTTGAGCCCGGCACTGAACACGTTTGCAAGCGTTCATACAAGCTTGGGCCGAAAGAGGTGAAGGAATTAAAGAAACAGCTTGATGAACAAGAGCGTCTGGGTTTGATCAGCCCGAGTTCATCTCCATGGGGTTGCGGAGTTCTTTTTGTCCAGAAGAAGGATGGCACAGACCGACTGTGCGTCGATTACCGTCCATTGAACAAGAAGACAATCAAGAAAAAGTATCCACTTCCCAACATCAATGAGCTATTGAAGCAACTCAAAGGTGCTAAAGTATTTTCCAAGCTTGACCTTCGTATGGGTTATCATCAGATTCGCATTCACGAACAATATATTCCCAAGACAGCATTCAGAACAAGCTTTGGGTCTTATGAATATACTGTCATGTCTTTTGGCCCTGTCAATGCTCCTCCAACGTTCTCTGGAATGATGAACTTCATCTTCAGCCCCTACACCAATGAATTCGTCTTGGTGTATCTCGATGATATCTTGGTCTTATCCAAGAATAAGAAGGATCATGCCAAACATTTGCGATTGGTGCTCGACAAGCTCTGAGAGTATCAATTCTATGCCAAGTTTTCCAAATGTGTGTTCTGGCGTGATGAAGTTCTTTATCTTGGTCACATCATCTCCACCAAGGGCATCGCTGTTAATCCTGAGAAGGTGTCTGCAATCGTGAATTGGGAACCTCCTCAGAATGTCAAGCAGCTCCGCAGTTTTCTTGGTCTTGCAAGCTATTGCCAAATATTCATTGAGAATTTCTCAAAGATTGCAAATCCTCTTTCCAACCTCCTCCAGAAGCATGTCAAGTATGTCTGGTCGCCTAAGTGTGATGTTGCTTTCAACACCCTCAAAGAGAAGCTAGTCTCAGCTCTTGTCTTGACTCCTCCTGACGAATCCAAGCCATTCGAAGTATTCTGTGATGCTTCTGTTCAAGGTCTCGGTGCTGTGTTAATGCAAGAGAAGAAAGTTGTGGCCTATACCTCTCGTCAGTTGAAGCCCAACGAAAAGAACTACCCCACTCACGATATTGAGTTGGCGGCAGTTGTCCATGCATTAATAACATGGAGGCATCTCTTGTTGGGAAGGAAAGTGGACATATTCACCGATCACAAGAGCCTCAAGTATATCTTCACACAACCCAACCTCAACCTCAGGAAAACTCGATGGGTCGAAATGATTCAAGAGTACAATCCTAGTATTGAATATACTCCAGGCAAGGCCAATGTGATTGTAGATGCTTTGAGCAGGAAGGCTTATTGCAACAACTTAATTCTCAAGCCATTTCAACCGGTTCTTTGTGAAGCTTTCCGCAAACTGAATCTTAAAGTTGTTCCTCAAGGCTTTCTTGCCAACCTCATAGTCACTCGAACTTTGGAAGACCAAATTCGTGAGGCACAACTCCTGGATACCATGGTGGAAAAGGTGAAACGTGGTATCGACAAGGGCATTTCCAAATACAAGTGCTTCCACATTGATGACAAAGATACTCTTTTCTTCGAGGATCATATTGTGGTTCCTAAAGGCAATCTGAGAAAAGTCATCATGAACGAGGCACACAATTCCCTTCTATCCATTCATCCTGGAAGTATGAAGATGTACCATGACCTCAAGCAGTCGTATTGGTGGACTCGAATGAAGCGAGAGATTGCTCAATTCGTGAATGAATGTGACGTCTGCAGAAGGGTCAAAGCAAAACACCAACGACCAGCTGGTCTCCTCCAACCTCTTGCCATTCTAGAATGGAAGTTTGACCATATCGAGATGGACTTCATTTCTGGATTTCCTAAGTCCAAGCGTGGGAATGATGCTATTTTCGTTGTCATTGACAAGCTTACTAAAGTGGCTCATTTCCTTCCAATCAAAGAATCTATCTCAACAACTCAGTTGGCCGAGCTATACACGTCCAGGATTGTCTCCTTGCATGACATTCCACAATTGATTTCTTCAGATCGTGGAAGCATCCTCACTTCTAAGTTCTGGGACTCCTTCCAGAAGGCCATGGGCACCAACATTCGTTTCAGCACAGCTTTCCATCCTCAAACAAGTGGCCAAGTTGAGCGAGTCAATCAAATCCTCGAAGACATGCTCAGGGCTTGTGTCATCTATTTCGGTAGGAAGTGGGAAGATTGTCTTCCATATGCCGAGTTCTCCTACAACAACATCTTCCAAGCGAGTTCGGGCAAGGCCCCATTTGAAATTCTCTATGGAAGAAAGTGCCATACTCCTCTCAATTCGTTCGAGAAAGGTGAACGCCAACTTCTTGGCAACGACTTGATCACAGAAGCGGAAGAAATGTGCAAAGTCATTCGTGAGAATCTCAAAGCCGCGCAATCGCGCCAGAAGAGCTATTATGATGACAAGCACCGTGATGTGGCTTTTGAAATCGGAGACCATGTCTACCTCCACGTGTCTCCAATGAAAGGCTCGTCGCTTCGGTATCAAAGGGAAGCTTGCCCGTAGATACGTGGGTCCTTTCAAGATCATTGGCAAAAGCGGCGATCTCTCCTATCAACTTGAGCTTGCATCCAACTTCGTGAATGTGCACGATGTGTTTCATGTGTCACAGCTTTGCAAGTGCTTCAAGGCGCCTTAGTGCACTATCAACTTCGAAGAAATTGACCTCCAAGAAGATCTCTGTTATCATGAGCACCCCGTTGCTATTCTTGAAGAAACCGAGTGCAAGATTTGCAACAAGTCAATCAAATTCCTAAAAGTGAAGTGGTCACACCATTCCGATTGAGAAGCCACCTAGGAGCGCGAGGGTCACCTCCGTTCCGAATATCCGGAGTTCTTTCAGTCCTAGATCTCGGGATGAGATCCTCTTGTAGTGGTGGAGTGTTGTAACACCCTGATACGTCTCCAACGTATCTACTTTTCCAAACACTTTTGCCCTTGTTTTGGACTCTAACTTGCATGATTTGAATGAAACTAACCCGGACTGACGCTGTTTTCAGCAGAACTGCCATGATGTTGTTTTATGTGCAGAAAAGAAAAGTTCTCGGAATGTCCTGGAAATCCACGGAGGCAATTTTTGGAATTAATAAGAATTTTTGGTGAAAGAATTAATGCCAGGGGGCCCACAGCCTGTCCACGAGACAGGGGGGCGCCCCCCCCCCCCCAGGGCGCGGCCCCCTATCTCCTGGCCCCCCTGGACCTCCACCGACGCCAACTCCAACTCCATATATTCACGTTCGCGGAGAAAAAAATCAGGGAGAAAGTTTCATCGTGTTTTACGACACGGAGCCGCCGCCAAGCCCTAATCTCTCTCAGGAGGGATGATCTGGAGTTTGTTCGGGGCTCCGGAGAGGGGGATTCGTCGTTGTCGTCATCATCAACCATCCTCCATCACCAATTTCATGATGCTCACCGTCGTGCGTGAGTAATTCCATCATAGGCTTGCTAGACGGTGATGGGTTGGATGTGATTTACCATGTAATCAAGTTAGTTTTGTTAGGGTTTGATCCCTAGTATCCACTATGTTCTAAGATTGATGTGGCTATGACTTTGCTATGCTTAATGCTTGTCACTAGGGCCCGAGTGCCATGATTTCAGATCTGAACCTATTATGTTTTCATGAATATATGTGTGTTCTTGATCCTATCTTGCAAGTCTATAGTCACCTATTATGTGTTATGATCCGACAACCCCGAAGTGACAATAATCGGGACACTTCTCGGTGATGATCGAAGTTTGAGGAGTTCATGTATTCACTATGTGCTAATGCTTTGATCCGGTTCTCTATTAAAAGGAGGCCTTAATATCCCTTAGTTTCCGTAAGGACCCCACTTCAACAGGAGGGTAGGACAAAAGACGTCATAAAAGTCCTTTTCCATTAGCACGTATGATTATTTACGGAATACATGCCTACATTACATTGATGAATTTGAGCTAGTTCTATATCACCCTAGGTTATAACTATTGCATGAGGAATCGCATCCGGCATAATTATCCATCATTGATCCATTGCCTACGAGCTTTTCATATATTGTTCTTTTCTTATTTACTTTTCCGTTGCTACTGTTACAACTACTAGAAAAAACCCAAAAACATTTATCTTTAATATTTCTACCGCTACCTTTATTATCATACCACTTTTGCTACTAAACACTTTGCTGCAGGTACTAAGTTATCCAGGTGTGGTTGAATTGACAACTCAACTGCTAATACTCAAGAATATTCTTTGGCTCCCCTTGTGTGGAATCAATAAATTTGGGTTGAATACTCTACCCTCGAAAGCTGTTGCGATCCCCTATACTTGTGGGTTATCAAGACTAATTTATGGCGCCGTTGCCGGGGAGCATAGCGCTATTCTCTGAGTCACTTGGGATTTATATCTGTTGATCACTATGAAGAACTTGAAAGACGATCGAACTACTATTTTGCCCTCAACTACGAGGGGAGGTAAGGAACTGCCATCTAGCTCCGCACTAGATTCTCCTTCCGTTATTAGTAAGCTTGCGACACCTAAACCTACTACTGCTATGAATTCTGATAGGTCGCATGTTATTGATGATGCCACTTCTGCTATGCATGATGAAACTACTTCTGTGCGTGATACTACTATGCCATTAGGTGAATTTCTAGATTAACAACTTGCTAGAGTTAGGGGGAATGAAAATATTGAAGAACCTATTATTGATGATAGTGATGATGAAGGTTCCCCCAATGATTATGTATTGCCTGTTGTTCCTAAGGGTTATGTTATGAATGAAAAAGCTGCTATGGAAATTCTTGCTTGCAATGGTAGAAATGATCTTAAGAAATTATTAGCTAAATGGAAGTAGCAGTCTCTTAATGCTAGAATGAAACCCGATCCTGCTTTTGCTACTTCACCTATTTGTGTTACTGATAAGAATTATGAATTCTCTGTTGATCCTGATATTATTACTTTAGTTGAATCTGATCCTTTTTATGGCCTTGAATATGAAACTGTTGTAGCACATCTTACCAAGTTGAATGATATAGCCACCCTGTTCACTCATGATGAGAAGTCTCGCTATTTATACATCCTTAAGATATTTCCGTTCTCATTAAAGGGTGATGCTAAGACTTGGTATAATTCTCTTGCTCCTGGTAGTGTGTGTAGTACCCAGGATATGATTTATTATTTCTCTACTAAATATTTCCCTGCTCATAAGAAACAAGCTGCCTTGCGGGAAATATATAATTTTGTGTGTAGTCCCCAGGATATGATTTATTACTGCTCTGCTAAATACTTAATGCTTTGCCTGATCATCCTCTTAAGAAAAATGAAATACTTGATATCTTTTATAATGGACTAACCGATGCTTCCAAGGACTACTTGGATAGTTGTCCTGGTTGTGTTTTCAGGGAAAGAACAATCGACGAAGCTAAAATATTATTGAATAATATGTTGACTAATAAAAATAATTGGACTCTTCCCGAGCGAGTTCCTGAAGTGATTCCTGAACCAATTGAGCCAACTCCTGAGCCTATCCCGAAGAAGAGAGGTGTTTTATTTCTCAGTCCTGAAGATATGCAAGAGGCAAAGAAATCAATGAAAGAAAAAGGTATTAAACCTGAAGATGTTAAGAATTTACCACCTATTGAAGAAATACATGGTCTTAATTTACCACCTGAAGAACTACATTGTCTTGATAACCCGATGTCGGTGTCAAAACCGGCGGATCTCGGGTAGGGGGTCCCGATCTGTGCGTCAAGGCTGATGGTAACAAGAAGCAAGGGACACAGATGTTTACCTAGGTTTGGGCCCTCTCGATGGAGGTAAAACCCTACTTCCTGCTTGATTAATATTGATGATATGGGTAGTACAAGAGTAGATCTACCACGAGATCGTAGAGGCTAAACCCTAGAAGCTAGCCTATGATGGTATGATTTTATTTGTGATCAGCCTTCTAAGGACCAACCTCTCCGGTTTATATAGACACCGGAGAGGGCTAGGGTTTACATGGAGTCAGTTACAACAAAGGAAACACAATATCCGGATCGCCAAGCTTGCCTTCCACGCAAAGGAGAGTCACATCCAGACACGGGCCGAAGTCTTGAGTCTTGTATCTTCACGCTTCAATAGTCCGGACATTGCACACAGTCCGGCTGTCCGGATACCCCCTAATCCATGACTCCCTCAGTAGCCCCTGAACCAGGCTTCAATGACGATGAGTCCGGCGCGCAGTATTGTCTTCGGCATTGCAAGGCGGGTTCCTTCTCCGAATACTCCAAAGTAATTATTGAACACTCGAATCGTGTCCAGATCTACATGATGATCTTCACATGGCATAAATCTAATCTGCTGGCAACCTTCATGCGTCATGCCCGTGGATCATGGTCTGGTCCAATGGGAACCGGCGTTTCTTACCCCACAATGACTCGTGTTACGAGGCGGTTTTATTGGCACGTCCCGTCGAGGCAGAGATCGTGTTCCACTTATTACGGGATTTTGCATTAATATGGGCGTGCATGACCCCACGACGGCCGTTGGTATAACTCTGTGTGTTTTTAGATAAGCCTCAAACGGTCACACCGAGGACTCTTGATATTCACCCTCTTTATAAAGGGGTTGAGGCCTATGCCTCTTTTCCACCTTCCTCGCGCCTTCTCGTACCTCAAGCTTTAACACCCGAAACCCAAGCTTCGACACCCAAGATCCTCCAATATGTCCGGATCCGAAACTCAGGGCCGATGGGTGGCCTCCTCGATTCAAAAGGAAGACATTGCGAGGCTTAGGGAGGTCGGATACCTGACCGCCGATATTCAGCACAGGCTTCATGCCCCAGGTCAAGTCATCCCCACACCGGAGCCTAATGAGTGTGTCGTTTTTGTTCCACACTTCCTCCGCGGCTTGGGATTCACCCTTGACCCCTTTGTGAGGGGGCTCATGTTCTATTACGGGTTGGATTTTCATGATCTGGCTCCAGACGCCATCCTCCATATCTCGTCGTTCATCATCGTGTGCGAGGCTTTTCTCCATGTCACCCCACACTTCGGCTTATGGCTTAAGACCTTCAATGTGAAGCCGAAGATGATCGAGGGGTGACATGCAGAGTGCGGAGGCGCCGTAATAAGCAAGAACGCCGATGCCCCGTGGCCAGAGGGTTCTTTCCCGGAAGTATCCGACGTATGGCAACGAAGGTGGTTTTATGTCACGACACCCAGAGGCACAAAGTGGGCAGCCGCTCCCGAGTTCCTCTCGGGTCCACCATCACAGCTAGCGTCTTGGACCAACGTAGGGTGGAATTGGGGGGCCCCTAGTGATGTACCAGTACTATAGAATCGCATCCGGGAGCTCCTTGAGAGGGACATTAACCTTGTCAGCATAATGCAAGTGATGCCAATACAACGGATGCTGCCGTGCTAACGCCGGCCTCTCCGGATGTGGGAGTTCAATCCGGAGGGTCCGCGGACTATCAAGCACTTCTTCGGCTTGAAGCTCGAAGAGATGTGCAAATTATTCTTCGGACAGAAAGTAGAGTGTCCGGGCACCACCGAGGATGCGAGCCTAAGCTGCAATCGCCTAGATGCCCAAGTAAGTAATCTTGACACCGGACACCTTGTTTTGAGTTAGTTATAGTTGTTTATTCTGAAAATCCTCTGTGGCCAGGAATGGCTCAGCAAGGCGGAGAGAATCAGGTGTCCGATGCCACTTCTCGAAGGCTCGCCTGGTCCCACCGTGGCCAAGATACTTGACCGGGTACTCAGCAGGATGCCCTCGGGGAAAGATAAGGGGAAGAACAAAGAAACCGAACCCCACACGCTACACATCCGATCCGGGGGAATTGTTACCTCCTCAAAGGAGGATAGTCGGAAAAGGGAGGCTAAGGCCTCCTCCCCGCTCGAGAAGAAGAGGGCTGTCTCCGAAGACTTGGAGGCAGAGATGCCCCAACCAGGGAAAAGGACATCCCTAGGAGGCCTTGTCCCGACGGGCACCCTCACGGCATCATGCCCTCCAACGGGCCAGCCCTCAATAGAGTTGTAAGTCAATTCACAATCCGAGGGTACTGTGTTTATCCTAGATCAATAAGCAGGATTCAACTTTTTTCTAGTCCGGCCAGCGGCTCTTCTAAACAGGGTTCGTCTTCGGGGGACCTTCCTCCGGAGATGATGGAGAGCGAGACCCCACCCGCTTCTCCAACTCATGAAGCGGGTGACACCGAGGTGTCGTCACGAAGCAGTCCGGATTTGCTGAAGCCGGAAGCCAATACGTCAGCCGCCCTGAGTCCGAGGCATTTGGCTCACACGAGGGGTGATGGGAAGGGTCCGGCGCAGTTCAATGTCCGGCCGGACGCACTGACGGGCTTACTGGAGCGATCTGCGCTCTCGGGGGAGCACTGCTCATTAATGAGCGCCGTGCTCAAGAAGATTTCATCCGCTACAAGTGGCTTGAATGAAGCATTCACAAGCCTGCTCAGAGGCTTTGAGGTATGTAATGTAGAATACACTATTTCTTTGGCTATGAAGCACGCGCTAGGTGTGCTCCATATAGATAGTAGCCCCTGACACACTGGTTTCCCGCCCTAGGCGGAAAACGGGGGATCGTAAACCAATGATTGTGCTGTAAATATGTGCAGGTAGCTGTGGGTCCGGATGCCGGCCAGTCTATTGAAGTTGCCGAACTAACAAGGCAAATTGGCTCAATTAATGCCGTTATCACGCTGGTGAATGAGCGGCTGGACAAATCACAAGGTATGTGTCATGCCTTCCCTTGTATAGGAAATTATGAAGGTGGCATGATACTAATGTAATATGTTTGGACTGCAGATGGTGCTACTGCCGTGGAGGCCCTGAGGGCGGAACTTGCTCAAGCCAAGGAACAAGCTCGGGTGAATAATGCGGCTGCCCTAAAGGCGGCCGAGGAATTGAGGGCCGAACAGGCTGCTCATCGCTGAAGCGAGGAAAAGATAGCCGAAATGGCTATTGAGTTAAAAGATGCCGCTGACCGGTATGAGCTCCTTAAAAAGGAACATGAGGATAATTCGACCGAACTGAACAAGGCACTGAATGCCACCAAGGAAATCCGGACTGAGCTCAGGGGTGCGCGGGAGGAGCATCGACATGCCGGTGAAATCGAGGTTGGGGGCCTCTATTTGCTGCGGACGAAATTTTTCGATCTGAAGTACGCTCCCCTGGATGGATGCTAGTGTCCTGCGGACGCATATGCGGATTTGGCGAAGAGTACGGCTGACGCTGCCGACTTCTTCAAAGGTCAAGGTGACAAGGAAGTGGAGAAGCTTTTCTGGTCGCAATTCCATGCTCCCACTCACCCGCTGCCGTTAAGTGACAAGATGGATGCTATAGTGGAGCTTCACAGGCTGTCTGGGCTTGCAATGCGGTCTGTAATAGACCATATTTGGTCAAAGGGGCCTAAGCCGGACAGTTACTTTGGTTTGGTGCAACAGTTCCTTGGGGCCGTGCCTCGGATCAATGCCATGAGGAGGTCGGCGTGTATAGAGGGTGCACGGATGACTCTTGCCCGCGTTAAAGCCCATTGGACGGATATGGATGCCACCATTATAGCGGCCCAGGATCCGGTGGGGGGCCAATATCCGGCCGAGCACTACTTGGCGCAGGTCACAGAAGGAGCCCGTCTAATAGAGGCACAGTGCTCAAAGAATGTCTTGTTCGAATGATGAATGAAATCATTGTAAAAACAATGTTTATTTTGATTATGAGGCTGTATTTATACTATTTGCCTGAAAATATGATTATTGTCCCCTGTGCGGCTGTTTATATATATGTATATATAAATATGTAATCCAAAAGTTAGTAGTCGTTGGCTTCAGCCCCCACGCATACAATGCGGGGGTGTTCGAGAAGAAATATGCTTAATCACACTTGATCCAACGTCTTGGTCCATTAAGGAGATGATCGCATGTCCAACTAGGCAACCAGACTATATAGCTGTAACACTCTCGCTTAGCCGTGGGAGTCTAACATTGGGGCTACTATGTAGCCCCTTGTACTTTCGCGTGCATCCAGATACGGGGGCGCATGTACATGACCAGGAAATGGCCCTTCATTAATGCGGAGGAATCCTAAAGATTCCGGTGAGTCCTCGAGTGGTTGAACAGTCTCTCGCTGCATCATGACAGTCAGTTTTCGGCTTTCTCTACTGAGGTGCTCATCCGGAATAACCAGGGCACAATCGCAGTAGTACTCCTTTGGCCACCTTAGCCGATAATAACGGAACGTAAGGCGGCAAACCCAGGAGCCGGGCAAACCCAACATTTGACAAAAGACATGATTCGGAGCTGATGCATATAAGGCCTAACTCGTGACGCTGAACACTCCCAAAGGTATTCGGACTTTATAATAGAAGATGGGCTCAAGAATGCCTATTCATTATAAACCCTGTGTTTCCAGGTACGTGCGTTAATCTGTCGTCGTGAAATGCCAAAAAGGGCAGTATCCTCTCTGGGTATGGAACCCATGTGTCGGTGTACAAGAGTAGGGGTACCCTAGTATCCCGAACTTGTGCACGGGCAGTTGCAGCACACCGCGGCAAGGCTTGCCGCGCGACTGCCAAGGTCCTCCGTGGTTCCTTTGTAACCATTCAAGAACAAAGTATTCAAGCCAAGGAGACAAGGCCCCGGCAAGAGGAGTTTGCCGGGAAGGCCAACCAAGGCATCGCAAGGAACTTGCCGCAACGCGCCACGCGTCCCGGCAAGGCCCGGTGAGCGACAAGCTTCCGGGCGCGACAAGACAATATCCGTGGCAAGGCGCTTGCCGCGACAAGCTACCACTCAGTACCCGCGCTCCAGCACATCCACCAACGTGTCTCCCTGAGGCCATTCCAGACGCGCGTGGCAAGAGGCTGTGCAGCCAGCGGTGCGCGGTGGCAAGCGACGCTAACAAGACTGCCATCGTGGCGAACGGTGGCGTCCCTGACGGTCCTTTTTGCACTATTCGGGCGACGCAGATGGGCATTTAATGCCTTTGTCCCCTGCCGTCAGGGTTAGGTAGGGTACACTGTACAAGTAGTTGTACCAACCGCAACACCTTTTCCATTTTTACCCTTGACTACGTTGCCACCTGTCGGTGACCCCTTCAGCATATAAAAGGAGGCCCATGCGCAACGGAGAAGGGGGTTCGAGACCAGAAAACACTCACGCTCAGTCTCGTTAGCAGCTCGTGTGTACTGTAGCACTCAGCGCCCCCGAGCAAGAACTCAATAAAATCAGACAAGTAGCAATAGGAGTGTTATCTCTCCGGAGAGCTCCGAAGCTGGGTAAAACTGCTCGTGTGCTTCGCCTCGATCCGCTCTTCGTGCGACCTCCGCCCCCCACCAAACCGAAAGGGGCTCGGTCCACCGGTCCCATAGGTGTTCGTGGATCAGCTTCCCCGACATCTTTGGCGCGCCAGGTAGGGGGCGTCGAGGTTCTGTGAACTTGATCTGGCGTTCACACGAGCTAGATCTTCATCTTCTACATCGACATGCCACCGAAGAAGAAGACTTCGGCGGCAGCTGTTCCGTCCACGTCGATCCCACCACCACCGGAGCAAACGAGTGGTGGGGTAGACGCCGGCGGAAGAACGGGCGTCGACGAGGGAGCTCATGGTGCTGCCAGGTCCAAGGACAAGGCTGCGTAGACCTCGGCGTCCGTACATGCACCGCGCCCGTCTCAGGAGGCATAGGATCGACAGTGTCATGGTATTCGCAGTGCCATACGTTTGTTGGACCAAGGTCGAGCTGGTGGGTCTCGGGGTGCTCAAGACCAGTATGCACGTCAGCATGCTGACACGAGCGAGACACGGTCGCCTGGACGGGATACTGCTCCTTCTAACATAGTTAGAAGTCCGAGCATATCCCGCTCCTCGCACCGTTCGCCACTGCCACCCACCACTCCAGCAGAAGCTTTGGCGCGAGCTCAACTTCTCCTGGATTACCCTCCAACGGAAGACAAGATCGACGGATGGAGGGCCACCATTCAGAGTCTCACCGGCTTTGCCAACGGCGACACTCCGCGGCAGCCGAGTACATCGCTGCCGAGGCAGGACCGCCAGGCACGAGCCGATGGCGACGAAACCGGTGGGGGTGCAACTACCATGCACTCTCCACCCTGAAGGCCAAGATCGCCGACTCGCCGGATCCACCTCGACAGCGACTCCACCGCATCATCAGATCCACGAGCTCGTCGCGATCAGCGCCAAGTTCTTCACGAACAACAGCAAGAAGACGCTCGTACTCGCATCGAGCACCGAAGAGAAGCGCGGCGTCAATCCGACCAGCGCGCTGGGCCTTCTGTCGACATGCATGCACCAGGGGAACCAGGCGACTTGCCGTACACGGTAGGTTGCCCTGCGTTCACTCGTGAGCTGCGGCAAGTCCAGTGGCCCAGCACGAAGAATTTCAAGCCAGATGTACCTGAGAAGTACGACGGCAAGTCGCATCCGTCTGAGTTCCTCAGCATCTACACCATCGCGGTGCAAACTGCCGGGGGGCGAGATGACAAGATCCTGGCCAACTACTTCCCGCTGGTGCTCAAGCCCAATGTCAGATCCTGGCTCATGCACTTGCCAGACAACTCCATATCCTCTTGGGCAGACCTATGCCATCAGTTTGTCGGCGCCTTTACAGGCGGCCACAAGCCTCATGGCCAAGAGAGCGACCTTCATCTGCTCGCCCAGAAGGAAGGAGAGCCCCTGCGCAAGTACATTCAGAGATTCAGCCGCGTACAGCACAACATCCCAGATGTCCACCCTGCCGCGGTAATCAGCGCGTTCCACCAGAACGTGCGAAACTGTAGGATGCGGGAGGAGATGGCTATGTGCAAGATCAGAGACGTCAGTGAGCTATATGCCCTGGCCGACAAGTGTGCACGTGCTGAGGAAGGGAGGAAACTCCCCAGAGAGAATATAGGAGCAGGAGGATCTGATAGTGAGGAGACTGCCCGACAAAGAAAAACCGGCGGCGGAACAATAGGAAGAAGAAAGGCAAAGATGTGCTAGTCGTTGAGCAGTCTGGCAACGGAGGTGGCGCCAAGAAAGCCAAAGCTGGTAGCTCCGGCGAGGAGGCTGTGGTGGTCGCCGACAAGCAGGGACGGCACCAACAAGCAATACTGCAAGATCCACCGCACCAAGGGCCATGACCTCCAGAGCTGCAAGAAAGTCGAGCAACTTGTCGAGCAGCAAAAGGCTGAATACGAGCGACGCAACAAGGAGAAAGCCCAGGAAGGTGCTGGAGGAGCCGGCAAGAAACGTCTCGGCCGAGGAGGACGCTGCGGCAAGGCCAAGCAGCGGCAAGGAGACAGACCTCCCCGCGGTCGCGACAAGGACGAAGAAGACGACGACGATGAAGATATGGATGATGACGAGACCGATGAGCAGGAGTTCCAGAAAGCCACTAAGGTCTTGTGTGTTGACGGCGGTGCTTCTCTGCATACTTCACACCGCCAACTCAAGCAGTGGGTGCGGGAAGTCAATGCGGCAGAACCACCCATCGAGTCACGCAAGCCTCTGAAATGGTCCAGCACGCCTATCATCTTTGATATTGAGGACCACCCTGATCGCATAACTGCGGTCGGGTGCTTGCCGATGTTAGTTTCACCAACTATCCGCAACCTCAAGGTCACTAAGATGCTAGTTGACGGCGGGGCCGGCTTGAACTTGATCTCCTCCGCGGTACTCCAGAAACTCCAGATCCCTGATAGCGAGCTCGAAGAGACCGGCACATTCCAAGGAATCAATCCGGGAAGGAGCAAGCCGAAGGGAAAGATCACGTTGCCGGTAACGTTTGGCAGCGAGTTAAATTTCAGGACTGAGAGGGCCACTTTTGACGTTGCTGACTTTCCATTGCCTTACAATGGGATACTCGGCTGTCCAGCACTCGCCAAATTCATGGCAGCCTCTCACTATGCATACAACATGCTGAAGATGCCAGGCCCGATAAGTGTCATTTCTGTCCCTGGCGACAAGAAGGATGCTCTTATCTGCGTCGACAAGATCTACCGGGAAGTAGCACCCGCAACAGATCGCAAGTCACTTGCCGTTGAAGCTCCCGGGGCGAAGAAGAAGACCAAGTCTGGCAAGAGTTCTGATGCCCACTCCGGCAAGCGCACCTCTTCGGAGTGCTGCGCTACCGTCGAGGACGCACAATCGAGCTCCACCGGCAAGTGTAAGAAGACAATGGGAGCTCCACCAGAGACCAAGAAGGTGTCCGCCAAGGAGGATGGCACTGGTCGTACCTTCACCATGAGTGCCACTCTCGACCCTAAATAAGAAAGCGCGCTCGTTGCTTTCCTGCGGGCGAACGTCGACGTATTTGCGTGGCAACTGTCTGACATCCCCGGTGTTCCCAGGAAAGTAATCGAGCACCATCTTGCCGTCTGTCCTCATGCGCGGCCCGTCAAGCAGAAAGTCAGGAAACAGGCAGTGGAGCGCCAAGAATTCATCGCAGAAGAAATCAAGAAATTGGAAGCAGCAGGCCTCGTCAGAGGAGTGCTCCATCCTACGTGGTTGGCCAACCCTGTAGTCGTGCGCAAGGCAAACGGGAAATGAAGGCTTTGTATCGACTTTACCGATGTCAATAAAGCTTGTCGCAAAGACCCATTTCCCTTGCCGCGCATCGACCAGATTGTTGACTCCATGGCCGGATGTGACTTGCTTTCATTTCTTGATGCATACTCAGGATACCATCAGATCTTCATGGCAGAAGAGGATGAGGAGAAGACCGCATTCATCACCCCATTTGGCACTTACTGTTTCGTACGGATGCCTTTCGGTTTAAAGAATGCTGGTTCAACATTTGCAAGGGTAGTCCATGACACTTTTGATCCGCAAATACACAGAAATGTGGAAGCCTACATGGATGACATAGTGGTGAAGAGCAAGGACAAGAGGACTCTGATTCAAGATTTAAACGAAACCTTTGCAAATCTGCGCAAGATCAACCTAAAGCTTAACCCCGAGAAGTGCGTGTTTGGAGTCCCCTCCGGCAAGCTTCTCGGGTTCTTCGTGTCTCAGTGGGGAATTGAAGCCAATCCCGCCAAGATCAAGGCCATTGAGCAGATTGAAGGTCCAAAGCGCGTCAAGGATGTACGAAGACTTGCCGGTTGCGTAGCTGCTCTCAGCAGGTTTATCTCTAGGTCTGCTGAGCGCGCCCTACCATTTTTCAAAATATTGAAAAAGGCAGGTCCAATGAAATGGACTCCGGAAGCGGAGGCTGTGCTGCAGGACTTAAAGAGATACCTATCCTCCACTGCAACACTTGTCGCACCTAAGCCACAAGAGAAGTTGCTGCTATATATAGCGGCAACCGTCAAGTGGTTAGTGCTGTGTTAGTAGCGGAGAGGGAGGCGGATGATGAGCCAGCAACCACGGCAGATGCATCCAGCGACAAGCAGGAGACTTCACCGGCAAGCTCTGGTCCCGACAAAGATGGATCTGCGCAGGCGCATGAGAAGATGCAGAAAAGAATGGTGCAGCGCCCAGTTTACTTTGTTAGTTCCCTTCTGCAGGGGGCTAGGTCAAGGTATTCTGATGTGCAGAAATTCCTTTTCGGCCTTCTCATGGCCTCGAGAAAGCTGCGCCATTACTTCCAAGCACATGAGATCACAGTCGTCACTCGTTTTCCGCTGAAGAGGATACTACAAAATCCAGAAGCAATAGGCAGGATTGTCGAGTGGGCACTGGAACTGTCAAGCTTTGGCCTCAAGTTTGAGAGCACTTCAACTATCCAAAGCAGAGCATTGGCAGAGTTCATAGCAGAGTGGACGCCAACACAAGATGAAGAAATTCAAGAAACGAGCATCCCCGTCAAGGAGGAAAGCAAGGAGTGGCTGATGTACTTTGATGGTGCCTTCTCGCTGCAAGGCGCCGGTGCGGGTGTGCTACTTGTTGCACCCACCGGAGAGCACCTCAAGTACGTAGTCTAGATGCACTTTCCCAAGGAGCAAGCAACGAACAATACCACAGAGTATGAAGGATTGCTTGCCGGTCTCAGGATCGCAGCAGACCTTGGGATCAAGAAGCTCATTGTCAGGGGTGACTCACAGTTTGTCGTCCGCCAAGTGAACAAGAATTATCAGAGTCCGTTGATGGAAGCCTACGTTGATGAAGTGAGAAAGCTAGAAGAGCACTTTGACGGCCTACAGATGGAACATGTTCCAAGAGCTCAGAATGACATTGCTGATGGCCTGTCAAAGTGCGCCGTGCTTAAGCTACCTGTGGAACGAGCGATCTTTGTGCTCAAGCTGACTCAACCATCTGTAACGCCATCAACTGGACAGAGCAAGAAGAGGAAGTTGATTTCTGGTGACTATTTTCCGGCAGAGCTCCCCGAAGCCGTCGCCAAGAAGGTCGTCAAAATCAACACCAAGAGTGCTGAGGAGCAGTCTGCTCCGGCAAGCACTAGGATTTGTTCCGTTGAAGCAGACGCTCCCGACAAGTTTTGCTCCGGCAAGCTTGCCGGGGAACATCAAGCTCCGGCTGAACCGCAGGTTCTCGCCGTAGAAGCAGATGTTCCCGCAGCAGCAGATGTGCCTTTAGTCCTTGTTGTCGAGCCACAAGCTCCAGCATGGGCACAATAGATTGTCCTTTTCCTTCAGACAGGAGAACTTCCCGAAGAGCAAGACGAAGCAGAAAGAGTAGCCCGGCAGTCAAGTATGTACCAGTTTGTCGACAACACACTATACAGAAGAAGACTCAACGGTGTGAAATTGAAGTGTATTGACCGGGAAGACGGACAAAAGCTATTGGCAGAGATACACGGAGGCATATGTGGTCACCACATTGGCGCAAGAGCACTTGCCGGCAAAGCGTTCTGGCAAGGTTTCTTTTGGCCGACAGCCCTCCAGGATGCAACTGCACAACTAACCAAGTGTGAAGCGTGCCAGTTCCATTCCAAGCAGATACACTAGCCAGCTCAAGCTCTCCAGACGATCCCTTTATCCTGGCCATTTTCGGTCTGGGGGCTCCATATCCTCGGCACTTTTCCCCGAGATGTCGGGGGCTTTGAGTACTTGTACGTTGCAATCGACAAGTTCACAAAGTGGCCAGAAGTGGAACCAGTGAGAAAGGTGACAGCACAGTCAGCAGTCAAGTTCTTCAGGTCGATTGTTTGCCGTTTCGGGATCCCTAACAGGATCATCACCGACAAGAACACACAATTCACGAGCCGCACCTTCATGCAGTACGTCCAAGATCTTGGCGCCAAGGTCTGCTTCGCTTCCGTTGCTCATCCGAGAAGCAACGGTCAAGCGGAGAGGGCAAATGCTGAAGTGCTGCGCGGGCTAAAGACCAGGACTTTCGACAGGCTGCACAGGTGCGGAAAGAACTGGATTGAGGAGCTGCCGGTGGTTCTTTGGTCGATCAGGATGACACCAAATCGAGCCACTGGCCAGACACCTTTTGCTCTAGTCTATGGAGCAGAGGCAGTTCTCCCCACGGAACTCATATACGGGTCACCTGGAGTGCTCGCTTATGATGAGCTCGAACAAGAGCAGTTGCGACAAGAGGACGCGATGCTCCTTGAGGAAGACCGTCTTCAGGCTGATGTACGAGCTGCTCGATACTTGCAAGCTTTGCGCCGCTACCATAGCCGCAAAGTTAATGCTAGAAGTCTCGAGGAAGGCGACCTGGTTCTTTGACACATTCAGTCCGCCAAGAATTCCAACAAGTTGACGCCAAAGTGGGAAGGCCCTTACCGGGTGAAACGAGTCACTAGGCCTGGCGCTGTCCGCCTTGAGACCGAAGATGGCATTCCAGTGAGTAACTCCTGGAACATTGAGCATTTTCGTAAGTTTTACCCGTAAGGCGCGGTTGCCGGAACCTGTTCCGGCAACCACCTTTTGTAGAAGTCTTGCCGATGTTGCATGTAAACCTTTGTACAAAGCCGGGCGCAGAACCCGTGCATAAGTAAAGCTCATGTGCTCCGCACATCTTGTCAATTTCATGCTTTCTACTATCTTTGCATGCGTTATCTGACACTTTGTGCAGCGCCTAACCCCGGTAAGCAATAACGACCTGTAAGGCTCCATATCTTTATTTTCTCTTCTTTCTTTTTCTCAAAAAGGAAAGGAAGGTTCCCTCGCACACAAGTTTGCCGGGGGGAAAGGAGAAGATAATGGTGTGGACCAGGCATCGTTCAAGGAAGTTTCGCCTTACCGGAAAGCAAACGACAGAAAAGCTAAGTTGCCAAAGTTTGAGCAATCAGTTTTAAATTTTTAAGTTATCTTCCTCGAACGACCGTACTTTGTATGGAAAACTTGTGCGCAGAGGAACCAACTCGTAGTTAGTTGCGCCCTTACTTTGTTTCGAGTCCGCTCAACAACTTAAGTGAGCTGCGACTAGTTGCGACAAGGTTTCTTGTCGGAAGCGGCACCGCCAGCAGGCTGCTGATGTCCCGCACTCAACGCTCGCGGCTAAGGTGCCTGCGCCGATAAGTTCCCTAAAAGCATAGGGCAAAAACATACAAAGGAAGGAATCAAGTAAAGGAAATAACACAGCAATCTCTACCCAAAATAGAGTTATATTACGAGATAGCTTGTCGCAGCTCTAACAGATTGTTCTTATAACATGACCAGCAGCGACAAGAAAAAGAGAAAACGGGCGGCCTAATCTACGCGATCGCCCTCAACCCTCTTGATCTCGCTCACCTTGTCCACAATGGGTGCGACAAGGGCCTTGAGCGCTTCCAGATCAGCGTCCGGCGGCAGGGACCTGAGGACGTTGGTGAGGTTGAGGCCTGGGTTGTGGAAGGCCACCTTCACCAGCACCTTTTGAAGAACTCCCGAGCAGATCTTGCGCGACTCGTCAGCCAGCTGCTTTGGGATCTTCTCCCGGAGTCGCTGGAGGGCCATCGCCATGCCTTTGAAGAACAAGCTGAGCTTGGCACTGTGTTGGAGGTGCTCATCGGAGGAGTACCCGCGATCCTCCATCCCCAGCTGCGCCAGCTCCCCGTCGATGGCTGCGGCAACATTCACCAGACCCTCGGTCCAGTGCTCCACAGTCTCCCTAAAAGCATTCTGGGCGGCAGCAGCACTCGCCAGCAGTGCCTCGTCGGCCTTGATCTTCTCCTTCAAGGCCACCTCCTGCTACCTGGCGCCGTCCAGCGTCTTGGTCAAAGTGGCCAGCTTCAACTCAAGATCTGCGTTGGAGTCCTTGGCGGCGCTAAGCTCTTTGCTCCTCTCAGCGAGGCGACCCTGCAGCTCGCCATGAGCGGCGGTGTCCTTCTCGCGCTCACGCTTGAGCGTGGCAAGCTCCTCGCCGCTCGCCTTGAGATCGGCCTCCAGCTGCGCCATCTTCGTCTCCAGCTCCTTCTTGGCGGCCTCGGCAGCTGTGGCAGCATCCTTTGCTTCCTTGAGAGCCCCGCCAATTGCTTGCTCGCGCGCGGCAAGCTCCTCCTCGTGGCTGTCAAGGTAGACCTTGCGTTGCGCCAACTCACCTTCCTGCGCAGACAGCTTCTCGGCAGCGAGCCGGTGTT
Source organism: Triticum dicoccoides (assembly GCF_002162155.2). Taxonomy (NCBI): domain Eukaryota; kingdom Viridiplantae; phylum Streptophyta; class Magnoliopsida; order Poales; family Poaceae; genus Triticum; species Triticum dicoccoides. The sequence goes on along the minus strand of NC_041387.1, from coordinate 201,910,650 downwards.
GCTCTTCAACTTCAGCCTTCGCGAGTAGGAAAGCTTTCCGCTCCTCAGCAACCTGCTCCCGCTCCTCTGCCAGGGATCGGAGAGTTTCCTGCCTGAGACCCCGGAGCTCCTCAGCGCGCTTCTCAATGTCCACTCTCGCCCTCGCGACAAGCGCTTCTCGGGATTCCAGCTTGGCTTGTCGGGCACGGTACAGCGACAATAGCTTCCGAAGCAGCCTATCCTCCTCCGGTTCATCGCTGCTGCTGCTTGGCGCGTCAACCAGCGTCAGCCCAGCAGAGGCGAGCACCTCTCCATCCAAAATCTCTCCTTCGACCGGCGCCCTGGAGCTTGACGCCCAGGGGAGCTTGATGAAGATGCCGCCGCCGGCCTTCAAATAGGCGCCGGGCTAGGGCTCTTCGGAGCCTGGCGCTGCAGCAGCGGCGGAGGGATCGGCGGTCGGCGCAGCGCCTGGCGCTCCTACGGCCTCTGGGCCGTCAGTGCGATCGCAGGATCCCTCGCCAGCTTCTGCGGCAGCAGCTTTGGCGGCCTCTTCGTCGGCGGGCTCATCAGCGCCGGCTTCTCCTTCGGTGGCAACGGCGTCGTCGGTATTGCTGCGTGCGTTTTCCTCGCTGGCGACCTGGTTTCCATCGGCTCCGTGGCAGATGGATCTGACGAACGGTGAAAAGAGAAAAGTCAAGCAAATATCCAAAAAGAAAATCAGAAGAAGAAGAACCCAAGGGAAGATTTCAAGCAAGAGGATTACCTGTGCTAGGATCTGCGGTCATGGTCTCAACCATCGGGGGGTCGCCAGTGTTGTCCCTTGCTGGAGAACTATCCCTTGCCGGAGAATTCTCCCTTGCCGGAGAATGCTCCCTTGCCGGGGAATCCTCGCTTGGCGGTGTAGTCGAAGCAGATGGCATTTCAGGAGCAGCTTACGGGCCCTCCTGGTGGGGCTGCTCTGCTCCTACACAAACCAACAGTCAGATATCAGCAAAGAAAGAGCAACCATGCGCGCCTGACAGCAGGAAGTAAACTATGTACTTACGCTGGGGGCTGCGCTAGGGGTTGCTTTGGGGAAAAGTTGTCGGGTCCGGCAAGATGGTCTCGGACACGCCCTCTGCTGTCGCGGTGGGTTCGTCCTCGATGACAATCACCGGGACCTTGGCTCTCTTCGCCGCTCTCTGGGCCAGAGTCCTGAAAAGGAATGGGTTCGGAGTAAAGCAAATCAGATGCAAGACAAAACAGCAAGAATTGAAGAACTACAAGCACGACAAAGAATCTTACTCTTCTTCTTCCTCGTCGGAGCTGAGCGCGGAGAGATCGAAGTCCGGCTCGCCTCTGGTGCGACGAGGCGGAGGAGTAGTTTCCCTTGTCCGCTTGGCAGGAGTAGTAGCGGTGGGCCGGGAAGACCCCGCTCCAGTTGCCGCAGCGGCATGAGGCGCTCCCGCGGCAACAGTGCTTGCCGCGGTAGAGCGTGTCGCGCGACACGGCGGCTGTTGACTCGTCTGCCGCCCCGCTACGTCCCCGGCCTTGCGGAGACGCCTTCTTGGGGGAGCTGGGGGCTCCGCTTGCGGCGAGCTGGCTGAAGGCGGGGAGGAGGAGGAGCCGATCTTCAACGAGTCGCTCGCGCCCTCGGCGGGCTCGCTCGACTCAGCTTCAGGCCCGACAAGCTCTTCCTCGCCGGCAAACTCCTCTCGCTCGACAAGGCTTGCCGCCTCTGCTGCCTCTGCCTCCTCCATGGTGAATCCAAACTCACCCGCGGCAGCGGCTGCCGCCGCCTCTTCCAGCCTAGTGGGGATGTGCTGCATCTCCGCGTCGGTGGTGTCGTGAGTAAGGCTCTTCTGCTTGTCGGAGCGTACCGGCACTTCAACCAAGCCGTCAAAGAACTCCTGCACGATGGCGTCTGCCGGCTCTTTCCATGTTGGGACAATTCCATGCGAGTCGCACAGCGGCATCATTGCACGGATGTGGTCGAGCGAGGAGTTGTTGCACAACGGAACGACACCCCTCGGCAAGATGAATGGATGTTGAGGATCGCGCTTGAACAGTTCCAGGAGCATCGCGTCCAGCTCTAGGACAGTGAAGTTGAAGTTGAGGCCCGGGCGCAGCCTCATGATATCCGCCGAGTTCTGGAACTCCCAGGCGGGTCTCCTCCTCTCCTGCAGGGGGGCGATGCGGTTGCGAAGAAAATCTGCGCCAACGGCGCCTATGGTGAGCCCGGCAAGCCTGAGGCGAAGGATCCGGGTGACGGCAATCTTCAGCCTATCGTCTTCCGGGGCCACGTTGCTCCAATCGTTGCCGCGCGCTATTGGGGCTTGTCACAGGGCGGTAAATGGCTGCGGGTTCTCCTCGACAATCCAGCACCACTCTGCTCTCCATTCCTCCCACTTGCTGCGGAGCTCTCCCTCCAGATAAGCTTCCTTCTTGTCGACTCTCGACATCCAGGCGATTCCGCCGGATAAAGGCTCTCCTCTCTCGACTCGGGGCATAAAGAAGTGCCGAAAAAGAGCTACGTTTGGATGGACTCCGACAAAGTTTTCGCAGAGATGTGCGAAAACTGTCATGGTCAGAACGGCGTTGGGGGTGAAATCAAGGAGGCGAACGCGTAGGTGTTCATGATGTCACAGAAAAATTCAGAGAAGGGCAAGCAGAGCCTGCAGTAGAAGAACAACGCAAAGAAGGGGTATCTGTTCGGAGCCAGTTCCGAAGCAGCAGCCGGGAGTACCTTCGCGCGCGGATGCGCTCGCGTCTCCGTCGACCAGAAGAGGTAGTAGTACTCCCTCAGCTCCTTCGCGGCAAGCTGAGGGGGAAGATGGTCCGCTCCTTTCGCAGCGCCGCAAGCCGCTGCGCCTCGACCGATTTCACGCCCTTCCCCTTGTCGGCTTTCAGAGCCATGGCGGAGGTGCTGGGGGAGATCGACGGTGTTGGTGGTGCTGGTGGCAGTGGGGGGCGGCGCGCTGCTCTCTTTCGGTTTGAGAAGAAGGGGGGGGAGCGGCGGAGATTTCCGAGATTGGAGTAGCAACCGGCGAGATGGGAGAACTGCCCCTATTTCCCCTGCTTATAAGGGGGCGGACATTCCGCCTTTCCGAATAAAGAAATCACCCACGATCTCTCCCACGACGCCGCATTCGACGTGTGCCGTTGGGGGAGGGCGCGGTGGATACGGAGTAAGATACGGCGTAATCCAGGCCGTGCATGCCCGTGCCCTGTTTTGGGCCTGGCCCAACAGCGCTCGGCACCATGTGTGGCCCAGGCTCGGGGGCTCCTGTCGGTGTACTAGAGTAGGGGTACCCTAGTATCCCGAACTTGTGCACGGGCAGTTGCAGCACACCGCGGCAAGGCTTGCCGGGCGACCGCCAAGGTCCTCCGTGGTTCCTTTGGAACCATTCAAGAACAAAGTAATCAAGCCAAGGAGACAAGGCCCCGGCAAGAGGAGTTTGCCGGGAAGGCCAACCAAGGCATCGCAAGGAACTTGCCGCAACGCGCCACGCGTCCCGGCAAGGCCCGGTGAGCGACAAGCTTCCGGGCACGATAAGACAATATCCGTGGCAAGGCGCTTGCCGCGACAAGCTACCACTCAGTACCCGCGCTCCAGCACATCCACCAACGTGTCTCCCTGAGGCCTTTCCAGACGCGCGTGGCAAGAGGCTGTGCAGCCAGCGGTGCACGGTGGCAAGCGACGCTGACAAGACTGCCATCGTGGCGAACGGTGGCGTCCCTGACGGTCCTTTTTGCACTATTCGGGCGACGCAGACGGGCATTTAATGCCTTTGTCCCCTGCCGTCAGGGTTAGGTAGGGTACACTGTACAAGTAGTTGTACCAACCGCAACACCTTTTCCATTTTTACCCTTGACTACGTTGCCACCTGTCGGTGACCCTTTCAGCATATAAAAGGAGGCCCATGCGCAACGGAGAAGGGGGTTCGAGACCAGAAAACACTCACGCTCAGTCTCGTTAGCAGCTCGTGTGTACTGTAGCACTCAGTGCCCCCGAGCAAGAACTCAATAAAATCAGACAAGCAGTAGTAGGAGTGTTATCTCTCCGGAGAGCTCCGAAGCTGGGTAAAACTGCTCGTGTGCTTCGCCTCGATCCGCTCTTCGTGCGACCTCCGCCCCCCACCGAACCGAAAGGGGCTCGGTCGGCCGGTCCCATAGGTGTTCGTGGATGAGCTTCCCCGACACCATGGGATGGTTAAACAACAAGAGGCAATAGAAAAGGTTTACACAGGGGCATAATCTAAACAGAAACATGTTGAACGGGGCCCTACTTGCACGTCTGCGTCTTTGTCTCCATTGTGCCGTATCCTGGAAGGGTATCACGCAAAAATTGTATGCGGAAAAAAGAAAACTCATAGGAGGTTACAACGTTAGTACGCGATGGATAGTAAAAGTGTAAGCTGTTGGCCTGCCAATAAGTTGAGCCAAGTGTGGGGCTTTATTAGGTAGTTATAGCCCCTGATATCCGCTATAGGATTACATATACGGTGCCCTGGTTCAATCTAGGCTACCGGACTCGTCTAACCGTGTCCATGGTCTTAACGACCGGTCATATTTTTTTGATGTTGGAGGTCGCTTATAGTCCGGCCGCGAGGGCCGTCGTGTGTTCCTCTGCGCGTGACGAGCGCTCTGTTATTCCGCTGACGGTAATGACGCCACGTGGACCAGGCATCTTAAGTGTAAGGTAGCCATAGTGCGGCAATGCGTTGAAGCGGGCGAAGGCCGTTCTTCCGAGCACTGCGTGATAGTCGCTTTGGAAGGGTGCGATGATGAAGAGTAGTTATTCGCTTCTGGAGTTGCCTGGAGAGCCAAAGGTTACCTCCAGTATGACGGAGCCCCTGCTGTAGGCTTCAACGCCTGGTATCACCCCTTCAAAGGTGGTGTTGTTTTGGCTGATTCTGGATGGGTTTATCCCCATCCTGTGGACAGTGTCCTCGTATATTAAATTGAGACTACTAGCGCCGTCCATGAGGACCCGGGTGAGACGATATCCGTCAATCATTGGGTCGAGCACCAAGGCCTCTGATCCGCCGCGCCGAATACTAGTCCGGCTATCCAACTGATCGAAAGTGATCGGATAAGACATCTAGTAGTTAGTTGTGGGCTCTATATCGTGTGCGTCTCTATGCGCGCGTTCGTGCCCTCTCATGGATGTATGAGTCGCGTGGATGATGTTTACTATTTTAACCTCTGGCGGAAATTTTTTCTGTCCCGCAGTGTTCGGCTGGCGAGGTTCATCCTCGTCCTCACTTGGTGTTTCCCTTCCCTTGTGTTCGGCATTCAATTTGTCGGCCTGCTTGAAGACCCAGCACTCTCTGTGCGTGTGGTTTGCAGGCTTGTCCAGGGTGCCATGGATTTGGCACAATCTATCTAGGACTCTATTCAGTCCGGACGGTCCCTCTTTACTGCCTTTAGATGGCTTATTTTGCTGATTAGGTCGAGAGCCCCTGAATCCGGCATTAACCGTTGTGTTATCCGGGCTCTCTTCCTTGTTTTGGCATTTATTTTTATTACACCGTGGCCTCCCATTGCCATCCCTTATTTTGGATGTGTTGGGGTTGCTGGTCCCTTTACGGGCTAGCCATCTATCTTCTCCCGTGCAAAAGCGAGTCATAAGGCTTGTTAGGGCTGCCATTGTCCTTGGCTTTTCTTGGCCTAGGTGTCTGGCGAGCCACTCCTCACGGATGCTGTGTTTGAATGCCGCTAAGGCTTCGACATCCGGACAATCTGCAATTTGATTCTTCTTAGTGAGGAATCTGTTCCAAAGCTTGCGGGCCGACTCTCCGGGCTGTTGGACTATGTTACTTAAGTCGTCGGCGTACGGAGGCCGGACATAAGTCCCTTGAAAATTGGCCCTGAAGGCGTCTTCGAGTTCTTCCCAACTCCCAATTGAATTTCGGGGAGGCTTTTCAACCAGTGTCTAGTTGGTCCCTTTAGTTTGAGGGGAAGGTATTTGATGGCGTGGAGGTCATCCCCGCGAGCCATATCTATGTGTAGGATAAAGTCCTCTATCCAGACCCCTGGGTCAATTGTTCTGTCGTATGACTCTATGTTCATAGGTTTAAAGCCCTGTGGAAATTCGTGGTCCAGTACTTCATCAGTAAGGCACAGGGGGTGAGCAGCCCCTTTGTATCTGGACGTATTGCGGCATGCCGTCGGCTATTGTTGTGTTCGGTGTTTATTCCGAACTGGTATTTGGTTGGTGTAATCTTTGTGGTGACCATAGACCCTCGCCGGGGTGTGTCCTTTAGATCCGTAGATGGACCTAGCTGCGCCGGCTTTCTTATCCAAGTGCTCACGTAGGTCGTGTGCGGCGTCCGTAGCTGCTTTGGTGCGGTTATGGAGTGGTACGTCTGCTCTCCTGGTCGTGTTATTCTTTGGTGGAACGGCCTCATCTCGAATTCTGGCAGTAGCTTACGTTTTGGGTAGCTCTTTGTATGGCGATCGTCGCCATATCTTTCTTCAGTGTCAAGCACTTTGTTCCATCTGCGATTGAGCGTTTCCTGTGCAGCTTTAATCCGTTGCTTCTGCTTCTTCAGACTTCTCGCTGTGGCCATAAGCTTTCTGTGGAGGTTATGTCGTTCCATGCATTCTTCCGGAATGATGAATGCGTCATCATCCGGACTGTCTTCTTGTCCTGGGTCAGTTTGATGAACTCGTCCCTCTGGATCATTGTCTTCGGGCGTCTGCTCTGAACTGTGTTCTGCGTGACCTGGTTCATCCTGCTCCATCGCTGGTTCCGTAAGTTCGTTGTTGCCTTCGGGGTTGGACGGAGTATCAATCCTTCTAGCGCTCTTGCTGGTATTTTTACTGTTGCTAGACTTGGAAAGGCGTCTGCGCCGTCGCTTTGGCTTTTGCCCGGGGTTTTATCTTCCGGATTGTCACCGTCGTCCTCCTTGGGCGTATCCACCATGTATATGTCGTGTGACGAGGCGGAAGTCTGGCGCTCCGTAGGTTTTGAATCTTCTCCTGCATCGTCGTCCATACTGTCGATGGCTTCGGAGTCGAAGTCAAGCGCGTCTGTTAAATTATCAACCGTGGCTATGAAGTGCGTGGTGGGTGGGCAGCGAATCTCGTCGTCGCCTGCTTCCCACTCGAGCCAGAGATAGTTCAGCCGAAAGCCTCCTGACAAAGAGAGAGACATTAATGAGTTCACGCAAAAGGGCGAGTGCTGAAAGATGTCTGCAGCGGTGAACTCCATTACCGGAGCCCAACCAGGTTCAGCGGGCTCGGGAACGCACGGACTGGATCCTATAACCAGATATGAATCCGGGGATCCGGAGTCACAGGCATCCTCAGAAGCGAGGCCTGTGTTCGGCTCCACTGCCGATGTGGTTACGGCCTGTGGGGCGGGGTCCATCCCTCCGTCCCTAGGCAACGCAGCCTGCTCTAGATTTGAGTCTGGGGCTACTGCAGGGGAGATATCCCGAGCGTTGTCCGACAGCAGGTCCATGCCATGCTCGCCGTGACTGTCCGCTGCTCATGGCGCAGGCCCGAATCCGTCGGAGATCAAGCCTCCGCGGATATACGCCGTGTAGCTCAGGTTTCCGAACCTGATTTGGTGACCAAGGGTGTAGTTGTCGATCTGCACCAGAGGGCCAAGCGAATTGGCCCGCAGTGCGAAGCCGCCGAACACAAAGATCTGTCCGGGGAGGAAAGTCTCACCCTAGACCGTGTTGCCGATGATGATTGGAGGAGCCATCGAGCCTTGCAGCAACTTCACAGAGGAACTCTCAATGAAAGCACCAATGTCGGTGTCAAAACCGGCGGATCTCGGGTACGGGGTCCCGATCTGTGCGTCAAGGCTGATGGTAACAGGAAGCAAGGGACACAGATGTTTACCCAGGTTCGGGCCCTCTCGATGGAGGTAAAACCCTACTTCTTGCTTGATTAATATTGATTATATGGGTAGTACAAGAGTAGATCTACCACGAGATCATAGAGGCTAAACCCTAGAAGCTAGCCTATGATGGTATGATTGTAATTGTGATCGGACTTCTAAGGACCAACCTCTCCGGTTTATATAGACACCGGAGAGGGCTTGGGTTTACATGGAGTCGGTTACAAGAAAGGAAACACATTATGCGGATCACCAAGCTTGCCTTCCACGCAAAGGAGAGTCCCATCCGGGCACGGGCCGAAGTCTTGAGTCTTGTATCTTCACGCTTCAATAGTTCGGACGTTGCACACAGTCCGGCTGTCCGGATACCCCCTAATCCAGGACTCCCTCACCTGACACAGGTAGTAAAGGTAAATTATCTCTATAGATATGATGAAGTTAAAATACCCTCTACTAAATTTCATAGCCCATGCTTAGATGAATTTGACGAATTTATGGCTAGAAAAGAAAGTTTTAATGCTTATGTTGGTAGAGAGTTAAAGAATAATGCTTTTGAGGTAGGACGCGTAGGTGATAATCTGGCTAGAGTTAAAGATGAACTTCAACGCGTTAGCAAATATGCTTCTATGGTTGCTACTCAAGCTGAGCAAGTACTTAAGGCTCAAAATGATTTGCTTGATGAATTAAATAATAAAAATGACTTTGCCGTTAGAGTGGCTACTAGAACTGGTAGAATGACTCAGGAACCTCTGTATCCTGAAGGCCACCATAGGAGAATCGAGCAGGATTCTCAGTGAAATAATTTAGAGGCACCTAGTTCTTCTAAAAAGAAGAAGAAGAAAGACGATAGGACTTTCCATGCTTCTAGTGAACCTGTCGTAGACACACCTGAGAATCCCAATGATATTTCTATTTCTGATGCTGAAACTCAATCAGGTGATGAACATGAACCCGGTGATAATGTTAATGATAATGTTCATGATGATGCTCCACATAGAAAAAACAACGATGTAGAGATTGAACCTGCTGTTGATCTTGATAACCCACAATCAAAGAATCAACGTTATGATAAGAGAGATTTTTTTGCTAGGAAGCATGGTAAAGAAAGAGAACCATGGGTTCAGAAACCCATGCCCTTTCCTCCTAAACCATCCAAGTCAAAGGATGATGAGGATTTTGAGCGCTTTGCTGAAATGATTAGACCTATTTTCTTACGTATGCGCTTAAATGATATGCTTAAAGTAAATCGTTATGCTATGTATATGAAGGATATCATCACAAATAAAAGAAAGATACCGGAAGCTGAAATTTCCACCATGCTTGCTAATTACACTTTTAAGGGTGGAATACCAAAGAAACTTGGAGATTCGGGTGTACCAACTATACCTTGCTCTATTAAAAGAAATTATGTTAGAACTGCTTTATGTGATCTTGGAGCCGGTGTTAGTGTTATGCCTCTCTCTTTATACCATAGACTTGAATTGAATAAGTTGACACCTACTGAAATATCTTTGCAAATGGCCGATAAATCAACTGCTATACCTGTCGATATTTGTTAGGATGTGCCTGTTGTGGTTGCAAATGTCACTATCTTAACGGACTTTGTTATTCTTGATATTCCTGTGGACGATAGTATGTCTATTATCCTTGGTAGACCTTTTCTTAATACTGCAGGGGCTCTTATTGATAGCAACAAAGGCAATGTCACTTTTCATGTTAATGGTAATAAGCATACGGTACACTTTCCGAGGAAACAATCTCAAGTTCATAGCATCAATTCTATTGAAAAAGTTCCAACTATCATTTTTGGAGGTTTTGAATTTCCTCTCCCTACTGTCAAGAAAAAGTATGATATTCTTATTGTTGGGGATTTTCATATCCCCGTTGAGGTAACTTAGTGTTATTCAAAATTTCTCCGGTTCTGTGTTATTCGGAATAAGTTTGTTAACAAGACTTGATCAACCTTGTTAGTGGGTTCATTTTGATGATCATGAGATGGATGAAACAAGAAGGCACAACCTTCTGTACCCTCCGTTTACTTTCTGTTATTTAGAATAAATAAAGCAAAAATAGTATTATCCGTCTGTTTTCTGAATTATCCGTGCATTAAAAAATAGTCTGAGTTTTTCTAGAATATTTGAGGATTTTAGGCACTGAAAACACTGCAGCAGGGGCAAGCACCAGGCCACGAGAGAGGAGGGCGCCCCCCCTGTAGGGCACGCCCCCTTGTCTCGTGGGCCCCTCCACTTATGCCAGCATACCCCGGATGTATCTTTCCATATTTGTAACTCCAACTCGTGCCATTTTCGGCTATGTGTTATGATATTCCCTCCGTGGTTGGGTTTTGTCTTTCGTTTTGCATTTTGCTCATGTCATGCATCTCATATCATGTCATCATGTGCATCTCATTTGCATACGTGTTCGTCTGATGCATCCGAGCATTTTCCCTGTTGTCCGTTTTACAATCTGACACTCCCACATGCACCGGTGCACCCCTCTTGTCTCTTTTCACGAGCGGGTGTTAAACGTTCTGGGAATGGACCGAGGCTTGCCAAGTGGCCTTGGTACACCACCGGTAGACCACCTATCAAGTTTCATTCCATTCGGAGGTCGTTTGATGCTCCAACGGTTAACCGGGTAACCGCAAAGGCCTCTTGTGTGTTGCAGCCCAACACGCCTCCAAAACAGCCCAATAACCCATCTAAGTCACTTCCATGCTCTCCGCCATTGGATCACAATAGTGTGGGTGAAAACCGCACCTCATTTGGAGTCCCCTAACTCCCTCTACCTATAAATATGTGCTTCCCTCGGATTTTTCACGCAGTCCAACCCTAGCCCCGCTCCCTCTCCACCGCCGGACACGCCCGGGTCGGACCGGACGCATCCGCCGCCGCCCGCGCTCCAACCGGAGGCCGCCACGTGGCGACCGCTGCCGCCCCGCGCCGTCGGCACGCGAGCCCGC
>NC_041387.1:201791897-201899634 GCF_002162155.2 Triticum dicoccoides | reverse complement strand
CCCCTGCGCCTCCGTCGCACGCCGCCGTCGCCGCCGGCCAAGCTCCGACCAGATCCGGGCCGGCGCCGCCCGGATCCGGCGCCCCCGACCCGCCGGCGACCTCCCCCGTCTTCTCCGGCCATCTCCCTCCTCGTCTCCGGCGACGAGCTCCGGTGAACCTCGGTTTCCACGCTTCCCCAGATCCAGATCCAAATGGAGGTTGACCCCGAAATTCACCCGTCCTTAATTTTCTACATTATGTGGCTCTATTCATCACATCATATCTCCTTGCATACTGCTCCATTTCATGCGCATGATATATCGAAATGTTCATAATGAGAGGTTCTTCATTTTGTTCCACTGCGCCATGTCTGTTTGAGTTCATATTGATGCCTAAATAATCATTGCAAGAGTGTTATATGATGTTAACTGTTGTCTGTTAACAGAACTTGGTGGTTTATCTTTTTCATTGCAACTTGTGTGTGCATCCTATGAGCATGAGCTCTACAGGTGTTTTGATCTACAACATGCCTTCTTTAAAGAGGTGCTTGCCATGTATTTTTGTGATCAGTGTTGTGACTAGCACAAGCATGCAAACTAGGCTTTGTGATGTTGCTCATTTCAGTCCTTGTTCTGCTGTTATTTTGATGCCATGTAAACTTGATGCTACAGAGAGATCCATGCTTATTTTGAGATACTTAAGTAAGGATGTTTTGAACATATGGTTATACTCTATCCATCCATGCCCCTACTTCCAATTATGGAGTAGTCTAGCATGTCATTTTCTTGTTGTACTCTTTCTATAAAATGTTTCCTGGCAGATTGTTTACCTGTTATTCAATTTTGCCAAGGTTGTTGTAGTTGATCCTTGCACGCTATGAGCTTGTTCTTGCCATGTTTGGTTTCATAAACATGTCTTCTTGCTGATGCTATGCTTATCTTGTCATGCAATGACTTGTGATGAGTGAATCAAGCTCGCATAGATGCCTTCATAATTCTGTTAATGGCATGCTCTGTTTTTCTGCTAAGTATGAATCTGTTAACGAAACTTGCTATGTTTACATGGGTGCCATCATATCTTATGATCCTTTTTGGCTCATGGTCAGTACGGGACTTTTGTTCTATGCATTTAGTAGAATCACGCCATGCCTTAATTTGCTATGGTACGTTGCTATAGCATGATGTTTGCTTGCCCTAAACATTACTTCCTGATGATGTTTCTGCTTTGTTCAGTATTTTCACCAAGTCTGTGAATCTGATATCGTTTGCACTTTTTCCATGCTTGTTTGGACCTATTGTTTTGTGAATTAGCCGTAGCTCGGTGTCCATATCTCTTGTAGATCACTACCATAGGCTTTGTTGCTATGTTGGGTTGCTGTAGCATAGTTTCGTGTTGCATGCTAAGTAGCATCATGCTGTTAATCGCGGAATTGTGTGATTCTTGTTTTGCTTGCCATTTGCAAACCGTGCATCCGTTTCCGGTGATCTTTATATCGATTTCAACCGAAATCATCTCATCTTTGCAGAGGCATACTTGGTTTGCTAAGTTGATGCCTTGTTCATCCTTTTTTCCTCCCGGAGCACGCATAAACATTGCATATCACATCTCGCATATCATGCCATGTATTGCATCATGTTGCTTGTGCATTGCACCGTGATTGATTTTGGTTCCATTGCTTGTGTTCTTGCTTTGGGTAGAGCCGGGAGACGAGTACGTGAATGAGGAACCTATTGAGTATGCTAACGAGGATCAACCTTTCGACAACTTTGAGAACTTTGCAGGCAAGATGACCATACCCTCGAAATCACTTCTATCTTTGCTTTGCTAGTTGTTCGCTCTTTCACTATGGTTGCTCTACCTACCACTTGTTTATCATGCCTCCCATATTGCCATGTCAAGCATATAACCATCCCGTCCTAGCAAACCATTGTTTGGCTATGTCACCGCGTTTGCTCAGCCCCTCTTATAGCGTTGCTAGTTGCAGGTGAAGATGAAGTTGGTTACATGTTGGAACATGGATATTTTTCTTAGATATCACAATATCTCTTTTTTAATTAATGCACCTATATACTTGGTAAAGGGTGGAAGGCTCGGCCTTATGCCTGGTGTTTTGTTCCACTCTTGCCGCCCTAGTTTTCGTCATACCGGTGTTATGTTCCTTGATTTTGCATTCCTTACGCGGTTGGGTGATTTATGGGACCCCCTTGACAGTTTGTTTTGAATAAAACTCCTCGAGCAAGGCCCAACCTTGATTTTACCATTTGCCACCTAAGCCTTTTTCCCTTGGGTTTTCGCGAGCTTGAGGGTCATCTTTATTTACCCCCCGGGCCAGTGCTACTCCGACTGTTGGTCCAATCGAGAGCACCGTGAGGGACCATTCCTTGGCAACTTGGGTTGCGTCGGTACCTGTACGCTTTGCTTATCCGGTGTGCCCTGAGAATGAGATATGTGCAGCTCCTATCGGGATTTGTCTGCACAACGGGTGGTCTTGCTGGTCTTGTTTTACCATTGTCAAAATGTCTTGTAAACCAGGATTCCGAGACTGATCGGGTCTTCCTCGGAGAAGGAATATCCTTCGTTGACCGCGAGAGCTTGTGATGGGCTAAGTTGGGACACCCCTGCAGGGTATTATCTTTCGAAAGCCGTGCCCACGGTTATGAGGCAGATGGGAATTTGTTAATGTCCGGTTGTAGAGAACTTGACACTTGACTTAATTAAAATGCATCAACCGTGTGTGTAGCCATGATGGTCTCTTTTCGGTAGAGTCCGGGAAGTGAACACGGTTTGGGTTATGTATGAACGTAAGTAGTTTCAGGATCACTTCTTGATCACTTCTAGTTTCTCGACCGATGCGTTGCTTATCTTCTCGCTCTCACTTGCGTATGTTAGCCACCATATATGCTTAGTTCTTGCTGCAGCTCCACCACCTTACCCATTTCCTACCCATGAGCTTAAATAGTCTTGATCTCGCGGGTGTGAGATTGCTGAGTCCCCGTGACTCACTGATTCTACCAAAACAGATGCAGGTGCCGAGGATACCAGTGCAAGTGGCACAATCGAGCTCAAGTGGGAGTTTGACGAGGACCTTGGTCGTTACTATGTTTCGTTTCCTGATGATTAGTAGTGGAGCCCAGTTGGGCCGATCGGGGATCTAGCATTTGGGGTTATCTTCTTTACATTTGGATTTGACCCTAGTCGGTCTATGCATGTATTTTGAATGATGTATGAATTTATTTATGTATTGTGTGAAGTGGCGATTGTAAGCCAACTCTCTTTATCCCATTCTTGTTCATTACATCGGATTGTGTGAAGATGACCCTTCTTGCGACAAAACCTACAATGCGGTTATGCCTCTAAGTCGTGCCTCGACACGTGAGAGATATAGCCGCATCGTGGGCGTTACAGGACCCACTCCATCTCCTTCCTTGTATACATATATGTTGTGACTCTTTCCATAGCTCCCTAATGTATCATCGTTCTCAATTTCTCCATTTCTCTCTACACCATCTATTCTAGTTCTCTCATGAAGTCCCTATCACACACACGATGACTCGCTTCCCTTGCGTCTCCGTACATAGGCCAATTTCGAACAACATCAACATTGTCTCCCTATCTATACGCCGTTTATGGACACAAACGACCCCTCTCGCCCGCTCTCTTCCTCTCTCTCTCTCTCTCCATCGCTAGCTCTCTCTCAATCTCGCTCTCGCTCTCGCTCTCACACCCCTCTCCCACACTCACAGTCAATGTCTCTTCCAAATAGTCTGCTCCCCCCGCCCACACCCATGCTATCCCGCTACTACACATGTCACACCATTCCCCCTTCCCTTATACTAGGTTTACATCATTAGTGGTCTCTCTACTCCACATACACACACTCCCTCTCACACACAAACGCGTGCATAGACACACACAGACACGCACAAACACCCATTTATCTCGATCCTCATCTCCCCCCACGTCCGCATGTGGATCTCACACACTCACTCTATAATTATGTATATGTATCTCCATGTTACACAACACAAAGCCCCATGTACATGTATCTCTCTATCCACCACACACATAGACACAAAGAATCTGTTATCATTGCCTCAGTCTCTAATATATCACACACGCACACTGTCTCTCTCTCTCTCGCAAACACGCTCAACAAGGGTTTCCCCATGAATAACTTACCGTCTATTCATCAACAATCATGGAAGTACGGCGAACACGAGGCGTGAAAAAGAATAAATATACTCGTGCTTAGACCACCTATCTAGTATGACTACTAGGACTAGAGCAAGCCAAAAAGCACGCCGCCATCACCCCCTCCTTATCGGCGACGGGAAAACCTTTGTTTTACACAGTCGAGAACTCATTGTGCTAAGGCCCCACATGAAGAGGCATTGAATAGAATGTAGAAGCTAGTTTAGGGAAGCAAGTATCGATAATACGTTTGTATCTCCATACTTATATTTCTTCTCTTAAAAAAACGAGTTGGTGATGATGGTATGCGTGCCATCTTGCAATATAGACCGTCCGATCTAGATCTGACGGATGGAAATTAAACTAAAAGATACCTGCACCCCTCTCCACATTTGCAGACAAGGCCTTCCCTCATTCATCCTTATATCCAACAACCTCATTGTTAAGCAATTAAGAAAGGAAGCCTCTGGAATAAACTAGCCTGGTGGCCGCTGCGGGCGTCGTCAATCCCCATGCCCCCGCTCGGTCCGACCACCAATCACCACCACACCCCACTCCTCTTCACCTTATCTCATATTTCTCGAGATATCATTAGTTTTTACACATGGGATTACTCCCGCATGGGTCAATCACAACAAGTGTTTTATAAAAAATGCATCTTGATGTTCCGTGCAATGCACGGATCATGCTAGTACTCCTACAGAAGACTAAGTTGGTGATGATGGTGTGTCTGCCATCCGTCATTTCTGACCATTAGATCTAAATCTAACGACTGTGAGGTAAGTTGTTGCCTTTTCTCACCAACATCCCACTTGTCTACCAATTTGCAGAAAAACCCATAATTAGTATCTTAAAACCAACTACATCCCTCCCTGACCTCACCAAAATAGCCCAAGGAATATATTCTAATTGAAACATAATATATCTCTAGTGATATATGTATATCAAAATTAGAGTTTTGGTATCAAGTTTGTGAATAAGTATTATTCTAATTATGATTCGTTGCAACGCATATGAACATTGCTAGTATTTCCAGCCATGCATTTTTTCCCCTAGTATTCCATAGTTTCGAGTTTTCCATCAAGATATTAGTCACTCATAGTTGATATTTACTTTCAATCATGTACACATATGCACTATGTAACTAGCCTTGCTTATTGGCTTCCAAAGCTTAACTTTCACTCCTACTTACAATATGTAGAGTATTTAACAAAAAACTACCACTTTCAACCAGCCCTAGGAAGAATCTATTGTACAGAAAATAACAAAAAAAACCAAAATTTCTTAATCCACGCCAAAAACTACTACCTAGTACTCCTACCGATTAGGTTCGTTTAAACCCATTTATGACAGGGTTGGGTGATACGTCTCCAACATATCTACTTTTCCAAACACTTTTGCCCTTGTTTTGGACTGTAACTTGCATGATTTGAATGAAACTAACCCAGACTAACGCTATTTTCAGTACAACTGCCATGGTGTTATTTATTGTGCAGAAAGCAAAAGTTCTCAGAATGACCTAAAAATCTCTTGGGAGGGCTGATCTGGAGTCCGTTCGGGGCTCCGGAGAGGGGGATTCTCGCCGTCGTCATCATCAACCATCCTCCATCACCAATTTCATGATGCTCACCGCCGTGCGTGAGTAATTCCATCGTAGGCTTGCTGGACGGTGATGGGTTGGATGAGATTTACAATGTAATCAAGTTAGTTTTGTTAGGGCTTGATCCCTAGTATCCACTATGTTCTGAGATTGATGTTCCTATGACTTTGCTATTCTTAATGCTTGTCACTAGGGCCTGAGTGCCATGATTTCAGATCTGAACCTATTATGTTTTCATGAATATATGTGAGTTCTTGATCCTATGTTGCAAGTCTATAGTCACCTATTATGTGTTATGATCTGACAACCCCGAAGTGACAATAATTGGGATACTTCTCGATGATGACCATAGTTTGAGGAGTTCATGTATTCACTATGTGTTAATGCTTTGGTCTGGTACTCTATTAAAAGGAGGCCTTAATATCCCTTAGTTTCCACTAGGACCCCGCTGCCACGGGAGGGTAGCACAAAAGATGTCATGCAAGTTCTTTTCCATAAGCACGTATGACTATATTCGGAATACATGCCTACATTACATTGATGAACTGGAGCTAGTTCTGTGTCACCCTATGTTCTAACTATTACCTGATGAATCGCGTCCGACATAATTATCCATCACTGATCCAATGCCTACGAGCTTTTCATATATTGTGCTTTGCTTATTTACTTTTCCGTTGCTACTGTTACAATTACTACAAAACTGCTACCGTTACTTTTACCACTGTTACCATTACTATCATACTACTTTGCTACTAAATACTTTGCTAGAGATACTAAGTTATCTACATGTGATTGAATTGACAACTCAACTGCTAATACATGAGAATATTATTTGGCTCCCCTTGTGCTGAATCAGTCAATTTGGGTTGAATACTCTACCCTCGAAAACTGTTGTGATCCCCTATACTTGTGGGTTATCAGGACTAATTTCTGGCGCCATTGCCGGGGAGCATAGCTCTATTCTTTGAGTCACTTGGGATTTATATCTGCTGATCACTATGAAGAACTTGAAAGACGCAAGAACTAAGATTTTCCCCTCAACTACGAGGGGAGGTAAGGAACTGCCATCTAGCTCTACACTAGATTATCCTTCTGTTATGAGTAAGCTTGCGACACCTAAACCTGCTACTGCTATGAATTCTGATATGTCACATGTTATTGGTGATGCCACTTCTGCTATGCATGATACTTATGATGAAACTACTTCTGTGCTTTATATTACTTTGCCATTTGGTGAGTTTCTTGATGAACAACTTGCTAGGGTTAGAGAGAATGAAATTATTGAAGATGAAATTATTGATGATAGTGATGATGAAGGTTCTCCCCCTAAGTATGAATTGCCTGTTGTTCCTGAGGGTTATGTTATGGATGAAGAAGCTGCTAGAGCTATTCTTGCTTGCAATGTTAGATATGAACTTAATAAGTTATTAGCTAAATGGAAGCAGCAATCCTTGAATGCTAGAATGAAATATGACCCTGCTTTTGCTACTTCACCGATCTTTGTTACTGATAAGGATTATGAATTCTCTGTTGATCCTGAGATAATTACTTTGGTTGAATCTAATCCTTTTTATGGCTATGAATCTGAAACTGTTGTGGCACATCTTACTAAATTAAATGATATAGCCACCCTATTTTACTAATTATGAGATGTCTCACTACTATTACATCCTTAAGATATTTCCATTCTCATTAAAGGGTGATGCTAAAAGTTGGTTTAATTCTCTTGATCCTGGTTGTGTGCGTAGTCCCCAGGATATGATTTATTACTTCTCTGCTAAATATTTCTCTGCTCATAAGAAACAAGCTGCCTTGCGGGAAATATATAATTTTATGCAAACCGAAGAAGAGAGTCTCCCACAAGCTTGGGGGAGGCTTCTCCAATTACTTAATGCTTTGCCTAATCATCCTCTTAAGAAAAATGAATACTTGATATCTTTTATAATGGACTAACCGATGCTTCCAAGGACCACTGGATAGTTGTGCTGGTTGTGTTTTCAGGGAAAGAACAGTCGACCAAGCTGAATTGTTATTGAATAATATGTTGACTAATGAAAATAATTGGACTCATCCTGAGCCAATTCCTGAGCCAATTGAGCCAACTCCTGAGCCTATTTTTAAACCAACTCCGTAGAAGAGGGGTGTTCTATTTCTCAGTCATGAAGATATGCAAGAGTCAAAGAAATCTATGAAAGAAAAAGGTATTAGAGTCGAAGATGTTAAGAATTTACCTCACATTGAAGAAATACATGGTCTTAATATACCGCTTGTTGAAGAAACACATTGTCTTGATAACCCAACATAGGTAGTACAGGTAAATTCTCTATATAGATATGATAAAGTTGAAGTCTCGTCTACTAAATTTCATAGCCAATGCTTAGATGAATTTGATGACTTTATGGCTAGACAAGAAAGTTTTAATGCTCATGATGGTAGAGAATTAAAGAGTAATGCTTTCATGATAGTACACTTGTGTGATTATATGGCTAGAGTCAAAGGTGAACTTAAACTCATTAGCAAATATGCATCTATGGTTACCACTCAAGCGGAGCAAGTACTTAAAGCTCAAAATGATTTGCTTGATGAATTAAATAATGAACATGATTTTGCTATTAGAGTGGCTATTAGAACTGGTAGAATGACTCAGGAACCTTTGTATCCTGAAGGCCACCCTAAGAGAATCGAGCAGGATTCTCAGAGAAATAATTTAAATGCACCTAGTCCTTCTAAAAAGAAGAAAAAGAAAAACGATAGGACTTTGCATGCTTCTAGTGAACCTATTGTAGACACACCTGAGAACCCCAGTGATATTTCTATTTCTGACGCTGAAACACAATCAAGTGATGAACATGAACATAGTGATAATGTTAATGATAATGTTCATGTTGATGCTCAACCTAGTAGTAATAATGATGTAGAGATTGAACCTGCTGTTGATCTTGATAACCCATAATCAAAGAATCAATGTTATGATAAAAGAGACTTTGTTGCTAGGAAGCACGGTAAACAAACAGAACCATGGGTTCAGAAACCCATACCTTTTCCTCCTAAACCATCCAAGACAAAGGATGCTGAGGATTTTGAGTGCTTTGCTGAAATGATTAGACCTATCTTCTTACGTATGTGCTTAACTGATATGCTTAAAGTAAATCCTTATGCTAAATACATGAAGGATATCATTACAAATAAAAGAAAGATACCAGAAGCTGAAATTTCCACCATGCTTGCTAATTACACTTTTAAAGGTGGAATACCAAAGAAACTAGGAGATCCAGGAGTACCAACTATACCATGCTCCATTAAAAGAAACTATGTCAAAACTGCTTTATGTGATCTTGGAGCCAGTGTTAGTGTTATGCCTCTCTCCTTATATCGTAGACTTGAATTGAATAAGTTGACACCTACTGAAATATCTTTGCAAATGGCTGATAAATCAACTGCTATACATGTCGGTATTTGTGAGGATGTGCCTGTTGTAGTTGCAAATGTCACTATCTTAACGGACTTTGTTATTCTTGATATTCCCGAGGACGAGAGTATGTCGATTATCCTTGGTAGACCCTTTTTGAATACTGCAGGGGGTTTTATTGATTGCAACAAAGGCAATGCCACTTTTCATGTTAGTGGTAATGATCATACGGTACACATTCCAAGGAAACAACCTTAAGTTCATAGCATCAATTATATTGGAAAAGCTCCAACTATCACTATTGGAGGTTTTGAATTTCCTCTTCCTACTGTCAAGAAGAAATATGATATTCTTATTATAGGGGATGTTCATATCCCCGTTGAGGTAACCTAGTGTTAATCGAAATTTCTCCGGTTCCATGCTATTCGGAATGAGTTTGTTAACAAGAGTTGATCAACCTTGTTAGTGGATTCATTTTGATGATCATGAGATGGATGAAACTAGAAGGCACAACCTTCTGTACCCTCCTTTTACTTTCTGTTATTTAGAATAAATAAAGAAAAAATAGTATTATCTGTCTATTTTCTGAATTATCCATGTAGTAAAAAATACCCGAAAATAAAATTGCTCCAAATGCCCTGCAAATTTAGTATGATTTTTATGGAATATTTGAGGATTTTAGGCACTGAAAACACAGCAGGGGCAAGCACCTGGCCACGAGGGTGGAGGGCGCGCCCACTCCCCCTGGGCGCGCCCCCCTGTCTCGTGGGCCCATGGTGGCCCCCTCCACTTATTCCTGCACCCACACACTCCATCTTCCTCCCAAAAAATCCTGATCCATCTCAAGCACGAGTTCTAGCTCATTTTGCTGCGATTTTTGATCTCCTTGCCCAAAGCTCCATTCACAAAACTGCTTTGGGAGATTGTTGCTTGGTATGTGACTCCTCCATTGGTCCAATTAGTTTTTGTTCTAGTGCTTTATTCATTGCAAATTTTTGCTGCATAGGTGACCCTGTTCTTGATCTTCCATGTCAAATTTGTGAGGTCCCAAGTAATTCTAATGCACGATATAGGCTCTAGGCACTTGTGGGAGTAGTTGCTACCAATCTTGTTTAGTTTGATTCAGTTTTATTTTGAAGTTACTAAAAATTTCAGAAAATGATGAGGAGATTATTGAGGGGCTCTTCTACTCAAAGCTCTAAGGATAAACAATCTAAGGAGAAAGAAAAGGCCAAGTATAATCTTCCTCGCGTAGCGGAAGTAAGGCCTTGCGAGTGGCCTTGTGATAATTTCTTGAGAGCAGCTGGGATTTATGAAGACTTTTATTCTTTGGCTGAAATGCGGGCCTCACTGACTTCCTCCATGACCGGATCGATCAGTATCTCTTACTTACCAATACTTTCATGCAAAACTGTTACTATTATCCTAAGAATTCACCTCCTTCAGTACCAATACTTTCGTGCAAAATTTTTACTATTATCCTGAGAATTCACCTCCTTCTGTATCTTTTCATTTATACGATGAGACTGAGGAAATGTCATTACGTAATTTTTACGCGTCTTGTAGAATCCCCTTTGAGGGCAGCTTAGATGAACCACATCATAAAGATGTGGATGGTTTTGTTAACACTATTGCTGTAGGGGATTCGAAGAAGGGTTCCGATGCGAGAATCACTAGCATACATTTTTCCTATTTTACGCTACTTTGCCATATTTGCTAGTCGATGCTTAATTGGTCATGGACATCGTGGAAACTTCAGTGTTCCTGATATTATTATTCTGCTCCATGCCTTATTCGGAGATAACACATTTAGTATGGGTGCCGTTTTTGCTAAACGGCTAAGCCTAAACCGTACAAAGGGCCCCATCTTTGGA
The DNA here is from genome assembly GCF_002162155.2 of Triticum dicoccoides. Taxonomy (NCBI): domain Eukaryota; kingdom Viridiplantae; phylum Streptophyta; class Magnoliopsida; order Poales; family Poaceae; genus Triticum; species Triticum dicoccoides. The sequence goes on along the minus strand of NC_041387.1, from coordinate 201,888,580 downwards.
GGTATCTATGCTGCACGCCTTGCTAAACATTTTGAGATACCTATTAGGCTTGATGAGAAAGAGGAGACACTGCTGCCTCTTACCTTTTTAGATTACAGAAGCATGGTAGCGCATGAGTTCATTGTTGACAACGATGATAAGATGCTTCTGTATAACCTGAGATTTAATAAGAAACAAAATGAGATTATTACCCAGTCTGTGCCTTCTTTGTTTGATTTAACTGCAGGCCATTACCTCATTTTGCCGAAGGCCGTGTATGCGCACCGAGGCCAGACATCAGCCCCAGAGCCTGAGCCGGAACCTCCACTAGACCCTTATCATCCATCCTGTTATCAGTGGGATCCGGAGGAGATCGGCAGCTAGTGGTATCCAGATAACACTCCTCAGTACACTGGGGAGAGTAGCCGCGATCCTTGGGCATAGACCAACTTAGGCTAAAAGCCTAAGCTTGGGGAGTACGTATTTCTCACCGACTTTACATTCATGTTCACCAATCTAGCTAGCAAATCTTGCAGACAAGCAGCTGGACAGAGCTATCTTGGCTAGCTAGCGGCCGCGAGCACTGGACGGAGCTAGCATCCGAGCTGCCACAACATGGGCTCTGCACCACCGGCGGTTTTGACCTCGCCTTCTACCGGCAGCGGTAGCTGCGTCCCATGGCCGAGGATGACTAGGTGGACGGACCGGAGGGATTTTCGTGCAGACTGACATGTAGGTCCCACAAGTCATAATGCTTGGTCGAATAGAAGGCATTAACTTAATGGGCGACATGGGCCCTGTCAGAGGTTAGAGTTAGATTCTTACCCTGAACTAACTCTAACCAAAGTGGTGTTTGGATGGCAGGGTTAGATTAACAACAAATGTATCCAAACAAGGCCATGGGTTGAAGTATGCCTATAACGACACTTTGTATTGTAGTCGTTTCTTGGTAGGGCTGGTTGGTAAGAGCATGTACAATGGTTACAATGGTCGATAAGGTAGTCTTATCTTAAATCTTGCATGTAATTTAGAGATGACAAAAACACATGTCTACAATGGGTCATTTCTTAGCCTTATCATCAATAACTAGTTATTCCTAAAAATGTGGTGAGACATATTGTGCTAAGAGATCATCTCTTGCCTTCTCTTAATTAACAGAAGACAAGCCTTCTCTTATGATTTCTCTCTCACCCACCTCATTATTTATCCTACGTGGCATTGCTAAGATAGAACCATTGTACATGCCCTAAGGTAGTCTTATCTTAAGTCTGCCACGTATGCATGTGGTAGTAGTTTCTCGGCATTTTAGTGGTTTCTTGCATTATTAGGGGTTTCTTGGAAGGAACAATGTACGTACTACTAGTGACAAAAGGCGATTCTAGGTTGCGTTGTACTCCAACGAGTACTACTAGTGGTCGCAGGAGTGTATACCTCATTTTGTGGGTTCGATCCCGGCCGAACGCACGGCTGCCTTTTTTATAGTAACTTTGTTGCGAGCCAATATTTTACATGGGTAGTTTGAGTTTTGAAGTCAAACGAACATGCGGCACCACAATCTGGGTGCACTAGATAGCCTAGCCACGTGAACGGGTTTTCCTTTCCAGCATCCCGTGGCTCGCATGCTCGCCCTAGTCGCACCTCGCTTGCAGCTTCCTCCTCAGCTAGTAGCATATTTAAACTAGCGCCTCCCAATTAAGCCCGAGGAGCCGGAAAAGCCTGGAGGCGCATTGGGAACTGTGCAATATGGCTCTGTACATAAAGTGCTCTACTACTACTCTGTAGCTTGTGGCGTTGCACGCATGGACTTCACTCCATTATCGGATCTACTATAAAATAAATTCCTCTTGACGTGTTTTTTTGAGACGGAGGCAAAAGCTTTACTTCATCTCATTCATAAAGAAGGAACTACTAACAAAGTTCGACGAGATCCATTACACCTCCACAAATGGAAGCGAAAAGCCTAGTCTCGCTGTATCAAATAACTCAAATGTTCTGCCCCCGCAGTAAGCGTCGCTGATAAACAGGTTGCTAGTGTGTGCGTGAGAGGCGCACCCTATACGGGGGCCCCCTCCTATCTCATGGAGGCCTCGGCTGCTTCTTGACTTGCACTCCAAGTCCTCTGGATCACCTTCGTTCCAAAAATCACGCTCCCGAAGGTTTCATTCCGTTTGGACTCCGCTTGATATTCCTTTTCTTCGAAATACTGAAATAGGCAAAAAAACAGCAATACGGGCTGGTCCTCCGGTTAGTAGGTTAGTCCCAAAAAATGATATAAATGTGTAAAATAAAGCCCATAAACATCCAAAAGGGGTAATATAATAGCATGGAACAATAAAAAATTATAGATATGTTGGAGACGTATCACGATACTCCATTATTTTGCAGGGACCAGTCATCCTCCGATCACAATAAGATCGCCGATCCTGGACGTGCATTTGCATCCGTGATTCGGTCTAACATGAAACCTTGTAGATGACTTTGGCATATTGGGATCAACTATCTTAGCAGTTGTTACCCATGGTCCCACTGATGTGCAACATGGTCACACAATCTACCATGATAGGACCGTCACCATCTACCCAGGTATTCCATTTTTTTAACACTCTCACCTTCTCTTTCATTGTTGTACTAGTAGTACTTACTAGTACTAGTAGGAGTACTTTTTAACTTGGAGGACGCGCATAGCTAGCTAGGCCCTTGAAGACTTGAACCCACTAGCTGCCACCATTTTTGTTTTTCCATGTCTTACTATCTCATCCATGTAGCCAAGAGTGGGTATATATAATAAGCCAGTTATTTTACTTCCTCTATACCGGAGTAGTACTATTTGCTGCACAGTATTATTGACCACCATATTTGAGCACAACATTATTATGCATGGACCTTGACTATGTACGTTACCATGTGTCCAGATCTGAGATGCCGCATGTACAAAATGAACGGCGCCGAGTTCGACCCCCGTGATGCTACGTGGGTGCCAAGGAACACTCTTTGAGAGTACTCGCTTTTCATTGGGGACAGCTACCCCATTGTGAAGCGGATGCCACCTTCCATGCACGACATGGAAGGCATGCCGTTCATGAAGCATGGTTGTGTCTTCAGTGTGCACCGCCGGATAAACCACATACTGGGACACGCTATCCCTGATTTATGTCGCTTCAGCTTGGATGAGTCTCCATCATGTGAAAACGGACTAGAAAGCTATGACAATGATTCCCGTTGCCCACCGCTATGGATCGTGCCATCCATGAAGAACACCTGGGACTGGAACCTGGAGGAGGACATGTAGCCCATCTATAACGTGTAAGTGGAGTACGGTAAATTGTGAACGGTAGCGCTGTGAATATATGTAGACTAGTCGTGCACAAATTTATCACATGAATTTGGGATGAACTTGTGTGGCATACTGGCATTTGTCCTTTAGAATTTATTACTAGTAAATGTGTTTTGTGTATGTGCAACTTGTGTGGTTGTTGCACGGGCTCCAACACACTCTTTGAGAAAAAAGGTGGCACAGCTTTGATTATACATGACATGGCGGCATCATACAGTAGCATCGTTCGCTATAGTTGTAGTAGTACACTCCTACTAGGACGACAACTCCTATAAAACCTTGCACTTGGCTCTTTGCCTCTTCAGGAGGATCAATAGTTTGTACTCGTGTGAACCTTGCACTTGGCTCTTCGCCTCTTCGGAAGGTCCAACAATGATGATACTATAGTACAATATGCTCCTAGCAATCTGACACCGATTGAACTGCTGCACGTCCACCGCGAGGGCGAGGGCAAGGGAGAGGGAGAGGGCGCTGTAGTCAAAACCATCTCCTCGTCCTGCAAACCACCGCGCGCGTGGGTGAGGGAGAGGAGTAAGCAAGCTTCTCCTCGTTCGGCGAGTTGACAGGACACATCAAAGCAGTACTAGTACAAGTCCATACTGCGTCCTTTCTGGTTAATATGGCTTAATTTGAAATGAGAAAAATACACTGGCGGTCAACCTATGTAACAATACGCTCTTTACGGTCACTATATGTAGTTTTGCGGTGATTATACGATCACTAGCTCATCATAGAGCACAGTATTGCACCCTACTGACTGGCCACATAGTCGACGTGGCACTTTCTTCACTGGTTAAATTGTCACCTGGTTTCTTGGTCCCACTTGTCAATTGGCAGAGCAAAGAAATCAGTTAAACAAAACTTTACGCAGGTGTGACATGAGTCCAACCCTTGTGCGCGAACCACCTTGGCTGTGCATGTGAGTGCATGCACGTGTACTCCCTCGGTCTTCCAACAAAGAGTGTACATAGTCTAAAAAACAAAGAGTGTAGTACATGATGTACATCTACACTTCCAATGAATTTAGTCTTTAATCTAAATCGATATTGATTGACTAATGCACCAACTTGTGCTCTAGGTATAGGCTACATGTCTATCCTTAATTACAGCATGCAACGGCCTTCATTTAATCTTATTCTCTCAATGGTCGCATGCACACATAAGTCTGCTACTTTTGGTCGTTAATTATGCCCTGGTCAATGTGTAAATCTCTAAATGTACAGTCTTTCATGGACGTAGGCAGTAAGTTGAGCACTTAAGCATGAGCGTGTGTGTTTTGTCATGTGCTGTGTGCCGCATGGGTGCATGTGTGTGCGTGCGTCCATGTGTACGTGTGAGTGTTGCATGTTACATGCATGCATGCATGCATGGGGCTTACTCCCTCCCATTGACATGTTCATATTTCAAGCTTCCTCTGTTCCCTCTATATGGTGATACTCCCTCTGTTCCCAAATACGGAGTAAAAGCCTCCCTTTGTTCCCAAATACAGAGTATTTGTCTTTCTACAGAATTCAACAAGTGACTAGGTATGGAGCAAAATGAGTGAAGTGAGCATAGAGGCATAGGGATACTGTAGAAAGGAAGTCTTCGCGATCCATTATTCCCCATCTCGGTCAGAGAGAACTATTCAACGAGTCTTCGTAGTGAAGTGACAATACACGCTGCAGCAGATGGGACACGTAATTAATAAGCGGAACCAGCGTGTTGGTGTTACTAAATCAGCCTTACCCAGTACTGCAATCATGTTCACTAGTAGAGCACGCTTCCGCAAATACGCCTATGCACCTCTATCCTCCATTAACTGACATATGGGCCCTCTTGTGGTAGACCCACATTTCATCAGTGTAACTATTTACACTCCGAAGGACAGTATATCCTGGTAGTAGTACTAGTAGAATTGAGTTTTAATGCACTTTCTTCCCCGTCTTCCACTCTTCGTCCTCCTCTCTTCTTCTTCCTCCTCTCTTCCCCATCGTTGGCTGCACACCATTTACCCCCGCTCACTGCTCGCCCGCCAGCGCCATCTTCCTCGGTAGCTCGCGCATACCATATCCCACCGCTCACTGCTCGGCCACACGAGGAGAAGCTTCTTCGCCCGCCTGCCCGAATCCACTTCCCCGCTGGCTCGCAGGAACCAAAAACCCCAATGGCAGAACCGACTGACACGGAGAGCCGCAATTGGAATTCCCTCCCCGATGTTCTATTGGAGCAGATCTGTAATCGTATGGACCTACTCGGCACCGTCCGTCTGGCCGCATGCTTGGTGTCTTTGTACCATCTACTCGTCTGCAACCTACCGGCTCTTTTCAAGACACCCTGCTTGCTGATGCCCGATCCTCGCAGGTGGCCCAGACACCGACTTGATGATCCTATGGAGGTTGCCATGGTGCCCCTCGACATGGTACCACTACTCGTCCACCTATCCTTCATGCGCGGCCATGAAGGCCAACTGGATCGTCCTCATCCACCAATCCGGTAGTCCGTGGCGTCTCGTGGATATCTACACCCAGCGAGAGATCACCCTTCCATCGTTGGATACCGCCGCCATCGAGCCTCGCGGCCCGCCGGACACTCCTGCCTACTACACACGAGACGCATCAAGCTTTTGGCTCGATCTCTGTTTGCTGAAAGTTGTAATCTGCGAAGTGCCCACACCATCAGAAGACTACATGGATTACAAGCTCATTGACTTGTTCGACATGGGATTAGTCTATCTGGAATCCGGTCGCCATACATGGTTCTGGCTCATCGTCAATCCTGATGAGGCAACATTTCTATCTGATGCTATAGTGCATGATGGCATCGTTTATGCGGTCAATGCACAGATTGGCTGCCTATACTGGTGGAGTCTATCGTCGTGTAATTGTTCTATCTCATCTCATCTTTACTTTATAAATACGACTGCCTGTTCAATGCTACAAATTTAGAATAGATAGTACTCCCTCCGTCCCAAAATAAGTGTCTCGAGCTTCGTACAAATTTATACTAGAGCTAGTACAAAGTTGAGACACTTATTTTGGGATGTAGGGAGTATGTCTATAACCACATCATTGCTATATGTTCCTCTCATTTCCTAGATTTTTATGACCACACATGTTATTGTTAGAGTTGATATGAGAACAATTGGCATCTAATGATTGTTAGAATACATATTATGAGCATAACATCATGATTGCTATATGTTACTCTCATTTCCAAGATTTTTATAACAACGCATGTTATTGCTTAGAGTTGATATGAGAACAGTAGTAGTAAGAGCTATGGTAGAATATGAGTAGGCTCTGTCATAGCTGTTTTCCTCTCATTGTTACATGATGTTTGAACCATGACATATTGCTAGAATATGAAAGCCAATGGCTTAATTTTTTAACTTGGTTTTATGATTATGACCACGGCATTGCAATTCTCTGTCTATGATATGTGTCACTGTTATAATAATCTTAATTCCACACATACTCTGAACATGATTGTTTATTTTTGTCCCTTTGGTGTCCAATTTGAATTGTTGCAGCAGATGCAAATGCACTGGCCTTCATGATTCCAGGACCTGGAACCATACCAGCCGATGGGTGGTGGTTTATCGCTCGTTCAGCTGATGGCAGTCATTTGATGCTCATTCGCATTTACCAAATTGACCAAACTATTACATCAAACCACATGCAGTAGAATGTGTGGGGCGTTCGTGACATTGATGGCTATGGGTGCTTCGTGTTCGAGAAAGATCCCAGCTCTGTTGGGCCAGGCGTATTCAACTGGAGGCGGGTTTACAGCCTCGGCAACCACTCCTTGTTCCTCGGGCTCAATTATCCGATCATCCAACCAATCATCGATCATATCACCAGCGATGCTTACCGTGCTATGCAACTTCCATTCGCAAGGGGGGACTCTGTTTACACATCATACCAAGAGTTTCATGAATCACCATATCCAGAGATTCGTCGACACAGCTTGTTGCCAGATAATCTTCATTATGTGAAAGGCATCAGGCTTCCATGCGATGGATGGCTTTTGCAAACCCGACATGCGGCGATGTGGTTCATGCCAACAGCAAATATGCACAACTTGATTCGTGCTAATATCTAGACTGAGCCATTTATTTTGCTGCTGTAGCATGACCCTCTTTTGCTGGATATTATGTACTGTTGTTAGTTTGAAGCACTCCTCTAGTTTGAAGGATAGATACCTTCCTGGGATCAAGTGCATCCTAACTCACCTACGTAGGATGTACTGATAATGATGATGGAGATGTTGTGCAGAAGCCATATATTTATATATCAATTAAGCTTCAAGTGCGTACTTATTAGTTAAACCTATGGTTAAAATGTGACAGTAAATACGACTAGTAAGTAGTACAGTAGCAGTACTAGTATACGTCGGTCAAATTATTCATCATGTCCACACATTGAATTGACGTGACAACACGCTACGCGTGAGGTGACACAAGAATCCCGGCGGCGCGTTCGGGTATTCTGGACTTCAGATTTGCAGTACCACTTATCTGTCGAAATCTTTCATCATTCACTTCAAATAGTCGATTGATCATCCATTGAGTACCATATAACTGGAATTACCGATGCAAGTCGAAGAAGGATTTGCCGGTGCTACCAGCTAGCGTCAACTTTTATCCCACAGATCTGGAGCTAATCGAGCACCTTGAGGCCAAAGTGAGTGTTGACAGCGCGAGATCTCACCCTCTCATCGATTTGTTCATACCAACCATCGACAGCGAGCACGGCATATGCTAGACCCAACCTGGGAAACTTCCAGGTAAGACACCGATCGGCCGTCTACTTGCACAAACATATTCCTTTGTTTATAGCTCTATTTTTCTGTTTAGACGCAGACCTGGTGAAGCAATTACAATTTGATAGTTAATAAAAAGTGAAACAAGTGACTGCAACATGCCAAAGATGTTATGAAAATGCAAACTACATACACTAAAACCTGTATTCGACAATACTGCATTTATCACACTGAGTGGCCTAAGGAAGAATTTCTTCCAGTGCAATTCCAGGGCGTTCAAAAGGGGCATGTGGACACGTCACAAGATACAGTCGGAGTGCGGCATGCACACGATGTGGCACAAGACCGGCAATACCTTGCCGGTGATGGTCAACGGCCAGCAGACGGGCAGCAAAAAGGTTTTGGTGCTACACACCAACAAGAACTTCGACCAGCAGAGGACCAACTGGGTGATGCACCAGTACCACCTCAGGGACCTGGAGCAAGAGAAGGAGCGGGAGCTAGTCCTCTGCAAGATTTTCTACCAGACGAACACTAGGGCCAGGAGTAAAAAGATTATAAGCTAATTTGGTATTGGTACTTGTACTACCTTGTCGTCCGCAAGTTGGTATTGTTGTTAACGATCCTTTGGTATGAACTTGCATTTCCTTCCAACCATCATGCTGAGGGTCGATGTGGATATAAAGCTGAATCATTTGTTTCGAAACGAATTTTCAGGCACCTGATTTTTATTTGATGGGTAGCATAAGCACCTGCCGTTCGAATTCCATTTCTCCAATTTTTTCGACACAAGTGCATGCACTTATTATCACGATGAAAAACCAATATCCCTGTTGCATCCCAGTTATCAGTCTGTACTTGCAGAATTCTCTCCTTTATTGAGCACGTATATTGTTTTTTCAGGTCGAGCAAGTTTCAACTCGGCTCTAGACTGCCCAGGCTTGGTTTTGTTTTTAACAGGCCCAACCCATGACGACAATGGTGCACAAAGATCCAGCAGGTATCTACTGGCCTCTAGCCCGCCAACGTTAGTTATATTTTTTCTTACAACATCCGCAAGCAGTTTTTTTACTGAATCAAACACACAGCCCAGTTCTATTTTCCTCTTGAAACGCATGTCCTACATCCATTTTCTAATCTCTACCTATAGTTTTACTAGTTCATATACACGTATCATTATATTGAAAATACATAAAATTCCCTTTTCATTTACATCCTTATTTTTGTCATTTTTCCCTCCCAGCGCTGATTTTTTTACCGCTGGTTTTCCCTTAAACCAACTCAATTGTCCCACGTCTTATTTGCTTAGAAAAACAAAACATTTTTTTGGCAAATCAATAAATTCTTAAAAAATGTTTATCATTTCGGGATTACAATAGTTCGGACTCCACCGAAATATGCAAAATAAGGTTGAACTTTTTGACCGTGGTCCTGGGTAGAAAATGGGCTGTAATAAATTACTTAAGAATTGGCAAATGGGCTGCAAATTATTAAAAATAGCAAATGGGCTTTATGTTGTGTGCCACAGATTTGAAGGCTGACTTGTGGGCCTACTAAGTTCATGCGTACACAAGATTTCTCAAGAAAGAAACTTAGTCAACAATCGACTCTACCAGCGTCAGACCATTAGATCTCAATCTAATGGCAATCGTGCTTCTTCAGTCTCTGATCTTCTTGCCCCAGCCGCCCAAACTAGCACCGTCGGAACCGCCTGCTCCTGCCTCCCGTGGCCGGCTGTGCTGCCAGGCAGGCCTCATGGCCCCATCATACTCGCATCCCTGGCCTATCTATCCCTCTACTCACCCACACCTCCTGTTATTTTCCAGCGACGACAGCCGAACCAGTCAACCCTCGTACTCTCCATCGTGTGGGCATCCACTGTCATGTCTTTCCCGGATCCATGTCATTCCCTTCGTAGGCCTCGCTGTAGTCCACCACCTTGTGCTCTCGGCTCGGCGTGGTCAACTTGGTCAACGAGCGACATCCATCGGAAGTGGACCGTACGTGGAGAGGGTGACAGCTGGGTCCACGACCGCACACAAGGAAATGCCTCCTTATTACACGCAAAATAATGATTCCTCCACTTGACATCTGGGACCCGCCGGAAGGGCCTCTGTATTTGGCGAAAAAAAGATCCCTCCGCTGAAAGATCGGACCCACCAACTATATATTCGCACGCAAGGAAGTGCCTTCTTATTGCACACAAAAAAATGAATACCCCCTACCAGTTGGCACCCACCATAGTGGGAGGCTGACTTGTGGCCCTTCTAAGTTGACGGGGACGGAGGGCTTTGTCAACTTAGTCAATATATGAACGATTCTAGCTCCAGTAACCATACAATATCCATCCAATGGCCGTAGTGCTTCTTCAACCTCTGGTCTTCTTGATCCAGCCACCCAAAGCAGCGCTGGTCGTGCCGCATGCTCCTGCCTCCCATGGCCGGCGGTGCTGCCGCAGAGGCCTCACCGCCCCCATACTACAACCACCGCTGGCCAGGCCATTCCTCCACTCACCCACACCCCCTGTTATTCTGCGGCGACCACAGCCTCACACCGCAGCCGAACCAATGAACCCTCGTACTCCTCTCCGTGTGGGCATCCACTATCGCGTCTTCCCCGACTCTGCGTCGTCCCCTTCCCAGGCCTCGCCGTTGTCCACTGCTGTGGTGCTCTCGGCGTGGCGTGGTCAATGTCGTCAATGACCGACTTCCATCGAAAGAGTACTGTACGTGGATAGGCTGACAGCTGGGTCCACGGCAGCCATGAGGAAGTGCCTCCTTATTATGCGCAAAATAATTATTCCTCCACCTGACAGCAGGGACCCACCGAACGGGCCACCGTATTTCACGAAAAAAATCGTTTCCTCCCTGACTGTTGGGACCCACCGGACGGGCCACCATATTTCGCGAAAACATGCCCCCCCTGCTGTCAGCTCAGACCCACCGGAAGTGCCTCCTTATTACGCACAAAAAATGAATACTCCCCTGCTAGCTGGGACCCACCTTGGTGGGAGGCTGACTTGTGGGCCTACTAAGTTGACAGGGACGGAGGGCTTTGTCAACTTAGTCAATATGAACGATTCTAGCTCCAGTGACCGTACGATGTCCATCCAACGGTCGTAGTGCTTCTTCAACCTCTGGTCTTCTTGCTCCAGCCGCCCAAAGTAGCGCCGGTCATGCCGCATGCTCCTGCCTCCCATGGTCGGCTGTGCTGCCGCGGAGGCCTCACCGCCCCCTACTATTCCCACCGCTGGCCAGGCCCTGCGGTGACGGCAGCCTCGCACCTCAGCCGAACCAGTGAACCCTCGTACTCCTCTCCGTGCGGGCCTCCACTGTCGCGTCTTCCCCGGCTCCGCGTTGTCCCCTTCCTAGGCCTCGCCGTCGTCTACCTCCCTGGTGCCCTCGGCGCGGCGTGGTCAACATGATCAAGGAACGACTTCCATCGGACATGGACTGTACGTGGAGAGGCTGACAGCTGGGTCCACGGCTGCAGCAAGGAAGTGCCTCCTTATTACGTGCAAAATAATGATTCCTCCACCTGACAGCAGGGACCCACCGGACGGGCCACCGTATTTCACGAAAAAAATGTTTCCCCCTGGCTGTTGGGACCTACCAGCTATATCTTCGCACGTAGGAAAGTGCGGTCATATTACGGGCAAAAAAATGATTCGCCCCCTGACAGCTGGGACCCACCAGTTATATCTTCGCACGCCAGGAAGTGCGTCCAGGCAAAAAAATGATTCTCCCCCTTGACTGTTGGTACCCACCAGCTACATCTTTGCACGCAAGGAAGTGCTTGACAGTCGGGACCCACCTGGTCGAAGCATACGTAGCGTTGTCATTCTGGTCGTGAACGTGTACGTACATATTGGTCGATGTAGAGGTGCACACGTGTCGTAGTAGAGGCACGCACGTGTCGTAGTAGAGGCGTGCATGTAGTATGTACACGTACATACAACGGCTAGGGTGTTAGAAAGTAAATACGGCCACGTATGTACATACGGGCGGGGTATCGAACGCCTACTCTTGCATACGTACGGCCAGGCCTCATGTACATGGTTGTGTCAGAATGGAGAAACATCGTCGTCGTCGTGTTCATGGGGAGCCAACCGGCTAGGTCAGAACGAAATGCGTCGTCGTGTTCATCGGGAGGGCTTTGACGGAACAGGCGATGGAAACGAGGCCTAGCGTACCGCAGAATGGAGGAAACGGCCTTGTGTTCGACCGGCCATGTTCGAAACACGATCCTGTTCATCGGGAGGGGTCTGGCGTACCGCAAAGCGGAGGAAACGGACTTTTGTTGGACCACCTACGGTCGAAACGGGGTCCTGTTGATCGGGAGGGGTGTGGCATACCGCAAAATGGAGGAAACGGACTTGTGTTGGAGAGCTATGGTCGAAATGGGGGTCCTGTTCATCGGAAGGGGTGTGGCGTACCGCAAAACAGGACTCCACGGGATACTGTTCATCTCCACCGTCGACCTCCTCTAGCCTCCATGGGCTACTGTTCATCCACCATCGACATCCTCTAGCCTCCACCTGCTCCTGTTCATCCACGAGCTCCGGTTCATCCACGAGCTCCGGTTCATCCAGCCTCCACCGTGCGCTACTCCACCGGCTACTGTTCAAGCACCCCTCTCCACGGGCTCCTGTTCAACCACCTCTCCACGGGCTACTGTTCATCCACCCCTCCACCTTCTACTATTCATCCAGCCCTACACGGGGTCGTCCTGTTCATCCAGCCCTCCACGGGGTCCTGTTCATCCAGCCCCAACCGGCTCGATCGGTCGGGGTCCTGTTCATCCACCCCCACCGCTCACTGTTCATCCAACCCCCTCCCCGTAACACTCAGTGTTCATCGAGTGGCAGCATCTATCGGCTTCAGTTAGCAGCAGTAGCGAAGGAATCGCTCGAACGGGTTCAGTTAACAGCCATCGATCGATCGCTCGGGTTCAGTAACGCATAGCCTGCAGTGTAATCGCTCGGGTTTAGTTAGAGCCCAACGCCTCGCTCGGGTTCAGTTAGAGCCCAACGCCTCGCACAGACACGAGTATGTGTATGAGAGAAACACGCATCGCTCGGCCCTGACCACCCACCATAATCGGGACCACCCCGATATTTTCCTCGCCCTCGCTTCTACCATAGTTTTTTCCGTCATGGACGGCCCAAAGAATGTCATGCAGCTGCATCTCCGGCCCGCCCAGGATGAAAAGCCCATTTTCTATCATGATTTTTTGTCATAGAAGTAGGAGCCCACCACATCTATGATGATACCGGTTTTTGTCACAATTATTGTCATAGAAGTGTCATAAGTATGATAGGAAAAAAATCTGTTCGGCCCAAAATGTCACAGATGTGTCTTTTTTGTAGTGTACCTCGATAGTGGGGAGTAACATATGTGTGGTAACATGCAACACTTCATTTATTAGGCTATAGACTCATCTTGCCTTGATATGTGTGATGTTATCATACTACTAGTAACTAGCTATATTACCACTTTCCTCTCTTTTTTCATTTATTGCTTGCCACATCATCTATTTTATCTAGTTATGTGTGATGTTACTACCTATGTTACTCCGACTCTGGGTGGTCTTATAAATGTGTTATGTCCAAAATTTAATGAACGTGCTCCAGTTTCTTTGAAAATAATCCGGTTTGCATGTAGGAATTCATCCATTTATTTATTCTTCTGTGGGGGGTTTGCATGTAATTCGTGAGGTCTAAAATATAAAGTATGTCGGCATGGTTGCATATGCTCCGAGTCGTGCATGCACTATGACCCAGATGCTCTATGTCCCACATGTCGGTGAAAGGGAGCACGTGGAAATAGAGGAGTACATATAGGAGGATAAATGCATGAAAAAATATGTACTATGAAGTGTAGCCGCGGTTCGAAAAGGAGACCTAAAGTGATGGCAGGTATAGGTCGCACGCACCCAACTAGTGGTACTACACGTACGACTACTTTTTCCCTCAAAAAATTAAAAAAAGTTATGAGTACTCACTACTCCCATTCTATCAACACAAGTCCCATCTGACAACAGCGTCCGTGCTACAGCTAGATCTTCAACCTCGTTTCTCTCTTCTAATTCTAACTCAGCCGACGTGCGGTGGGAAGGGTGGGGATTTTCCGATGGTCGGTTTGCTCAATTGCGGCCCCACCTCAAAGTGAAAATGTTATGATTGCAGAATGGAGCATACGCTCTATTGGCAAGGCGTGGGAGTTCGCAGCCTGCCCACAAGGGTTCGAGTCTCGTCTTGAGCGCTTGGTGCTCACGGAGTTTTCTTCTATAAAAATGCCAACAGGCTAGTCTAGCCCGGGTTGGTCTCGTTTTATTTAAAAATTGTTACTACTGGAATAAAAGTGCCATACACTAATAAAACATGAAGGCCGCGAGGCGATGTAGTGATGGTTACAGGAGGCAAGATGAAAGATGCATCCATCGACGACGTCCACCTCCTCGGCTCAGGGCGCCGGCCCCCCGAACAGCGGCTAAGTAGCAGCAGCTTTCATGGCCAGGTCGATGTGCTTCTGAACAATGGTGTTCGAAGATTCCAGCTGCTGGAAGAAGGCCAACATCTTTCTATCCTTGCTGGCCTTGTAGTGGCCTATGTAGACAATTTCCTCGTAGACGTGGATGTACAGGTCGACAATTTCTTGCATGGCGAGGCGCTACGTGACGAGTGAGGCTTCGAGGTGCAAATGCTTCATCACGACCTTCGGCACTTGCAGGGCCACCAGGCCTTGAAAGAGTTCATCACCATGGAGGCCGATGAGGGTGGCAGACAATGAGGAGCTTGGGCGCACGGGCTGGAGCAGTACGGCAAGGTCGTCCACGAGCTTCTTGACAGCGGTGAACTTGTGGATGGAGCAGACCATCATGTCGTCCATGCAAGAAGAAAAGCAGGCATCAGCGAGGGCTACGACGCTGGCGGTCTCCAGCACCGTCTGGAAACGTTGCACGGTGCGGGGCAGCAGGCCAGCGTCTTCGATGATCTGGCACAGCCGACTGCCGCTCGTGTGCATCGCCTCCATAGGTGCTTGTGGCTTCTGGTCACTTGGTCTTGGATTGGAGTGACCAGTGTTGTGGAGAGACTAGGAGTAGATGGATTTGAGTGGTGGGGCGCCTTTATATGAGAGTCCAAACTCTTTTGCATTCACATCATGCTGGCTCTATTCTGCTTCTCCAATTAATTCCCTCTACATGCTAATTGAGGATGCATCCTTGACCGTTCAACATCTCGGGAACCACTACCCTCTCCCTCCTTGGCATTCAAGCCGTATCATTGTAAATGTGGGTCAAGAAGAGACTAGTCATTTACTAAATTGTGCACCGCGACCGTGTGGGGGTGCGACGCGAACGGCACATGCATGATGTACTTGTTCCACTTTCTCGTTTTGAACTCCTGACTTGTAGTAACGCTCAGTTTTGAATATATAAGTTTGGTTGTCGCGCCAATATATAAAGCACTCCCTCCATGTAGGTTGGGTCACTAAAGTCAAAATTAGACACAAAGCACGATCATGACGGACCAGTCTACCTCTGTCCTGGTTTGTTGTTCCCTTTCGTAATATGTGCCAAATTTTTGACCATAAATTTGACTAACCAAAGGATCATGCATGTCACCAGAGTTATATCATTGAAAACTATGTTCAAATACAAATCAAATGATATAATTTTTGTTGACATGCACTAACATTTTGTTAGTTAAATCTTTGGTCAAACTTTAGCACAACTTACAAAAGGGACTAATAAACCAGGACCTAGGCAGTACACCAGGTCGAAGACAGTGATACTACATATAATTAATGCCAGATTTGAGCAAGGGATCACACATGTCATTTACGACTGGAATGAAAATGCCATACACTAATAAAACATTAAGGCCACAAGGCGATGTCATGGTGGTTACAGGAGGCAAGAAGAAAGATGCATCCATCGACGACGTCCACCTCCTTGACTCTGGGCGAGCGCGGCCTCGAGGTGCACATTCTTCGTCGCGACCACCGGCACCTGTAGGGCCCCTAGTGCTTCAAAGAGTTCGTCACCTTGGAGGTCGATGAGGGTGGCAAGCAACAAGGAGCCTGGGTGCACGGGCTGCAGCAGTATGGCAAGGTCGTCCGCACGCTTCTTGAGAGTGGTGAACTTGCGGATGGAGTCCACCATCATCTGGAACATGCGAGAGGCAAAGCCGGCGTCGACAAGGGCAATGATGCCAGCGGTCGCCAGCACCATTTAGAAATGCTACGCGTTGTGGGGCCACAGGCCTGCGTCTTGGATGATCCGGCATAGCTAACCGCCGCTCGCGTCCATCGATGCCATGGGTGCTTCTGGCTTCTTGTCAATTGGTCTTGGTCTTGGATTGGAGTGGGCAGTGTTGCACATAGACTAGGAGTAGATGGATTGGAATGGTGGGGCTCCCTTATGAGAGTCCAAACAGTGTTGCATTCACATCGTGTTGGCTCCATTCTGCTTCTCCAATTACTACCTCCTACTTTTGCATGCTAACTCAATGTGGAGGCATCATTGACCGGTCAACATTTCGGGAACCGCTATCATCTGCCTCATTGGCATTCAAGCCGTATCAACATAAATGTGTGTCAAAAAGAGACTAGTCAGTAGTTGTTTTTTGCGATGAACTAGTCAGTAGTAGTATACTCAATATTGTGCACCGCGACCAAGGCGGAGAGGAAAATGAGAGAACTACGTATTTATTTATGGTGTAGATTCACTCATTTTGCTTCGTATGTAATCATTTAGGGTGTACTCCTGGTCACTTGTCGAAATATCTAGAAAGGCAAATAATCCCTCCATTTTTATTACTATACATATTAGAGTTGACTAAAGTCAAATTTTCATAAAGTTTGACCAAGTTTATAAAAAATAATATAAACATTTATCATAAAAAATAGAGTATATATGATGTGAATGTACATTCAATAATAAATCTAATTGTATTGGTTTGTTATTGCTTATGTTAATATATTTTTTACAAACTCGGTCAAAGTTTATAAAGCTTGACTTTTACCAAATCTAATACGCGGACTAAATAAAAACGGAGGGAGGAGTCCCTGAGGGAGTCCTGGACTAAGGGGTCCTCGGACAGCCAGACTATATACTGTGGCCGGACTGTTGGACTATGAAGGTACAAGTTGGAAGACTTCGTACCGTGTCCGGATGGGACTCTCCTTTGCGTGGGAGGCAACCTTGGCGATTCAGATACGTAGATTCCTTTCTCTGTAACCGACTTTGGACAACCTTAGTCCCCCCGGTGTCTATATAAACCAGAGGGTTTAGACTTCTAGGCTTTAGCCAGAACGATCATAACCTCATAGGCTATACTTCTAGGGTTTTAGCCATTACGATCTCGTGGTAGATGAACTCTTGTAATACTCATATTCATCAAGATCAATCAAGAACTACTGCGATTGTGTCCTCGCTCATCTGGATGAGCACCTCAGTAGAGAAAGCCGAAAACTGACTATCATGATGCGGCGAGAGCTGGTCAACCACTCGATGACTCATCGGAATCTTCGCGATTCGCTCCGTGTTAAATGAAGGATCGTCCTTCTGGTCACGTATGTACATGCACCATATTCGGATAACCGTGGACATACACGGGGCTATATAGTAGCCCCATCATCAAACTCCTCTGGCTAAGTGAAAGTGTTAAAGCTCTATAGTCCGATTGCCTAGTTCGCCGCACTAACACCTCCTTAACGGACCAAGACATTGGGTCAAGTGTGATCAAGTGCTTTTCCGAACACCCCCGCGTTATATGCGAGGGGGCTGAAGCCGACGACTACAAACTTTCAGATTGTATATAGAAAAGACGGCCACACATGAGGCACTAAAACTTTTTGGGCACAAAGTATAAAAACATAGCCTTAAATATATTATAATATTGTTATTAAAATTTTGATACACTTTACTCGAACATGATATTCTTCCAGCATTGACCCTCTATCAAGCGGGCACCCTCTAGGACATCTTCAAAGTAATGTTCTGGCATGTTAAGGTCCTTGCCTTCGGGTGGACTCTGCGCCGCAATATTGGTGGTCTTCATCTTCGCCCAGTATATCTTGACATGGGCAAGGGACATCCATGCACCTTCTATACACGTTGACCGCTTCACAGCGTTGATACGCGGCACCGCATTAACAAGTTGCCGCACCAAACCGAAATAACTATTTGGAATAGGTTCAGTCAGCCACAGCCGGGTTATGACGTCCTTCATGGAAGTGCCATACATCTTGTGGAGCTCGGCCCACTGGGCCATCCCTTCATTCAACAGTGTATGCTTCGGCGTGTCAAATTGCAACCAAAACAGCTTTTCCATTGCATGTCCTTCTTGCACGTGGAAAATCTGATTCGCATCGGCAGCACTCTTCGGCAGGTCCATAAAGGGGTCCGGAGAACTCCACCGTTGATTAAGCGACGTATACTTTGGACCGCCAAACTTAGTTTGTAATAAAAAGGGCTTACCAGCCGCCATCTCCCAAGCTTGTCGGATCTCCTCCCGAGCTGCCCTAGATTCAGACCGGGCTTCCTTTGCCTCTTGTAAGGCCTTGTCCTGATCGGCTGCTTTGGCTTTGTTGTCTTTCTCAAGAACTTGGCATCAGCTAGTGGCATTCTTCAACTCAAGTGCCATGGTAGATATCCTCTCCTCGCACTATTGCCGAGCAGTCTGCTCGACTTTTAATTCGACGGCTACCTTCTCGGCAGCCGCATTACTCATCCTGGCTTGCTCCTTGGCCCGGGCAAGTTCCGCCTGAAGGGTCTCAATCGAGGCGGCACTATCTGCAGTTATGCATTTACAAATTTTCAGTATCACGCTCATTTCAAAATACTGGCATGTACTGAGTGCCCCAGAGACATACATTGCGCCTCGTCGAGCCACCTGTTAATAAGCATGATGTCATCATCCACCACATCACTTTCTCCTTCAAATGTGCTACCTCGAGAGCTTGGGCAGTCCCCACGGATGTAACAGCCTGTATTTCAATTAGTCATATCAATTCCTGGGCATATATTTTTGATCCTCTGATCGCATCCCTTCGAATGTCAACCAGAGTCTCAGGGGCTACTATCTATACATAGGTGAAATTTGCACTTACAATATAATTGAAATTACACTACTAACCTCGAAGCCTCTTAGTAGGCTAGAAAAGGCTTCATTCAATCCGCTTTTCGCGGACCCAACTCTTTCCAACACTCTACCCATTAAGGTACGATCTTCCATTGAGACGGAGGCATGTTGCAAAATGTCCATCAATGTATCCGGTGTCCCTTGGACATTCGATAGTCCGGGACTTTTGTTGGCCCCTGTAGGGGCCGCACACCCCGGACCCTAGGCGGCCGAAGTTTTACCCTCGGCCCTGGTCCTTACTGTCCCCTGCGCCATTCGCAGATCGGGAAGGATCCTCAGGGAAGACACCTTGGTGTCGTCCGCCTTATCAGGCAGGGAGATCTGTGCAGGCGTCTCGCTCTCCATCATCTTCGGAAGTAGATACCCCAAAGAGGAGGACTGTTGAGGAGGGTTGCGTGCCGGAATGCAAACATGTGTTTAAAATATTACCCTCATAGCCAAGAAAGAACGGGACATGTTTAAAACACCCGGAGTCACTTACGGTTCGGCTAAGGTCTTATCTTTGTGGGGTGACTGCATGTCAACACTACCCCCTGACTGGGATACCTTCCCCCGCTTAGAAGTTTCTCTTTCCGAGTCTTCAGAGGTGGGCCTTTTCTCCCCACAAGGAGAAGGGATGTCAGTTCGCCCTTCCCTTCCACTTTTGGTAGTGGAAGTTCTAATCCCCCCGGACAAATTGCCTGGTGTGCCTCCAGAGTGGAATCCGCCTTGGGCCTCTTCATCCTCCTCCTTATCTTCCCCCACCGACACTTGATATGGCACTGGAGCCAACATCCTTGTTAATAACGGATCGGCAGTTTCTTCGGGAAGTGGAGCCGAACACGTGAGTCTCTCTGCCTTCTTTAGCCAACCCTGGCCGAATAGTGTTTATCAGTACATTGTCATGAATAAGTCGACTTATCCGTGTTCAGGGGTCAAGTACTTACTGGAGTATCCGGATGGTTGCAGTCAAGACCAATGTCTTTTGTAGTATCCGGCCATTGTTTTCGTGCGCTGAAGAACAATTTCCACATCTCTCTGAGCATCGTTCCAGAGAGGTGCTTAAGGGTACATGGACCTTACGGATTAAACTCCCACATGCGGAGAGGGCGTCGCTGACAGTGGAGGATCCGACCGACTAGCTTGCTTGGATTACGTCGATAAGATCGGTGTCCTTCTCAATGGGGCACAGAATGTGGCTTTGCAGCGCCGCACTTCATCAGTGGATCCCCAGTCGAGCCCCTTGTTAATCCACGCAGTGAGCTGTGGCGGAGGGCCGGACCAAAACGCCGGTGTGGCTGCCCGCTTTTTACCACAGGGTTCGGTCATGTAAAACCAGTCCCCTTGCCATAAGTCAGAAGATTCTGCGAAGGAGCCCTTTGGCCAAGTGGAGTTAATAAGCTTGCTTATCGAAGCGCCTCCGCACTCCGCTTGTTTCCCGTTGATTACCTTCGGTTTCATGTTAAAGGTCTTAAGCCATAAGCCGAAGTGTGGGGAAATACGGAGGAAGGCCTCGCACGTGGTGATGAACGCCGAGATGTGGAGGAAGGAGTCCGGGGCTAGATCGTGAAAATCTAGCCCGTAATAAAACATGACCCCTCAAACGAAGGGATGGATAGAAAACCTGAGCCCTCGAAGGAAGTGAGAGATAAACACAAACCTCTCATTGGATCTATGAGTAGGAATAACCTGCCCTTGAGCAGGAAGCCTCTGGTAGATTTCCGCAGTCAAGTATCTTGCCTCCATGAGCTTCAAGATGTCTTCCTCTATGAAAGAAGAGGCCATCCACCGGCCCTAAAGGCCGGGTCCGGACATGGCTGGAAGCTCGAAGCGGCTAGATTGACCCTTGGGTGTTGGAACTTGAGGTGGGGGTGGAGGAAAGAACTAGCATAGAAGAAAGAGGGCATGCCTTGACCCCTTTTATAAAGGCAACGAATATCAAGCGTCCCCTCCGTGGCATTAAAACATGCCTATTCCCGAGGAATTATGCCAACAGAACGGTTGGGTTACCCACGCCTGTGTTGATGAAAATCCCGTCATTAGGGGACACGATCTCACCTTTGACAAGATGTGCCAATAAAAACCGCCCCCCGAAACTTAGGGTGGCAGGTTAGAAAACAATTCAATATAATGGCCGGGTAGTGACATAATGTCGTGCTGCCAAAATTGGCAGCAGATTAGACTCGTAAATATTATACCCTCTATGGTTGTTTGTGGAACTTTTTTTGCAGAGCCGAACACAATTCTTGTGTTCGAGATCTACTTTGAAGTATTCGGAGAAGGAACCTGCCTTGCAATGCCGAAGATAATCTGTGCGCCGGACTCGTCGTCATTGAAGCCTGGTTCAGGGGCTATTGAGGGAGTCCTAGACTAAGGGGTCCTCGGACAGCCGAACTATATACTGTGGCCAGACTATTGGACAATGAAGATACAAGATGGAAGACTTTGTCCCATGTCCGGATGTGACTCTCCTTTGCGTGGGAGGCAAGCTTGGCAATTCGGGACGTAGATTCCTTTCTCTGTAACCGACTTTGTACAACCCTAGTCCCCCCGGTGCCTATATAAACTAGAGGGTTTAGACTTCTAGGTTTTAGCCACAACAATCATAACCTCATAGGATAGACTTCTGGGGTTTTAGCCATTACAATCTCGTGGTAGATCAACTCTTGTAATACTCATATTCATCAAGATCAATCAAGCAAGAAGTAGGGTATTACCTCCATAGAGAAGGCGCGAACCTAGCTAAACATTGTGTCCCCTGCCTCTTGTTACCATTATCCTTAGACGCACAGTTCGGGACCCCCTACCCGAGATCCGCCGGTTTTGACACCGATAGTCCCTCATTTCTGGTTGACAGGGCTATACTATTAAGAGCAAGTAAAATAGTAGGCTTATAGCCTACTTACATGGCAATTTTATCTCATGCAAGAGCCTGGCTATATGCGTACTCCAAGGCACCTCACCACGCCCCACCCCTACAGAAAGACTTCCATGCAAGCATTCGCAACTGCCAAGTTCGGGTTGCGCTTGACTCTTCACCTCTTCGAGAAGACGAACAATGATGTTACTACTTCTACAGTATCGAATCAACTGCAGCATGTCCGTCCACCGCGTGCGGGAGGTATAGCTTGTTGTAGTAAGCAAAAGTCTGTCCTCGTCTGCCAGCCACCGTGCGCATGGCCGAGGGAGAGGGCGTGTAGTAGTCAAATCAAGCTTCTCCTTGTTGTACGAGTTGAGCAACACAACATAGCACTGGCCGCACATGCTTGCCTCTAAACTTGGCTAAAAGACCAGCAGTGTACAATATATTTGCTGCAACCTCTAACATTTACCCCGCCACAAGTTAAAGTATATATTCCTGTCTTGACCAGATGAGCATGCAAACTAAAATCACCAGGATGACAGGTAGGGCCAGAAGATTATTTTAATCAAAAAAAATGCTTCGAGACGGCCTCCTAGCATGGAGCCGACTCTAACGATTTTAAGCATAGAGGCACGGTATACACTATCCTAGACTATGTCACTATACTACCTCCCCTACACATGAAACTGCCACACGAGCGTCCGGGTTGCACTTGGATCTTCGCCTCTTCGTGAAGTGGAACAATGATGGTACAACTGAAGTGGAGTACTACCAATATGCTTCTGGACATCTGACACCGAATGCACTGCTGCATGTCCACCGCGTGTGGGAGGGAGATCGTGTAGCGAAAGCTTCTCCTAGTCCTGCGAGCCACCACGCTCATGGGCGAGGGAGAGGGTGTTATAATCAAACTTCTCCTTTGTACGAGTTGACGCGACACATCAAAGCAGTGCACTCAAAATATTTCAATAATTTAGGTTTACCGATGCATTAATTACAACACATGCATGCATGCCGTGACTTTCCTTTTGATACTGTACTTGCATGTGTTGATTTAATGCACCTTGAAGTAGTATGAATATGTGATGTAATGCCCCGGCCCTAAACCGAGAGATGGTTGTGCACGAGGAGGGCGAGATCATGACGATGGAACATGACCCGACGATGGAGCTCTCTATGGTCTTTATGGACCTCACCTTGCTCCACTGCCCCTTGTGCCTCCACCCCTTGAAGCCTCCAGTGTATGAGGTTCAAATACACCTCATCCGTTTGGCTGATCGAGAAAGGTGCAGGTTTCTTGATTGATTTGTTGTTCGATTGATTTGTGAAGTGCAAGGGGGGGCACCTGGCCTGTGTAGACTGCCGCGGCGAGCGCCCCGGGAACCAGCGGCAATGCCAGAAGTGCGAGCGCGGTGGCGGATTCGATGTGCGGACCACGGCGATGGAGGCCGTCCTTCCCTCAGTGAGGGGGGAGTGCCTGCATGAAGGTTGTGGGCTCTACATCCTTTACCACAAGCTCGCCGATCAACAGAGCGTGTGTCCGCTCGTGCCCTACAAATGCCCCATGCCCGTCTGCGGCTATGAAGGCCCGCCGCCAGTGTGATGTCTACTACAAAACCTTCTTCTTGTAGACATTGTTGGGCCTCCAAGTGCAGAGGTTTGTAGGACAGTAGCAAATTTCCCTCAAGTGGATGACCTAAGGTTTATCAATCCGTGGGAGGCATAGGATGAAGATGGTCTCTCTCAAACAACCCTGCAACCAAATAACAAAGAGTCTCTTGTGTCCCGAACACACCCAATACAATGGGAAATTGTATAGGTGCACTAGTTCAGCGAAGAGATGGTGATACAAGTGAAAAATGGATGGCAGATATGAGTATTTCTAATCTGAAAATATAAAAACAGCAAGGTAACAAGTGGTAAAAGTGAGCGTAAACGGAACTACAATGCTAGAAACAAGGCCTAGGGTTCATACTTTCACTATTGCAAGTTCTCTCACAATAATAACATACTTGGATCATATAACTATCCCTCAACATGCAACAAAGAGTCACTCCAAAGTCACTAATAGCGGAGAACAAACGAAGAGATTATTGCAGGGTACGACACCACCTCAAAGTTATCCTTTATGATCGATCTATTCAAGAGTCCGTAGTAAAATAATATGAAGCTATTCTTTCCGTTTGATCTATCATAGAGTTTGTACTAGAATAACACCTTAAGATAGAAATCAACCAAAACCCTAATGTCACCTACATACTCCAATATCACCTCAAGTATCCGTGAACATGATCATATGATATACATCACACAATCTTAGATTCATCTATTCAACCAACAAAAAGAACTTCAAAGACTGCCCCAAAGTTTCTAACGGAGAGTCAAGACGAAAACGTGTGCCAACCCCAATGCATAAGTTCACAAGGTCACTGAACCCGCAAGTTGATCACCAAAACGTACATCAAGTAGATCACGTGAATATCCTATTGTCACCACAGAGAAGCACATGCAAGACATACATCAAGTGTTCTCAAATCCTGAAAGACTCAATCTGATAAGATAACAAAGGGAAAGCTCAATCCATTGCAAGAGAGTAGAGGGGGAGAAACATCATAAGATCCAACTATAATAGCAAAGCTCGTGATACCTCAAGATCGTACCACCTCAAGAACACGAGAGTGAGATCAAACACATAGCTACTGGTATATACCCTCAGCCCCGACTGTGAACTAGTCCCTCCTCATCATGGAGAGCGTCAGGATGATGAGATGGCCACCGGTGAGGGATCCCCCCTCCGGCAGGGTGCCGAAACGGGCTCCCGAGAGGTTTTTGGTGGCTACAAAGGCTTGCGGCGGTGGAACTCCCGATCTATGGTACTCCTGGATGTTTTCGGGGTATATGGATATATATATAGGCAAAATAAGTCAGTGAGGGGAGCCACAAGGGTGGGGGGCGCGCCCAAGGGGTAGGGCGCACCCTGGACCCTTGTGGCCACCTCGTTGCTTCCCTGACGTCTACTCCAACTCTCCTGGATTTCATTTGTTCCAAAAATAACTCTCCCGAAGGTTTCATTCCATTTGGACTACGTTTGATATTCCTTTTCTGCGAAACACTGAAATATGCAAAAAAAAAACAGCAATTTGGACTGGGCCTCCGATTAATAGGTTAGTCCCAAAAATGATATAAAAGTTTATAGTAAAGCCCATTAAACATCCAAAATAGATAATATAATAGCATGGAACAATCAAAAATTATAGATACATTGGAGACGTATCAAGCATCCCCAAGCTTAATTCCTGCTCGTCCTCGAGTAGGTAAATGATAAAAACAGAATTTTTGATGTGGAATGCTACCTAACATAATTCTCAATGTAATTTTATTTATTGTGGCATGAATGTTTAGATCCAAAATATTCAAGATAAAAGTTTAATATTGACATAAAAATAGTAATACTTCAAGCATACTAACAAAGTAATCATGTCTTATCAAAATAACATAGCCAAACGAAGCTATCCCTACAAAATCATATAGTCTGGCTATGCTCTATCTTCATCACACAAAATATTTAAATCATGCACAACCCCGGTTTCAGCCAAGCAATTGTTTCATACTTTAGTATTCTCAAACCTTTTCAACTTTCACGCAATACATGAACGTGAGCCATGGACATAGCACTATAGGTGGAATAGAATGGTGGTTGTGGAGAAGACAAAAAGGAGAAGATAGTCTCACATCAACTAGGCGTATCAACGGGCTATGGAGATGACCATTAATAGATATCAATGTGAGTGAGTAGGGATTGCCATGCAACGGATTCACTAGAGTTATAAATATATGAAAGCTCAACAAAAGAAACTAAGTGGGTGTGCATCCAACTTTCTTGCTCATGAAGACCTAGGGCATTTTGTGGAAGCCCATCGTTGGAATATACAAGCGAAGTTCTATAACAAAAATTCCTACTAGTATATGAAAGTGACAATATATGAGACTCTATATCATGAAGATCATGGTGCTACTTTGAAGCACAAGTGTGGTAAAAGGATAGTAGCATTGCCCCTTCTCTCTTTTTCTCTCATTTTTTATTTTTTTATTTGGGCCCTTTCTCTTTTTTTTATGGCCTCTTTTTTCGCTTTTTTTATTTGTCGTCCGGAGTCTCATCCCGACTTGTGGGGGAATCATAGTCTCCATCATCCATTCCTCACTTGGACAATGCTCTAATAATGAAGATCATCACACTTTTATTTACTTACAATTCAAGAATTACAACTCGATACATAGAACAAGATATGACTCTATATGAATGCCTCCGACGGTGTACCGGGATATGCAATGAATCAAGAGTGACATGTATGAAAGAATTATGAACTGTGGCTTTGCCACAAATATGATGTCAACTACATGATCATGCAAAGCAATATGACAATAATGATGCATGTCATAAGAAACTGAACAGCGGAAAGTTGCATGGCAAATATATCTCGGAATGGCTACGGAAATGCCATAATAGGTAGGTATGGTGGCTGTTTTGAGGAAGGTATATGGTGGGTGTATGGTACCGGCGAAAATTTTGCGGCACAAGAGAGGCTAACAATGGTGGAAGGGTGAGAGTGCGTATAATCCATGGACTCAACATTAGTCATAAAGAACTCACATACTTATTGCAAAAATCTGTTAGTCATCAAAACAATGTACTACATGCATGCTCCTAGGGGAAGGGTTGGTAGGAGTTAACCATCGTGCGATCCCAACCTCCACTCATGAGGAAGATAATCAATAAATAAATCATGCTCCAACTTCATCACTTAACGGTTCACCATACGTGCATGCTACGGGAATCACAAACTTTAACACAAGTATCTCTCAAATTCACAACTACTCCACTAGCATGACTCTAATATTACCATCCTCATATCTCAAAACAATCATCAAGTATCAAACTTCTCATAGTATTCAATGCACTTTATGTGAAAGTTTTTATTATATCCCTATTGGATGCCCATCATATTAGGACTAAATTCATAACCAAAGCAAATTACCATGCTGTTCTAAAGACTCTCAAAATAATATAAGTGAAGCACGAGAGATCAACAATTTCTATAAAATAAAATCACCACTATGCTCTAAAAAGATATAAGTGAAGCACTAGAGCAAATGACAAACTACTCTGAAAGATATAAGTGAAGATCAATGAGTAGTTGAATAATTATGTAACTACGTGAAGACTCTCTAACATTTAAGAATTTCAGATCTTGGGATATTATTCAAACAGCAAGCAAAACAAAATAAAATGACATGAAGCTCCAAGCAAAACACATATCATGTGTGAATAAAAATAGACCTCCAAGTAAAGTTATGAATGAAGACGAAAGAGGGGATGCCTTCCGAGGCATCCCCAAGCTGAGGCTTTTGTTTGTCCTTGAATTTTACCTTGGGTTTCCTTGGGCATCCCCAAGCTTAGGCTCTTGCCACTCCTTATTCCATAGTCCATCAAATCTTTACCCAAAACTTGAAAACTTCACAACACAAAACTTAACAGAAAACTCGTAAGCTCCGTTAGTATAAGAAACACCACTTAGGTACTGTTGTGAAATCATTCAAAATTCATATTGGTGTAATATCTACTTTATTCCAACTTCTCTATGGTCCATACCCTCCAATACTACTCATAGTTTCATCAAAATAAGAAAACAACACATAGAAAACAGAATCTGTCAGAAACATAACGGTATGTAGTAATCTGTAATTCTCGAATACTTCTGTAACTCCAAAAATCCTACCAAATTAGGAAAACCTGAGCAATTTTTTTGCCAATCAAGATCAAAAATAATCAGATCAAAATCACGTCTATGTGAACTATCAAAACTAATTTATCAGGTGCAAAAGTTTCTGATTTCAACAGGATCAACACAACTATCATCGTAAGCTATCCTAAATGTCTTACTTGGCACTTTATTGAAACAAAAGCTATAAAACATGATTGCTACAGTAGCATAATCATGTGAACACACAAAAACAGTAGGGGTAAATATTGGGTTGTCTCCCAACAAGCGCTTTCCTTTAATGCCTTTTTAGCTAGGCATGATGATTTCAATGATGCTCGTATAAAAGATAAGAAATGAAACATAGCGGGAGCATCATGAAGAATATAACTAGCACATTTAAGCCTACCCAACTTCCTATGCATAGGGATTTTTTGAGCAAACAACTTATGGGAACAAGAATCAACTAGCATAGGAAGGTAAAACAAGCACAACTTCAAGATTTTCGACACATACAGAGGAAACTTGGTATTATTGCAATTCTTACAGGTATATGTTCCTCCCTCATAATAATTTTCAGTAGCATCATGAATGAATTCAACAATATAACCATCACATAAAGAATAATTTTTATTATGCACAAGCATATAAATTTTACTACTCTCCACATAAGCAAACTTCTTCTCATGAATAGTAGTGGGAGCAAACTCAACAAAATAACTATCATGTGAAGCATAATCCAATTGAAAATTAAAATCATGATGAAAAGTTTCATGGTTATGTTTTTTTCTTTATGGCTTATGTATCATCACAATAATCATCATACATAGCAACTTTGTTCTCATAATCAATTGGAACCTCTTCCGAAATAGTGGATTCATCACTAAATAAAGTCATGACCTCTCCGAAACCACTTTCATCAACATAATCATAGTAAATAGGAGGCATTCTATCATCATAATATATATTCTCATCAAAACTTGGGGGACTAAAAATATCATCTTCATCAAACATAGCATCCCCAAGCTTGTGGCATTGCATATCATTAGCATCATGGGTATTCAAAGAATTCATACTAACAACATTGAAATCATGCTCATCATTCACATATTTTATGCCAAGCATTCTATGTAATTCTTCTTCTAGTACTTGATAAAAAATTTCGGAATCCTTATTTTCACGAAAGACATTAAAAAGCTGAAGCATATGAGGCAACCTTCATTCCATTTTTTGTAGTTTTATTTTATAAACTAAACTAGTGATAAAACAAGAAACTAAAAGATTCGATTGCAAGATCTAAAGATATACCTTCAATCACTCACCTCCCCGGCAACGGTGCCAGAAAAGAGCTTGATGTCTACTACACAACCTTCTTCTTGTAGACATTGTAGGGCCTCCAAGTGCAGAGGTTTGTAGGACAGTAGAAAATTTCCCTCAAGTGGATGACCTAAGGTTTATCAATCTGTGGGAGGTGTAGGATGAAGATGGTCTCTCTCAAACAACCCTGCAACCAAATAACAAAGAGTCTCTTGTGTCCGCAACACACCCAATTCAATGGTAAATTGTATAGGTGCACTAGTTCGGCGAAGAGATGGTAATACAAGTGCAATATGGATGGCAGATATGAGTATTTGTAATCTGAAAATATAAAAAACAGCAAGTAACAAGTGATGAGCGTAAAGGGTATTGCAATGCTAGGAAACAAAGCCTATGGTTCATACTTTCACTAGTGCAAGTTCTCTCAACAATAATAACATACTTGGATCATATAACTATCCCTCAACATGCAACAAAGAGTCACTCCAAAGTCCCTAATAGTGGAGAACAATCGAAGAGATTATTGTAGGGTATGAAACCACCTCAAAGTTATCCTTTCTGATCGATCTGTTCAAGAGTCCGTAGTAAAATAACACGAAGTTATTCTGTCTGTTCCATCTATCGTAGAGTTTGTACTAGAATAACACCTTCAGACACAAATCAACCAAAACCCTAATGTCACCTAGATACTCCAATGTCACCTCAAGTATCCGTGGGCATGATCATACGATATGCATCACCCAATCTCAGATTCATCTATTCAACCAACAAAAAGAACTTCAAAGAGTGCCCCAAAGTTTCTACCAGAGAGTCAAGACGAAAATGTGTGCCAACCCCTATGCATAAGTTCACAAGGTCACTGAACCCGCAAGTTGATCACCAAAACGTACATCAAGTAGATCACGTGAATATCCCATTGTCACCACATATAAGATGACTCAATCAAGTGTTCTCAAATCCTTAAAGACTCGATCCGATAAGATAACTTCAAAGGGAAAACTCAATCCATTACAAGAGAGTAGAGGGGGAGAAACATCATAAGATCCAACTATAATAGCAAAGCTCGCGATACATCAAGATCGTACCACCTCAAGAACACGAGAGAGAGGGATCAAACACATAACTACTGGTACATACCCTCAGCCCCGAGGGTGAACTACTCCCTCCTCGTCCTGGATGATAAAGATGGCCACTGGTGAGGAATCCCCCCTCCGACAGGGTGCGGAAACGGGCTCTCGAGAGGTTTTTGGTGGCTACAGAGGCTTGCGACGGCGGAACTCCCGATCTATGGTACTCCTGGATGTTTTCGGGGTATATGGATATATATAGGTGAAAGAAGTCGGTCAGTGGAGCCACGAGGGGCCCACGAGGGTGGGGGCGTGCCCAGGGGGTAGGGCGTGCCCTGGACCCTTGTGGCCAGCTTGTTGCTTCCCTGACATCTACTCCAAGTCTCCTGGATTGCGTTTGTTCCAAAAATTACTCTCCCGAATATTTCATTCCGTTTGGACTCCCTTTGATATTCTTTTCTGTGAAACACTGAAATAGGCAAAAAAACAATAATTTGGACTGGGCCTCCGGTTAATAGGTTAGTCCCAAAAATAATATAAAAATGTATAGTAAAGCCCATTAAACATCCAATATAGATAATATAATAGCATGGAACAATAAAAAATTATAGATATGTTGGGGACGTATCATGGTGCTCTCCCACCATATCAGCATCGTGCATCTCATGCCCGTGCACAGGATCTAGTATGGGAAGGTCCTCCAGCTGCAAATGCTAGTTTCGGAGCCATGGCTCTTGCTGTTTGTGGAGGAGGACAGCCGCACATTTTTCTTGGTCGGCGGCGTGCTCGACATCGGTGCGCCTATCGCCATGTCGGTCGTCTGCATCAGAGCAGGGGCGTCCCCACTACCGCACTACGCGGCCAAGCTATGGACGAATGGCCCTCCACGGGAGCCCAAAGGTAGGACCGACGTCGTCAAGGTGGAAATCGAGGTGACAAGCAGCAAAGATCCTGGCGACGTCGATGTGCAGGAGCTGACCTTCTTCACAGTTCCACCCAAGTTGCTGGTCGGGGTTGGGTTGTCGAGGACGGTGTCCCTCCACATTCAAATTGACAAGATCACCTCCTAAATCATTCTACAATACCTTCTTCTTATCTTAGTAATATGCTAATATAGGGGTTAGCTCGGTCTACTTTAGCTTAAGAGAAGGTGGGTTTTGGTGGTGACGCAGCAATTACTTCGACATCAGATCAGTAGTGAAAGTAATTTCCAATAGTCGAACGAATATTTTGTGTCTGTTGGATATAACAATCTTTTGGGTAAGAAGTATAAGCAACTTATATGCGTGTTTGTTTAGGAAGTGTTGCATCCCTGTGTGAGTTGACGCCACACATCAAAGTAGTACTACTACTAGTAGTACTCACCCGAGTATACACTAGGCAGACGAAGCTTCATGTCGTGTTGGTGCCGTGTGCGGCCCGCACATTAACCAAAACCTCGCGCCTCCAGCTTAGCCTCCGCATTTTATACTTCTCAATCTCAAGGCCAAGGAGCAACAGGAACCTATTATAGGATCAATCGGATGGTTGAGAACACTACAATTGTTAGCTATAGATGCATGTCTGAGAGAGGACGAGTGCGTGTGTGCACCTCTTCTCTTCATGTATAACATACTAAACTTAGAGTACAAGTGTATGTGGGTGGCATCGACCTAGGGAGGAAGAGATGGTGCGTCCAAGAAGTCTCGAGAGATTAGGTGTGTGCGTGGGAAAGAGGGAGAGGGATGGTATATGTCAATGTAATGGCTTTGAAAAAAAGACTAGTCTATAGCTCGCCGCGAGGCTATTCGTGTCGAACGCCCCAATAACCGTAAGATATGTATCCGACGGTGCCAGTTATTGCACGTGCACAGCAGTAGAAAAAGAAGTACCATGGCATATTACAAAAAAGCTACACCACGACCGAGAACAAGTGCCCACGTTACGCCATCTGGGAATAGTGACGCACTTCAAAACTAGAACCATCAATAAATTTTGAGCTTGCGTCTCGTCACATTCCAAACGATTACAACCTAAATTGTTTCCCACTTAGGAGCGTATTAGTACTTTGTTATAAATATTGTACTATGCCAAGATGACTGCACATTCCTTCCTCAACTCCTCATCCACAAAAGCAAAAAAGTCATTCAGCATCATTCTCTTGCGTCTGCCATGGCCAGCGTGAGTTCTGGGTCGAGAGATTACCACCAGGGAGAGGCGATCATGGAAGCGGAAGCACGAGAGATGTCCCGCCTAGCCGCGAAAGCAGCCGACATGTCCTGCCGCACGGCAGTAGAAGCGCAGAGGTCCCGACATGCCGCTGAAGCAGCTTGGAGGTCCCTCCGCATCGTTGATGTAGCAGACTCATCCGGCCGCACTGCGGAAGTAGCAGAGATGTCATGCCGCGCTGCGAATGCAGCAGTGATGTCCTCCCGTGCCGCGGCGGCCTGGGAAAATGTCTCGTGGGTAGGCGATGACTCTTACAAGCACATGCATGTGATCGTCCATAGCCAGCTGGATCAGATCTCCGGCTGGATGAAGCTGCAAGACGAGATGAATGCCTCATTTGAAAAACTCCGGGCCGAGTGCGACCTGCTGAGGGTGAAGATTGCCGGAAGGGCAAAGAAGGCAGAGGAGACTGCTGCCTTGTTGAGAGGACGGGCGTCATCATCAAGAAACTTCTGGACGAGGATGCCATGATCCGCATCAAGCGCGAAAGGCTGGTGGAAGAATATGTGGTTGCTGCTGAGCACCATATTAAGGACATGAAACTAATGAAAGAGATCATCATTTTTCACCGCGAGAACTAGTCTCCGCGACCACCAGCGCATCAAGAAAGTAGATATCAGCGGGCCAGACCGTTGTATGTGTCTTCCTTCTTCTTTTGCCCTTGTGTATTTCGAGCGTAGTCGCATGTGGCTTTTTTAATTATCTTCCTAGATATGTAAGAAAATTATTATCCACTATCATCGTCCTTATATTCATCATGCTTGCTATAAGTCGCAGTCAATGCTATATAGGTCCATCAGATCTTACATCAAGATCCATGCAAAACTTTGTTTTCAGATTTGCATTTTTCTCTCTTAAATCTTAGTCCAGTGAGACATAGCAACGGCATGAAATAGGGGCTCGGGCGCCATTAATGGAGACGTTCAGAGGGAGGTGCGTGCGCATAGAGGTCAAAGGGCTCTCCTCCCGATGAGCACGCGCAGGGGTCTGATCACACGCCTCCCATACACAAAGAGCTACCCCGCATGGCACCTCCTAGCTAATAAAAAAAGGGACACGTGGCGGCACGTGATTGGTAAGTATAACTCTTACGGTTTCAATAATACTTGTGTTTTTGATTGTAGTGTGACAGCACTTGTTCCAAAGTAACATTGTTGATTGTTAATGTGTGCGCCTTCGTAAATCGGACCATAAAATTACCATAGCATGTTGGTGCCATGTCATGACACCAAGCCAAGTTACATGGTTTTCATGTGTGTTTTGGATTTACAGGAATGAAAAAACCAACTTTTTCAATGTTTCTGACCGAGCCATGACACCCAGATGTTTGAATTTCATTCCCATTTCTTGCATGGGAACTACAAATTTACTCGAGGACACACATGTGATTTTTCAACCAACTTTGGGGCACTGGAGCATGTGCTTGTAGTTCAAATTTGAATTGTGCACATTAAATGACCAGAAACATAATTAATGTATAAAAAAGGCCAAACGAACCCGTAATAATTCCAAAATGTAACATGACAGTCATATAGTTCTGTGCTGGCTCTATAAAGAAAATCAAGGGGGGCAGCGTAATATCGTTTCGCACACAAAGGTGGCACGTTCCCTCTCAGAACCACGAGCCTTCTTCACAGAAGCTATGGTTTGCAAGAAGCCTATACAAAAACTTGTTCCAGTTCTACCAAGTTATTTTCCACAACATGTTAGTGGCATGTCATGATACCATGCAAAGTTTCATGATTT
Source organism: Triticum dicoccoides (assembly GCF_002162155.2). NCBI lineage: Eukaryota > Viridiplantae > Streptophyta > Magnoliopsida > Poales > Poaceae > Triticum > Triticum dicoccoides. The sequence continues at coordinate 201,854,436 of NC_041387.1, read as the reverse complement.
TCAGGCGAGTTTTGGATTTACGGGGATTAAAAAACCAAGTTTCTCAATGTTCTCGGTTGAGCCACGATGTCCAGATGTTTGAATTTCATTCCCATTTCTTGCATGGAACCAAGAAATTCACCCGAGGACACACATGTGATTTTTCGACCAACTTTGGTGCACTGGAGCATGTGCTTGTAGTTCAAAATTGAATTGTGCACATTAAATGTCCAGAAACTCAATTAATGTATAAACAAGGCCAAACGAACCCAGACTAACCCCAAAATTAACACGACATTCATATAGTTCTGTCTTGCCTCTGTAAAGAAATTCAAGGGGGGCAGCGTATATCGTTTCGCATAGAAAATTGACAAGTTCCCTCTCAGAACCAGGAGCCTTCTTGAGAGAAGCTCTTGTTTGCAAGAAGCTTATACCAAACCTTGTTCCAATTCGGCAAAGTTTTTTTCCACAACATGTTAGTGGCATGTCCTGACACCATGCCAAGTTTCATGATTTCCAGGCAAGTTTTGGATTTACAGGAATTAAAGAACCATGTTTCTCAATGTTTTCGTCTGAGCCATGACGCCCATATGTTTTAATTTCATTCCCATTTCTTGCATGGGACCTAGAAATTTACCCGAGGACACAATGTGATTCTTCAACCAATTTTGGTGCACCGGAACATGTGCTTCCATTTCAAATTTGAATTATGCACATTAAATGTCCAAAAACTCAATTAATGTATAAAAAAGGCCAAATGAACCCGGAATAATTCCAAAATTTAACACAACACTCATATAGGTCTATGTTGCCTCTATAAAGAAAATAAGGGGGGCAGCGTTTACCGTTTGCACACAAAGTTGGCACGTTCCCTCTCAGAACCACGAGCCTTCTTGAGAGAAGCTCCGGTTTTGCAAGAAGCCTTATACCAAAACTTGTTCCAATTCGGCCAAGTTTTTTACCACAACGTGATAGTACCATGACATGACACCATGCTAAGTTTCATGATTTTCACGTGTGTTTTTGGATTTACAAGAATTTTATAACCAATTTTCTCAATGTTCTCGGCCGAGCCACGATGCCTAGATGTTTGATTTTCATTCCCATTTCTTACATGGGACCTAGAAATTCACCCAAGGACACACATGTGATTTTTCAACCAACTTTGGTGCACTGGAGCATGTGCTTGTAGTTCAAATTTGAATTATGCACATTAAATGTACAAAAACTCAATTACTGTATAAAAAGGTCGAACGAACCCGAAATAATTCCAAAATTTAACACGACACTCATATAGTTCTATGTTGCCTCTGTAAAGAAAATCAAGGGGGGGCGTATATCATTTCACACACAAAGGTGCACGTTCCCTCAGAACCATGAGCCTTCTTGAGAGAAGCTCTGGTTTGCAAGAAGCTTATACCAAATCTGGTCCTATTCGGCCAAAAAAATTACCCTATCATGATAGTACCATGACATGACACCATGCTAAGTTTCATCATTTTCAGGCGTGTTTTGGATTTACAAGAATTTGATAACCAAGTTTTTCAATGTTCTCGGCCGAGCCACGACGCCCAGATGTTTGATTTTCATTCCCATTTCTTGCATGGGACCTACAAATTCACCTGAGGACACACATGTTATTTTTCAAACAACTTTGGTGCACTGGAGCATGTGCTTGTAGTTCAAAATTGAATAATGCACATTAAATGACCAGAAACTCAATTAATGTATAAACAAGGCCAAATGAACCCGGACTAATACCAAAATTTAAGACGACAATCATATAGTTCTATGTTGCCTGTGTAAATAAAATCAAGGGGGGATAACGTATATCATTTCGCACACAAAGGATACACGTTCCCTCTCTGAACCACGAGCCTTTTTGTGAGAAGCTCCGGTTTGCAAGAAGCTTATACCAAAACTTATTCCAATTCGGCCAAGTTTTTCCAGTTCAAATTTGAATTATGCACATTAAATGTCCAGAAACTCAATTAATGTATAAAAAAGGCCAAAGGAACCCGGAATAATTTCAAAATTTAACATAATGTAAACTTTGGTTCACCTGAGTATTTGTAATCATATAAAAAGGGACATGACTCTTTCTTGTGGTGGAAATTGATTTGTTTTTGTTGTTGTCGAGGGAAGTACGAATTGATTTGGTATTGTACACAGTAATGTTGTTCTCTTGATTTTTTTACATTTTTCTTGTAGTTTTTTAAATGGTATTAATAGCAATATAGTAAAAGGGGCATGCCTCTCTTGTGTCTCGTATGAATTGTTTTTTTGTACACATTGAGTTTGGTCTGCCGAACATGGGTTCTGCGCCTTGTTATCCCGAAATTTTAGCTCAAGTATCTTTTGTCTCTTCTTCTGTGAAACTCCCGCCTCTTCAACCCGCGTCGTGCCTTGTTATCCTAAAATTTTGATGCGCGCGAAAACTCCCTCGTCATCCAAAATCGGTCCCCCAGCCCAGACACGCGAAATCCCCCTTCTACCCATCAGCCAGAAATGTCGCTTCGACGTCGCGATGTCAAAACCGGTGGGGGTACATTCGTAACTAACCCTACATTTCGGACAAGCACGTCCCCAAGCCATGGCTCCCCATACCTTGCCCTTCGCCCCCCCCCCCTCAATTCATACTCCGAGGCCGCCAAAACCAGCGAAACCGCATGCTCCTCCGTCGGCCTTCTGACCGCTGACCAGCTGGGGACTCTTCCCAGACGACATCGTCCACCGCAACAGCTCATCGTCCCTCATCCACCGCACCGGATGAGGATCCGTCGTTGATCTCATCGTCCCGCCGGATCAACCGCCCCGTCCTCCACCTCCAAGGAGCTGCCCTGACGTTTGCCTCATCTATCGCGCCACCTGCATCCCCACAGCACCGTCTTGAGCTGCCCCACCGAAACTGCAGCACCCTCACCAATTCCTCTGATGAATCCGAAGCCTACTCGGCTCCACCAAGGAGGTTCTGCACTCACCGCTACATTTTATCTTTTATTCAATCTTGCTTCATTGGTGGCGACTTCCACGCCTACACTAGCTGCTACTGCACCGGCTCTCTCTCGCGCTGCTGCTCCGGCTATCACTCGAGCTACGGCTACGTTCTTGCTGTCGGGCGCGCTATTGCACTGCTCTTGCTTTCGTTCGTGTTGTTGCACTGCTATGCTATTGCTATTGGTCGCGTTGCTGCTCTACTCTTGCTCTTGTTCTTGCTGCTGCTCTGCTCTTGCTCTCGCTCGCGCTGCTACTGCTGCACGACCTCCGGCAGCTATAGGAGTTCCCGCTTTAGCACTCACTCGCGGTGCTGCTGCACGAGTTGCTCTCTGCTAGTGTGTTCCCTGCTCGAGCGGCTGCTGGGTTTTCCTTGAAGAGGAAAGGGTGATGCCGCAATAGTAGCGTAAGTATTTCCCTCAGTTTTTGAGAACCAAGGTATCAATCTAGTAGGAGGCTCCTCAAAAGTCCCACTCACCTACACAAACAAACAAAGAACTCGCAACCAACGCAATAAAGGGGTTGTCAATCACTTCACGGCCACTAGCGAAAGTGAGATCTGATAGAGATAGTATGATAAGATAAATATATTTTTGGTATTTTATAATATAGATGCAAAAAGTAAAGATGCAAATAAAAGTAGATTGAAAGCTTATATGATAAAAGATAGACCCGGGGGCCATTGGTTTCACTAGTGGCTTCTCTCAAGGTAGCATAAGTTTTACGGTGGGTGAACAAATTACTGTCGAGCAATTGATAGAAAAGCGAATAATTATGAGATTATATAGGCATGATCATGTATATAGGAATCACGTCCACAACAAGTAGACCGACTCTTGCCTGCATCTACTACTATTACTCCACACATCGACCGCTATCCAGCATGCATCTAGAGTATTAAGTTCATAAGAACAGAGTAACGCATTAAGAAAGATGACATGATGTAGAGGGATAAACTCAAGCAATATGATATAAACCCCATATTTTTATCCTTGATGGCAACAATACAATACATGCCTTGCAACCCTTTCTTTCACTGGGTAAGGACACCGCAACATTGAACCCGAAGCTAAGCACTTCTCCCATGGCAAGAAAGATCAATCTAGTAGGCCAAACCAAACTGATAATTCGAAGAGACTTGCAAAGATAACTCAATCATACATAAAAGAATTTAGAGAAGATTCAAATATTTCTCATAGATAAACTTGATCATAAACCCACAATTCATCGGATCTCGACAAACACACCGCAAAAAGAGTTTACATCAAATAGATCTCCACAAGAGAGGGGGAGAACATTGTATTGAGATCCAAAAAGAGAGAAGAAGCCATCTAGCTAATAACTATGGACCCGAAGGTCTGTGGTAAACTACTCACAACTCATCGGAGGGGCTATGGTGTTGATGTAGAAGCCTTCCGTGGTCGATTCCCCCTCCGGCGGAGCGCCGGCGAAGGCTCCAAGATGGGATCTCGCAAATACAGAAGGTTATGGCGGTGGAAATTGTTGTTCGTTGACTCCCTAGATGTTTTCGGGGTACGTAGGTATATGTAGGAGGAAGAAGTACGTCGGTGGCTGCTCGTGGGGCCCAGGAGACAGGGGCGCGCCCAGGAGGTGTGGGCGCGCCATCCTATCTTCTAGCTGCCTCGTTCGCCGCTTGACTTGCACTCCAAGTTCTCCGGATCACGTTCGTTCCAAAAATCACGCTCCCAAAGGTTTCATTTCGTTTGGACTCCGTTTGATATTCCTTTTCTTCGAAATACTGAAATAGGCAAAAATATAGCAATACGGGTTGGGCCTCCGGTCTGTAGGTTTGTCCCAAAAATTATATAATTGTGTAAAATAAAGCCCATAAACATCCAAAAGGGGTAATATAATAGCATGGAACAATCAAAAATTATAGATACGTTGGAGATGTATCAAGCATCCCCAAGCTTAATTCTTGCTCGTCCTCGAGTAGGTAAATGATAAAAACGGAATTTTTGATGTGGAATGTTGCATAGCATAATTCTCAATGTAATTTTCTTTATTGTGGCATGAATGTTCAGATCCAAATGATTCGAAATAAAAGTTCATATTGATAAAAGAAATAGTAACACTTCAAGCATACTAATCGAAGCAATCATGTCTTCTCAAAATAACATGGCTAAAGGAAGTTCATCCTTAAAAATAATATAGTTAGGCTATGCTTCATTTCCGTCACACAAAGATGTTCCCAAATTCTACACCCCCGATGACAAGCCAAGCAATTGTTTCATACTTAAATAATCTCAAACTTTTTCAACCTTCACGCAATACATGAGCGTGAGCCATGGATATAGCACTATGGGTGGAATAGAATATGATAATGGGGATTGTGTGGAGAAGACAAAAAAGGAGAAAGTCTCACATTGACGAGGATAATCAATGGGCTATGGAGATGCCCATCAATTGATGTCAACATGAGGAGTAGGGATTGCCATGCAACGGAGGCACTAGAGCTATAAATGAATGCTCAACAAAAGAAAACTAGTGGGTGTGCATCCAACTTGCTTGCTCACAAAGACCTAGGGCATTTGAGGAAGCCCATCGTAGGAATATACAAGCCAAGTTTTATAATGAAAAATTCCCACTACTATATGAAAGTGACAACATATGAGACTCACTATATGAAAAACATGGTGCTACTTTGAATCACACTATATGAGACTCACTACATGAAGAACAAGGTGCTACTTTGAAGCACAAGTGTGGAAAAAGAGATAGTAACATTGCCCCTTTTATTTATTTTCTTTTTTTCTTTTTTTTTTCTTTTTTTTCTTTCCCTTTTTATTCTTTGGCCTTTCTTTTTTTCTTTTGGCCTTTCTTTTTTTTCTTTTTTTTCTTTTTGGGAAATGCTCTAATAATGATGATCATCACACTTTTATTGATTACAACATATGAATTACAACTCGAAACTAGAACAAGATATGACTCTATATGAATGCCTCCGGCGGTGTACAGGGATGGTGCAATGAATCAAGAGTGACATGTATGAAAAATTATGCATGGTGGCTTTGCCACAAATACGATGTCAACTACGTGATCATGCAATGGCAATATGACAAAAGTAAAGTATGTCATGATGACGATGAACGGAACGGTGGAAAGTTGCATGGCAATATATCTCGAAATGGCTATGGAAATGCCATAATAGGTAGGTATGGTGGATGTTTTGAGGAAGATATAAGGAGGTTTATGTGTGATAGAGCGTATCATTTCACGGGGTTTGGATGCACCGGCGAAGTTTGCACCAACTCTCAAGGTGAGAAAGGGCAATGCATGGTACCGAAGAGGCTAGCAATGATGGAAAGGTAAAAGTGTGTATAATCCATGGACTCAACATTAGTCAAAAGAACTCATATACTTATTGCAAAAATTTAGAAGTCATCAAAAATCAAGCACTACGCGCATGCTCCTAGAGGGATAGATTGGTAGGAAAAGACCATCGCTCCTCCCCGATCGCCACTCATAAGGATGCACAAGCCAGGTACACTTCATGTTTCAAATTTTTTACACAACTTTAACCATACGTGCATGCTATGGGACTTGCTAACTTCAACACAAGCATTATTTAAATTCATAATCACCCAACTAGATGGACTTTAATGTCACTACCTCCATATCCCAAAACAATTATCATGTATCAAATTTAACATAGCATCCAATTCACTTCCTATGATACTTTTTGTTATAACCAACTTGGATGCCTACCATCCTAGGACTAATTTTATAACCATAGAAAATACCATTCTGTTCTAAAAGACTCTCGAAATAATATAAGTTAAGCATGAGAGACTAGCAATTTCTACAAAATTAAGCCACCGCCGTGCTCTAAAAGATATATGTGAAGCACTAGAGCAAAAACTATCAAGCTCAAAAGATATAAGTGAAGCACATAGCATATTCTAGCAAATTCAAGCAAGTAGGCTTCTCCCAAAAGGTGTGTACAGCAAGGATGATTGTGGTAAACTAAAAAGCAAAGACTAATATAATACACGACGCTCCAAGCAAAACACATATCATGTGGCGAATAAAAATATAGCTCCAAGTAAAGTTACCAATGAACGAAGACGAAAGAGGGGATGCCTTCCCGGGGCATCCCCAAGCTTAGGCTTTTGGCTATTATTGAATATATTGGGGTGCCTTGGGAATGCCCAAGCTTAGGATCTTGCCACTCCTTATTCCATAGTCGATCAAAGCTTTACCCAAAACGTGAAAACTTCACAACACAAAACTCAACAGGAAATCTTATAAGATCCGTTAGTGAAAGAAAAAAAAACCACCACATAAGGTACTGTAATTAACTCATTCTTTATTTATTTTGGTGTTAAACCTACTGTATTCCAAGTTCTCTATGGTTCATACCACTTAATACTAGACATGGATGCATCAAAATAAGCAAACAACACACAAAAAACAGAATCTGTCAAAAACAGAACAGTCTGTAGAAATCTGTAACTAACGCAAACTTATGGAACTTTAAAATCCTACGAAAATATGAAGCCTTGGAAAATTTGTCTATTGATCAGCAGAAAAAAGAATCAACGCAAAAGCATGTTTCTGTGATTTAATAAAACTAATTTCGTGCGCGCAAAGATTCTGTTTTTCAGCAGAATCAAATCAACTATCATCATAGGTTATCCTATAGGTTCTACTTGGAACAAACACTAATTAAAAGATAAAAACACATCTAAGCAGAAGGTAGATGCAAAATTTATTACTAAACAAAAACAAAAACAAAAAACACAAATAAAATTGGGCTGTCTCCCAACTAGCGCTATCGTTTAACGCCCCTAGCTAGGCATAAAAGCGAAGATAGATCTAAGTAGTGCCATCTTTGGCACTCAATTCATAAGTAGCCCGCATGATAGATTCATAAGGTAATTTGACTTTATTTCTTGGAAAGTGCTCCATGTCTTTCTTTAATGTAAATTGGAATCTAATATTCCCTTCCTTCATATCAATAGTCGCGCCAATCGTTCCAAGGAAAGGTCTACCAAGAATAATAGGGCAAGAAAGATTGCAATCTATATCAAGAACGATAAAATCTACGGGCACAAAATTTCTATTTTCAACAATGATAACATCATTGATCCTTCCCATTGGATTTTTAATGGTGGAATCCGCAAGGTGCAAATTTAAAGAGCAATCATCAAAATCATGGAAACCTAGAATATCACATAAAGTTTTCGGAATCGTGGAAACACTAGCACCCAAATCACACAAAGCAAAACACTCACGGTCTTTAATTTTAATCTTTATAGTAGGTTCCCACTCATCATTAGGTTTTCTAGGTATAGAAACTTTCCAAATTAAGTTTTTCATCATAAGATTGCATCAAGGCATCAACGATATATTTGGTAAAAGCTTTATTTTGACTATAAGCATGAGGAGATTTAACAACGGATTGCAACAAGGAAATATAACTTTTTAAACAACAATTATCATAATCAAATTCGTTGAAATCCAAGATGGTGGGTTCAATACAATTTAAACTCATGACCTCTCCAATCCCACTTTTACCAAATTTAGCATCAAGATCAAAAAACTCCGAATTCTTGGGATGCCTTCTAACTAAAGTTGACTCATCTCCAATCCCATTATTATCAAGATTCATATTGCAAAACAAAGATCTAATAGGGAACACATCAATAACTTTAAGATCTTCATCATTATTTTCATGGAAACTAGAAGAACATGCCTTTACAAAGCAATCTTTCTTAGCACGCAATCTAGCGGTTCTTTCCTTGCACTCATCAATGGAATTCTCATGGCTTTGAGAGACTCATTGATATCATGCTTAGGAGGATTAGATCTAAGTTTAAGAGAATCAACATCAAGCGAAAGTCTATCAACGTTCCTAGCCAAATCATCAACTTTGAGCAATTTTTCTTCAAGCAAGGCATTAAAATTCTTTTGAGAAATCATAAATTCTTTCACACTATTCTCAAAATCAGAGGGCATATTATTAAAATTACCATAAGAATTATTGTACGAATTTCCATAATTATTAGAGGAATTACTAGGGAACGGTCTAGAATTAAAGTTTCCTCTATAAGCATTGTTTCCAAAACTATTCCTACCAACAAAATTCACATCCATAGAATCATTAATATTCTCAATCAAATTAGACAAAGTCATATCATTGGGATCAAGAGGAGTATTTCTAGTAGCAAACAACTTCATAAGTTCATCCATCTTTCGACTCAATACATTGATTTCTTCTATAGCATGCACTTTTTACTACAAGATCTTTCGATGTGCCATTGAGAATAATTAGCCATAATATTATCAAGAAGTTTTGTAGCATCTCCTAACGTGATTTCCATAAACGTGCCTCCCGCGGCTGAATCTAAAAGATTTCTAGAAGCAAAGTTCAAACCGGAATAAAAAATTTGTATGATCATCCATAAATTCAAACCATGAGTAGGGCAATTGCGAATCATCAATTTCATTCTTTCCCAAGATTGGGCAACATGCTCATGATCAAGTTGTTTAAAATTCATAATATCGTTCCTAAGAGTGATAATCTTAGCGGGAGGAAAATACTTAGAGATAAAAGCATCTTTGCACTTGTTCCAAGAATCAATACTATTTTTAGGCAAAGACGAAAACCAAACTTTAGCACGATCTCTAAGTGAAAACAGAAATAACTTCAATTTAACAATATCATTATCCATATCTTTCTTCTTTTGTATACCACACAAATCAACAAAGTTGTTTACATGAGTAGCGACATCTTTACTAGGAAGGCCAGCGAATTCATCTTTCATAACAGGATTTAGCAAAGCAGTATTGATTTCACAAGACTCAACATCATTAAGAGGAGCAATCAGAGTACTAAGGAAATCATTATTATTGGTATTGGAGAAATCACACAATTTGTTATTATCTTGTGCCATGGCAACAAGTAATCCAACAGACAAGCAAACAGAAAATGGCAAGCGAAAAAGAGAGAGAAATTGGGAAAGAGAAGGCAAATAAAACGGTAAGGGTGAAGTGGGGAAGAGGAAAACGAGAGGAAAATGGCAAATAGTGTAAATGCGAGGGAGATGAGTTTGTGATGGTTACTTGGTATGTCTTGACTCGAGAGAAGACCTCCCCGACAACGGCGACAGCAATCCTTCTTGCTACGTCTTGAGCTTGCGTTGGTTTTCCTTGAATAGGAAAGGGTGATGCAGCAATAGTAGCATAAGTATTTCCCTCAGGTTTTGAGAACCAAGGTATCAATCCAGTAGGAGGCTCCTCAAAAGTCCCACGCACCTACACAAACAAACAAAGAACTCGCAACCAACGCAATAAAGGGGTTGTCAATCCCTTCACGGCCACTTGCGAAAGTGAGATCTGACAGAGATAGTATGATAAGATAAATATATTTTAGGTATTTTATAATATAGATACAAAAAGTAAAGATGCAAATAAAAGTAGATTGAAAGCTTATATGATAAAAGATAGACCCGGGGGACATAGGTTTCACTAGTGGCTTCTCTCGAGATAGCATAAGTATTACGGTGGGTGATCAAATTACTATCGAGCAATTGATAGAAAGGCGATTAATTATGAGATTATCTAGGCATGATCATGTATATAGGCATCACGTCTGTAACAAGTAGACCGACTCCTGCCTGCATCTACTACTATTACTCCACACATCGACCGCTATCCAGCATGCATCTAGAGTATTAAGTTCATAAGAACAGAGTAACACATTAAGAAAGATGACATGATGTAGAGGGATAAACTCAAGCAATATGATATAAACCCTTTTTGTCACTTGGTAAGGACACTACAAGATTGAACCCGAAGCTAAGCACTTCTCCCATGGCAAGAAAGATCAATCTAGTAGGCCAAACCAAACTGATAATTCGAAGAGACTTGCAAAGGTAACTCAATCATACATAAAAGAATTCAGAGAAGATTCAAATATTTCTCATAGGTAAACTTGATCATAAACCCACAATTCATCGGATCTTGACAAACACACCGCAAAAAGAGTTTACATCGAATAGATCTCCACAAGAGAGGGGGAGAACATTGTATTGAGATCCAAAAAGAGAGAAGAAGCCATCTAGCTAATAACTATCGACCCGAAGGTCTGTGGTAAACTACTCACAACTCATCGGAGGGGCTATGGTGTTGATGTAGAAGCCCTCTATGGTCGATTCCCACTACGGCGGAGCGCCGGTGAAGGCTCCAAGATGGGATTTCGCGGATACGGAATGTTACGGTGGTAGAAATTGTTTGTTGTTGTCTCCCTGGATGTTTTCGGGGTACATAGGTATATATAGAAGGAGGAAGTACGCCGGTGGCCGCTCGTGGGGCCTAGGAGACAGGGGGCGCGCCCAGGAGGGTTGGGCGCGCCCTCCTATCTCCTGGCCGCCTCGTTCGCTGCTTGACTTGCATTCCAAGTTCTCCGGATCATGTTCGTTCGAAAAATCACGCTCCCGAAGGTTTCATTCCGTTTGGACTCCATTTGATATTCCTTTTCTTCGAAATACTGGAATAGGCAAAAAATAGCAATATGGACTGGGCCTCCGGTTAGTAGGTTAGTCCCAAAAATGATATAAATGTGTAAAATAAAGCCCATAAACATCCAAAAGGGGTAATATAATAGCATGGAACAATCAAAAAGTATAGATATGTTGGAGACGTACCACTCCACCAAGGAGGTTCTGCACTCATCGCTACATTTTATCTTTTATTCAATCTTGCTTCATCCGTGGCGACTTCCACACCGACACTAGCTACTGCTGCTCCGGCTCTCGCTCGCACTGCTGCTCCGGCTATCGCTCGCGCTACAGCTACGTTCTTGCTGCGGTCGTGCTATTGCACTGCTCTTGCTTTCGTTCGTGCTATTGCACTGCTATGCTATTGTTGTTGGTCGCGTTGTTGCTCTGCTCTTGCTCTTGTTCCTGCTGCTGCTCTGATCTTGCTCTCGCTCGCGCTGCTGCTCCTGCACGACCTCTGGTAGCTATAGGAGTTCCCGCTTTAGCACTCGCTCGCGGTGCTGCTGCACGAGTTGCTCTCCGCTAGTGTGTTCCCTGCTCGAGCGGCTCCCGATTTAGATGACTGCTTCTCTGCCACTAGTGCTCGAACGCTCTAAACATCTATTCAAATGCTCTGCTACTAGTTCAATTAGTTACGACAGTAAAATTTAGTTTCGACTATAAAGTTCAGTTTCTTCAATTAAGTTCAGAGTGAACAGTATTTAGAGCATCTGTCGGAGCGGCCGTGGCGTGGCTGATGCATTTTACATCGAGAACTTTTTGTTTATGTATTTTAGATCATATATTGCTAATGATATTAGAGTCCCACTTCAGATTAACGTTGTTTGTCTTGTCCTGCTTTAGCCTCGCCGTTGTACACCTCATCAGAGCTGCTCCAACGATGGAACCATCCATCAAAGCGGAGTAGTACCCTCAGAGCCGTATCCAAAGGCCTCAGATCTTCTTCCCTACCTCCAACAGTCACACCAGCATCACCCTCCTCCACATCCAACCCAATGATGCTGAGGTCGACAAGGCTATGCCAAAGAGGTCATACACTCGTCGCATCATTTTGTTACTCTGCATTCATGTCGATCCCTTAGGGATCCTTTGGTTCAAAGCGGTTAAAAATCTGGAAATAAATGAATCGTGGTCACAAAGTTAACAGGGAGAAAACTAAATGATCTTTTGAACCACGGTTTTAATCGATTTAGCAAGATAGACATTATATGATACTAATGTGGACCAAATGTAAGCTCACAAAATATTTCAAGGTCAGGCTTCAGCCTGTTGAAGTCTGCCTACTAGAATCGCCACTAGTTCAAAGAAAAAGTGAAGGAAAACATAGGAATTGGAAACATTACTATGGTACTATTATTCGTGCATTTGGTTAGAAGGAATGGAGCAAAGCAAAACTGGAGGATTTTTTTCCTTTGGTGTCTCTTTGAAAGAAAAACGTAGGAATTTTAATATTTTGGACGTCCTTTTCAAATTAATATGCATGGAGAACAAGACTAATTGCACTACTGGTATAATAAGATTCTTATTTTTTCATTTTCACGTGGTTTGACTATAATTTGACCATGTTTCTCCATTCCTGTGTTCTTCTTATTCATGTGAACCAAACACCCAGGTTCACAGAAATCCTATGTTTGCAAATGCTCTATTTTGCATGTTCATTCCTATCCTATTCATGTGTTTTTCCTGTCCCTTCGTTTATATAATCCTCAAATTCTATGGGGCCCTTACAGATTTACTTCATTTTTAGATAGGTGTCAAATAAAACTTTGTGTGTTACGTCCTGCTCCTGCCGTGTCGTCATCCACCCCACATGAGGTGCACCATCGATGGAAGCATTCACTACATCAGAGATTCCCCCTGCAGACTTCCTTTTGCCGCCTCAGATCATCTTCCCCATTGCCGGCAGCCACGCCAACTGCATTACCATCATCGTCTGAGCAGATGAACCTGAGGACTACACAGTTCCGGAAGATAGGTTGCACTCTTTCGTGTCTGCTTAAGTTATACATCGGTTATTATTAGCTGCTACTTTATTGACCTGTTCACCTCTTACACTCTGAGTCAGGTCCAAACTAATGTTCAAACTTGAGTTTTAAAATGCCTGTGGGGAACATATCGAGGCAACAACGAATAGTATTTGTCTACTATATGGTTCATCTGGGGTCTTCTATGTGGTTCATGTTGGGTGGGCAACAAACAGTAGATGATCAATCGTCTATCTTTTTAAACGGAAGCTATAATCTACGTGCTATCATTAGTTTTGGATCTATCCACTCATTTTCTACCATCAGTCTTGATTTCTGCATGCACCCTTTAGGCCTTACATAATCTAACTATGTTTTTATTATGCATGTTAGTTATTGTACACAATCGAACTGAACATGTAGAGAAAAAGAGAAGACCGTTGCGTGGGAATATAATGCCATGCAGACGCCGCCCCATGGTGGGCGAAGTGCCCCCCCCCCCTCCCGCCATTCCAGATTGTATTCCGGAGGAAGATAACTGTTCAGAGGGGGATTCGGAGGGAGCCGACCACTCCAATTTACCCCCTGAGGTGTTTGCTCTAACCTGGCATGCTGATGTTGGTCATAGGGGTTGATGCACCTTTTCATCCTTGTTTCTCCTGTAGAAATCTTGGGGCACTCTTTGAGGTTCTTTGTGTTGGATTGAATATTATGAATCTGAAGTTGTTTAATACATATCGTGTAATTGACCCATGGATACTTGTGGTGACATCGAATTATCTAGGTGACATTAGGGTTGATTGATGTGTGTCATATGGTGTTATTTTACTACGAACTCTAGGGCTGTTTGTGACAATTATAGGAATATCCCAATGGATTGATCGAAAAGAATAACTTTGAGGTGGTTTCATACCCTACAAGCAATTTCATCTTATGTTCTCCGCGATAGGAACTTTTGAGTGACTTTTGTCGCACGTTGAGGGATTGCCATATGATCTAATTATGTTATCATTGTTGAGAGAACTTGTACTAGTGAAAGTATGAACCCTAGGCCTTACTTCCAAGCATTGCAATTCCGTTTTCGCTCACTTTTACCACTTGCTACCTTGCTATTTTTATATTTTCATATTACAAAAACCTATATCTACCATCCATATTATACTTGTATAACCATCTCTTCGCCAAACTACTGGACCTATACAATTTACACTTGAATCACCATCTCTTATTCCATTTTAGCTTTGCCTCTTTGCCGTCTCCTGGCAGATGGCAAAGAAAACGCCATTAACCCCTAACGACTCTCACCCCACCCCACTGCCGTCCAAGATCTTTGTCGTCTACTGGGCTCCGACGGCGGACGGCACAACCCTTTTCCGTCCGCTTCTATGATGAAGACGGCTAAGAAGGCCTTTGTCGGCACTTGTTCAGATGGACAGTTTGCCGTCTGCTGGCGGACGGCATCGGACTTTGTCGTCCGCCATCCATGCCTTTGCCGTCCACCATGGCAGACGGTAAAGAAGTTGATTCCAGTAGTGGAGGGTTGTTTGAGAGAGACCATCTTCATCCTACGCCTCCCACGGATTGATAAACCTTAGGTCATCCACTTGAGGGAAATTTGCTACTGTCCTACAAAACTCTGCGCTTGGAGGCCCAACACGAGTCTACAAGAAGAAGGTTGCGTACTAGACATCACATGACAACCTATGCTTCCCTCTACGAAGGGCCTACATTTTACTTTCATGTATTTATTTTTATGCAAGAGTCAATAGTGTTCATCCCTATTTCTCCTTATGTACTCTTTAGTGCCAAGCATCATGTGGTGGATAGATCCAGATATATATACCACGTTGAATGCAGGTGATCATGAGTTATTATTGTTGACATTACCCTTGAGCTAAGTAAGTTGGCAGGCGAAATCGTAAGCCCCTATCTTTCTACGTGTCTGACTAAAACTTTTGCTCTATAAATATGCCTTGAGTGTCAGCAATCATAGAACACTAAATAATAGTTGATTATGTGAACTTGCTAAACAGAGCTCTTACATAGACTCTTTCTGAAATATGATGGATGTGATTGTTTCAATGATTGAAACCATAGTTTTTTGGTTTCCAATAAAGTTTATGTTCATACTTTAGCTTGTGAATGAATTATTACTCTAGCATGAGAAGCTTTATGGTGATATATTTCAGTTATGATAATGACCATGATGCTTTCATGTCTCTATATTTTTTTATCCAGACCTCTCTCTAAACATGTGGTCATGATTATCGATATCGGCTTTCGCTTAAGGACAAGCAAGGTCTAGGCTAGGGGGAGTTGATACGTCCATTTTGCATCATGTTTTCCTATTGATATTTATTGCAATTTGGACTGTTATTTCACTTAATGATATAATTCTTAGCCTCTTCTCTCTTATTTTGCAAGTTTCACATGAAGAGGGAGATTGTCGGCAGCTGGAATTCTAGACCAAAAAGGGCTATATCGGAGACACCTTTTCTGACAACTCCAAATGACCAAAAAAATTCAGAGAATAACTTTGGAACATTTAAAAATTATTGGCGAAAGAATCATCAGAAGGGGACCCACCAGACAGCCACAAGCCTGGGGGCACGCCCTACCCCCTAGGGCACGCACCCTGGACTTGTAGGGCCCCTGGAAGGCCTCCAAGCCTATCTTCTACTATAAGGTGCCATTTGAGCTAGAATGAAATCATAAGGAAGGTTTCAGGATGAAGCGCCGCCGTCTTGAGATGGATCCTGGGTAGGAGCACTGAGGAGCAATTCTGCCAGGGAAACTTCCCTCCGGGAGGGAGAAATTGAAGCCATCGTCGTCACCAACGATCCTCTCATCGTCGGAGGAGCAATCTTCATCAGCACCATCTCATATCAAACCCTAGTTCATCACTTGTATTCAACCTTTGCCTCAAAACCTCATATTGGTACATGTGGGTTGCTAGTAGTGTTGATTACATCTTGTACTTGATGCTAGTTGGTTTATTTGGTGGAAGATTATATGTTCATATCCTTAATGATATTCAATACCCCTCTGATCTTGAACATGAATATGATATGTGGGTAGTTGCTTTTGTTCTTGAGGACATGGGCGAAGTCCGATCATAAGTAATCATGTGAATTTTGTATTCCATCTATATTTTGATGATATGTATGTTGTTGCTTCATTTAGTGGTGTCGTGTGAATGTCGACTTGACGGTGTACTAGAGTAGGGGTACCCTAGTATCCCGAACTTGTGCACGGGCAGTTGCAGCACCCCGCGGCAAGGCTTGCCGGGCGACCGCCAAGGTCCTCCGTGGTTCCCTTGGAGCCATTCAAGAAGAAAGTATTTAAGCCAAGGAGACAAGGCGCCGGCAAGAGGAGCTTGCCGGGAAGGCCAATCAAGGCATCACAAGGAACTTGCCGCGACGCGCCGCGTGTCCCGGCAAGGCCCGGTGAGCGACAAGCTTCCGGGCACAGCAAGACAACGACGGTGGCAAGGCGCTTGCCGCGGCAAGCAGCCACTCTGTACCCACGCTCCAGCACATCCACCAACGTGTCGCCCTGGGGCCTTTCCAGACGCGCGTGGCGAGAGGCTGTGCAGCCAGCGGTGCGCGGTGGCATGCGACGCTGACAAGATTGCCATCGTGGCAAGCGGTGGCGCCCCTGACGGTCCATTTCTGCACTGTTTGGGCGACGCAGACGGGCATTTAATGCCCTTGTCCCCTGCCGTCAGGGTTAGGTAGGATGCACTGTACAAGTAACTGTACCAACCACCTCTCTTTTTCCATTTTTACCCTTGCCTACGTTGCCACCTGTCGGTGACCCCTTGAGCATATAAAAGGAGGCCCATGCACAACGTAGAGGGGGTTCGAACCCAGAAAACACTCACGCTCGGTCTCGTTAGCAGCTCGCGTGTACTGTAGCACTCAACGCTCCCGAGCAAGAACACAATACAATCAGACAAGCAGCAGTAGGAGTATTATCTCTCCGGAGAGCTCCGAAGCTGGGTAAACTGCTCGTGTGTTTTGCCTCGATCTGCTCTTTGTGCGATCTCCGCCCCCTGCCGAACCGAAGGGGGCTTGGTCCGCCGGCCCCATAGGTGTTCGTGGATCAGCTTCCCCGACATCTTTGGCGTAGATGCTGAGGAACTCCGACGGATGCGACTTGCCGTCATACTTCTCTAGTACATCTGGCTTGAAATTCTTCGTGCTGGGCCACTGGACTTGCCGCAGCTCACGAGTGAATGCAGGGAAACCTACCATGTACGGCAAGTCGCCTGGTTGCCCTGGCGCATGCATGTCAACAGAGGGCCCAGCGCGCTTGTCGGATTGACGTCGCGCTTCTCTTTGGTGCTCGATGCGAGTACGAGCATCTTCTTGCTGTCGTTCGTGAAGAACTTGGCGCTGATCGTGACGAGCTCGTGGATCTGATGATGTGGTGGAGTCGCTGTCGAGGTGGATCCAACGAGTCGGCGATCTTGGCCTTCGGGGTGGAGAGTGCATGGTGGTTGTACCCTTACCGATTTCGTCGCCATCGGCTCGTGCGTGGCAGTCCTGCCGCGGCCTCGATGTACTTGGCTGCCGCGGAGTGTCACCGTTGGCGAAGCCGATGAGACTTTGAATGGTGGCCCTCCATCCGTCAATCTTGTCTTCCGTTGGAGGGTAATCCAGGAGCAGTTGAGCTCGCGCCAAAGCTTCTGCTGGAGTGGTGGGAGGGAGTGGCGAACAGTGCGAGGAGCGGGATATGCTCGGACTTCTAACTATGCTAGAAGGAGCAGTATCCCGTCCAGGCGACCGCGCCTCGCTCGTGCCAGCGTGTTGGTGTGCATGCTGGTCTTGAGCACCCCGAGATCCACCAGCTCGATCTTGGCTCAACAAACGTATGGCACTGCGAGTACCATGACGCTGTCGGTCCTGCGCCTCCTGAGATGGGCGCGGAACATGTACAGACGCTAAGGTCTGTGCAGCCTTGTCCTTGGACCTGGCAGCGTCATGAGCTTCCTCGTCGATGTCCGTTCTCCCGTCGGCGTCTGCCCCACCACTCGTTCGCTCCGGTGGTGGTGGGATCGACGTGGACGGAGCAGCTGCTGCTGAAGTCTTTTTTCTTCGGTGGCATGTCGATGAAGAAGATGAAGATCTAGCTCGTTTGAGTCGCCGGATCAGGTTCGCACAATCTCGACGCCCCCTACCTGGCGCGCCAAAGATGTCGGGGAAGCTGATCCACGAACAGCTATGGGGCCGGCGGACCGAGCCCCTTTCGGTTCGGCGGGGGGCCAACGGTGACACTCCGCGGCAGCCAAGTACATCGAGGCCGTGGCAGGACTGCCATGCACGAGCCGATGGCGATGATACCGGTAAGGGTACAACCACCATGCACTCTCCACCCCGAAGGCCAAGATCGCCGACTCGTCGGATCCACCTCGACAGCGACTCCACCGCATCATCAGATCCATGAGCTCGTCGCGATCAGTGCCAAGTTCTTCACGAACGACAGCAAGAAGACGCTCGTACTCGCATCGAGTGCCGAAGAGAAGCGCGACGTCAATCCGACAAGCGTGTTGGGCCCTCTGTTGACATGCATGCGCCAGGGGAACCAGGCGACTTGCCGTACGCAGTAGGTTGCCCTGCATTCACTCGTGAGCTGCGGCAAGTCCAGTGGCCCAGCATGAAGAATTTCAAGCCAGATGTACCAGAGAAGTACGACGGCAAGTCGCATCCGTCGGAGTTCCTCAGCATCTACACCATCGCGGTGCAAGCTGCTGGGGGGCGGGACGACGAGATCCTTGCCAACTACTTCCCGCTGGTGCTCAAGCCCAATGTCAGATCCTGGCTCATGCACTTGCCGGACAACTCCATATCCTCTTGGGCAGATCTATGCCATCAGTTTGTCGGCGCCTTTACAGGCAGCCACAAGCCTCATGGCCAAGAGAGCGATCTTCATCTGCTCGCCCAGAAGGAAGGAGAGCCCCTACGCAAGTACATTCAGAGATTGTGACACCGCAAAATTTTGACCTTGTTTCATTAATTAAAATTTTGCCAGGAAACTAAAACTTTGATTTTCTGGGCTCCCTTTTTGATTTTTGAACCTTTTCTCCCTTGCTATTATGGAGTTTTCCCAAAGAGAAAACTTTTCAAATATGTTATTGGACTTGTTTAACCTCTCAAGAAAAACTTTTCTTTTATTAGTAGAACTAATTACATAATTAATCTGCTTGATCTTTATTTTCTTGAAAAATAGTTTTTCAAGGTTATATGGCCATATTTGAACTACAACCATTTGATATATTTATCTAAAATGCAACCAAAATTTGGAGATGTCATGTGATGTTTTTGAATCAATTTTATACAAAAATATCTCTTATTCTTGAAATATTTTGAGCTCTACACCCAATTTTCTTCTCTGGTCCAGAGAGCAACCTTGCACTACAACCCTTTTAAATAATTCTTTCTAGCCTCCACCAAAATTATGGGATGTCAGTAGAAGCATATTATTCAGCTTTATGCAAAAACCCAGCTATGTTATTTGAAAAATTTGAGTGAATCATCCTCATTTCCATTCTGGTCCAACTTGAGGTTTTGTACTACAACTATACTTTAACTTGCTCCTTTTGCTGTGATTCCTTTTCCTACTTGTAGACCACCCTACTAAACCCCTAAGTCCAGGAGAGTGGACCCATTGGATGATTCTAAGTGCTTGCAACAATGCCTTTTGCTTTCTGCATAGAATTGAAGTTTTGCAAAACTTGCACTAGCAAGTGTCTCCTTTATGCAAACTAACTTCACCACTCCCTCTTGCGTCCAAAGAGACACTGACCTGGAAGATTTGGCCCCTCCAAGAATAGCCTAGGTGCCTTTGGCATTTTGACAAACACCTAGAGTGCATGGGCTGAATTGGCATGATCTCAAGCCTACATTGTGAACTTGACCACATGACCAAACCAACTTGTCCCTTGAGTTTCCCTCTACCTATAACCTAGTTCTGTGGCTTGCCAGACTCACCGGTGACCTGTAGCATGCCACGACATTACGCCGAACACCTTCAGTGCATGCTCTGGACGCGCCCAGAGCGCGCGTATTGCAGCCGCGCGCCCGAGCCGACACGCTGGCCCCCACGGCTTTGGCCCGCTCTGCAGCACCACGCCACGCGCTCCCCTCCTCGCGGCAACGCGCCAAGCAGCCCCCGCCGCGCCCGGCAGGCCAAGAGCTAGCCGCCGCCGCCGCCCGACAGCCCCTGCTCCGTTCAGCACCGCCCAAGCCACCCCGGCTCGCCACCTGGCCCCGGCACAGCCCAAGCTCATCCTCAACCTTGTCCGCTAGCTCTCGTCGTCGCCACGACACCCCGCGGCTACAGAAAGACGGTCGCCGGCGACCTTATCCGCGGCCACCGTCGGAACCGACCCCGAACGCCTATTTAAGGAGGCCCCCGAGCACGTTCCATTCGCAGGCGGCCTCAGTACACTCCCCTAGTCTCCCCATTGCAGCCAATCGACCTGAGGAGGTCGTCTTCCCCACCTCCGGCAGCACCGGCCGCCGCCATGGCCCCAGCTCTCCCAGCGCCACCAGGGCCTCTCCCTCCCAATTCTCTTCGCCAAGAACACCTCCTCCCCTCCAGGAACCCAACCCCCCACTTGATTTTGATCGGGAACCACATTCGCCCCAAAACCACTCCGTCACCGAAGCTCCCTCCGCCGCGGAGCTCGCCGCCGACGAACCCCTCCGTCCCCGCCGGCCAGTCCACCACCGGGAGGACCGCCTAGGAGAGGTGGATCCATCCCTGGCCTCGGATGCCCTCGAGGAGCCTCCCTTCGCCGGCGACGATCGCCGGAGCCCCGCCTCGCTCGGGCAGAGGAGGGAGAAGGGGCGCGGCGATTGGTCAAACCTGACCAGTGGGCCAGGCGGGCCCACTGTCAGCGACCCACCCCGCCGCCACGCGTGTTAAGTGAAAGCGTAAAACCACGAAGTACGTTTCCTCCGCTCCGAAAACATATTCCAGTCTGAAACGTTTTCTTTTCTATTTTTATTTTAAAAACAGATTTTGACTAAATTTTTGACTGGCTTTATCTTTTTAAATATAACTCCAAATGAATTAATTCTTTTTCGTACCTCTCTCAAATATTGTCTAGTTTATTTTAAGATTTATTTGAAAAAAATTTAAAACAACTTTTGGTGCTGTTTTTATTTTGTGTGTTAGTTCTTTATATTGCTAAAATAGGATTTTTGAAGAGAGGAGAAACTTTCAAAAGTTTTGAAGTACACCCTGACTTACCACACATTGAAGGCAAGCATTCTGAATCCCGGCATAATATTTTGGTGTGATCGTTGATACATTTTTAACACCACCGTATTTCGAAGGACTTGTTATTTCATGTGATATGATCATATGCATGAGTGCATAATAGTGATTTCCTTGCTGTTGGAAATAAACACACTTATGATGATAATCATCCTCATGTGTCTTGCATTCATGCCGGAAAGGAATCGGGGAAAGCCTCTGCCTTGGGTAGGTGTGAGCTTGTCACCGGCCTCCGTCGGGACGGGTATGTCCGGTATGGCATAGTAAGATATAATGAGTGTTGATTGGATTGGTTGGAGTATATTTGTTATACATGTTATGCAGGAAACTATAAACCTCCTGACTCGACCGTAGATCGAGTCTTGTTCCAGCAACCCCCACACTTGTTTCGTGCTACCACTTGTCCCTGCCACAGGTAGGGTACGGTTCAGTAATTTGTCAACCCCTTTCTAGCACACACCGTACAGAGGGGCCGGGATGAGGGTACCACGGCCATGGATTAAAGCCAGTCATCCGGTCAGGGGGCATGGGTGTTTCGGTTGTAGCCGAGGGGGTAGCTCCCCCAGTTTTGCACGCGGTATAAATTTTGTGATCCCATGCTAATCGAGGTTGTAGCCTCCCCACTTAGAGTTTTGCTTAACGGGTGTCGTGGGTGATTCCAGACACCGGTAAGTTAAGCTGGTGTGTGCAAGTCAGGTGTGTTTTCATTTAAAAGACCGTAAGTCGAATTAGTCCCGATGGACTAAAGGAAATCCGTTACTCGTGGGTAAAGAGTACATCCTCTGCAGAGATTAAAACCTATTCGAATAGCCGTGTCCATGGTTAAGGATTACAGTCTGGGACGGGTCAAGTGTCGGTCTTAGTGTCGGTCTTCGGAGGTGATAACTGTTAAACCAGAACTGGAATACTACTGGTGACTTGTGATAATTATGATTATTATTATTGTGGACTAACCCGTGATATTATTGTTATTATCGAGTATCTCCGGGATGGTTCTACCTCCGGGATATTCACTATGATTGTTTATTTTAAAGCCCTTTATGCGGTGTCGCTCAGACGCCCGACTGTGGCATTTCTTTTAAAGCCCTTTATGCGGTGTCGCTCAGACGCCCGACTGTGGCATTTCTTTTAAAGCCCTTTATGTGGTGTCGCTCAGACGCCCGACTGTGGCATTTCTTTTAAAGCCCTTTATGTGGTGTCGCTCAGACGCCCGACTGTGGCATTTCTTTTAAAAGCCCTTTATGTGGTGTCGCCAAGACGCCCGACTGTGGCATTGCTTGTTATTTGTTTCATATATTTTAATACTACTATGTAATTGCATTGTTATAAATAACTTGCTTGCATGCATCAGAGTTTTATTTATCTTTCGTGACTGACGTCATGAGCATAAATATTTTCAGCACATCATGGTTATATTATACCTGTGTTCATAATGTTTGCGAGTACATTCAAAGTACTCACTGGCTTGTCCCTGGCTATTGTCTTGGCCAGATTTTCTTGCACGGAGAGGAGTGACGCAATGACAGCCCCGGAACCTAAGCAAATGGAGATAGCAGCCTCGCGAAGATAGGAGTTAACCTGGTCAGCTGTTCCTGTGGGAATTGGAGTCCCATAGACACTGATGATCCACAAACCGCTTCCGCCATCAACCACTAGAAACCATTTGTTGTACTCACAGGCCAGAATGGTCTTGTACTGCATATTTTGTATGTTGCTTGGAATTTCTGTATCAAGTTAGAGCCTCATCAGCTAACAGTAATCCTGGGGCTGATGAGCACGACGGTCTTTTCTGGAAATTTATTACCCGGAAAACCGGTCGTGACAGAGATTCAGCCGCGTGCAGTACAACATCCCAGATGTCCACCCTGCCACAGTAATCAGCACGTTCCATCAGAACGTGCGAAACCACAGGATGCGGGAGGATATGGCGATGTGCAAGATCAGAGACATCAGTGAGCGATATGCCCTGGCCGACAAGTGTGCACGTGCAGAGGAAGGGAGGAAACTCCCTGGAGAGAATATAGGAGCAGGAGGATCTGATAGTGAGGAGACTGCCCCGGCAAGGAAAAACCGGCGGCGGAACAACAGAAAGAACAAGGCAACTCTGATTCAAGATTTAGACGAAACCTTTGCAAGTCTATGCTAGATCAACCTCAAGCTTAACCCCGAGAAGTGCGTGTTTGGAGTCCCCTCCGGCAAGCTTCTCGGGTTCTTTGTGTCTCAACGCGGAATTGAGGCCAATCCCGACAAGATCAAGGCCATTGAGCAGATTGAAGCACCGAAGCGCGTCAAGGATGTACGAAGACTTGCCGGTTGCGTAGCTGCTCTCAGCAGGTTTATCTCTAGGTCTGCTGAGTGCGCCCTGCCATTTTTCAAAATATTAAAAAAGGCGGGTCCAATGAAATGGACTCCGGAAGCGGAGGCTGCGCTGCAGGACTTAAAGAGATACCTGTCCTCCACTCCAACACTTGTCGCACCTAAACCACAAGAGAAGTTGCTGCTGTATATAGCGGCGATCAATCAAGTGGTTAGTGCTGCGTTAGTAGCGGAGAGGGACACGGATGATGAGCCAGCAACCACGGCATGTGCATCCAGCGACAAGCAGAGGACTTCACTGGCAAGCTCTGGTCCCGACAAGGATGGATCTGCGCAGGAGCATGAGAAGATGCAGAAGAGAATGGTGCAGCGCCCAGTTTACTTTGTCAGTTCCCTTCTGCAGGGGGCTAGGTCAAGGTACTCTGGTGTGCAGAAATTGCTTTTCGGCCTCCTCATGGCCTCGAGAAAGCTGCGCCATTACTTCCAAGCACATGAGATCACAGTCGTCACTCATTTTCCGCTGAAGAGGATACTGCAGAATCCAGAAGCAACAGGCAGGATTGTCGAGTGGGCACTGGAACTGTCTTGATTTAGCCTTAAGTTTGAAAGCACTTCAACTATCCAAAGCAGAGCATTGGCAGAGTTCATAGCAGAATGGACGCCAACACAAGATGAAGAAATTCTAGAAACGAGCATCCCCGTCAAAGAAGCAAGCAAAGAGTGGCTGATGTACTTTGATGGTGCTTTCTCACTGCAAGGCGCCGGTGCGGGCGTACTGCTTGTCACACCCACCGGAGAACACCTCAAGTACGTAGTCCAGATGCACTTTCCCAAGGAGCAAGCAACGAACAATACTGCAGAGTATGAAGGTTTGCTTGCCGGTCTCAGGATCGCAGCAGACCTTGGGATCAAGAAGCTCATTGTCAGGGGTGACTCACATCTTGTCGTCCGCCAAGTGAACAAGAATTATCAGAGTCCGTTGATGGAAGCTTACGTTGATGAAGTGAGAAAGCTAGAAGAGCGCTTTGACGGCGTACAGATGGAACATGTTCCAAGAGCTCAGAATGACATCGCCGATGGCCTGTCGAAATGCGCTGCACTTAAGTTACCTGTGGAACCAGGGATCTTTGTGCTCAAGCTGACTCAACCATCCGTAACGCCATCAACTGGACAGAGCAAGAAGAGGAAGTTGATTTCCGGTGACTATTTTCCGGCAGAGCTCCCCGAAGCCGCCGTAAGGAAGGTCCCTAAAATCAACACCAAGGGTGCTGAGGAGCAGTCTGCTCCGGCAAGCCTTAGGGTTTGTTCCGTTGAAGCAGACGCTCCCGACAAGTTTTGCTCCGGCAAGCTTGCCGGGGAATGTCAAGCTCCGGCTGAGCCACAGGTTCTCGCCGTAGAAGCGGATGTTCCCGCAGCAGTAGATGTGCCTTTAGTCCTTGTTGTCGAGCCGCAAGCTCCAGCATGGGCACAGCACATTGTCCGTTTCCTTCAGATAGGAGAACTCCCCGAAGAGCAAGAAGAAGCGGAAAGAGTAGCCCGGCAGTCAAGTATGTACTAGTTTGTCGACAACATACTGTACAGAAGAAGACTCAACGGTGTGAAATTGAAGTGTATTCACCGGGAAGACGGACAAAAGCTGTTGGCAGAGATACATGCAGGCATATGTGGCCACCACATTGGCGCAAGAGCACTTGCCGGCAAAGCGTTTCGGCAAGGTTTCTTTTGGCCGACAGCCTTCCAGGATGCAACTGCACAAGTAACCAAGTGTGAAGCGTGCCAGTTCCATTCCAAGCAGATACACCAGCTAGCTCAAGCTCTCCAGATGATCCCTTTATCCTGGCCATTTTCGGTCTGGGGGCTCGACATCCTCGGCCCCTTTCCCCGAGCTGTCGGGGGATTTGAGTACTTGTACGTTGCAATCGACAAGTTCACAAAGTGGCCGGAAGTGGAAGCAGTGAGGAAGGTGACAGCACAGTCAGCAGTCAAGTTCTTCAGGTCGATTGTTTGCCGTTTCGGGATCCCTAACAGGATCATCACCGACAACGGCACGCAATTCACGAGCCGCACCTTCATGTAGTATGTCCAGGATCTTGGCGCCAAGGTCTGCTTTGCTTCTGTTGCTCATCCGAGAAGCAACGGTCAAGCGGAGAGGGCAAATGCTGAAGTGCTGCGCGGGCTCAAGACCAGAACTTTCGACAGGCTGCGCAAGTGCGGAAGAAACTGGATCGAGGAGCTGCCGGTGGTTCTTTGGTCAATCAGAACGATGCCAAATCGAGCCACTGGCCAGACACCTTTCGCTCTAGTCTATGGAGCAGAGGCAGTTCTCCCCACGGAACTCGTATACGGGTCACCTCGAGTGCTCGCTTATGATGAGCTTGAGCAAGAGCAGCTGCGGCAGGATGACGCGCTGATCCTTGAGGAAGATCGTCTTCAGGCCGCTGTACGAGCTTCTCGATACTAGCAAGCTTTGCGCCGCTACCATAGCCGCAAAGTTAGTGCCAGAAGTCTCGAGGAAGGTGACCTTGTTCTTCGGCGCGTTCAATCCGCCAAGAATTCCAACAAGTTGACACCAAAGTGGGAAGGCCCTTATCGGGTGAAACGAGTCACTAGGCCTGGCGCTGTCCGCCTTGAGACCGAAGATGGCATTCTGGTGAGCAACTCCTGGAGCATTGAGCATCTTCGTAAGTTTTACCCATAGGGCGCGGTTGCCGGAACCTGTTCCGGCAACCACCTTTTGTGCAAGTCTTGCCGATGTTGCATGTAATCCTTTGTACAAAGCCGGGCGCAGACCCCGTGCATAAGTAAAACTCATGTGCTCCGCACATCTTGTCAATATCATGCTTTCTACTTTATTTTTGCATGCCTTATCTGACACTTTGTGCAGCACCTACCCCCGGTAAGCAATAACGAGCCGTAAGGCTCCATATCTTTATTTTCTCTTCTTTCTCTTTCTCAAAGGAAAGGAAGGTTCCCTCGCACACAAGTTTGCCGGGGGAAAGGAGAAGATAATGGTGTGGACCAGGCGTCGTTCAAGGAAGTTTTGCCTTACCTGAAAACAAACGACAGAAAAGCTAAGTTGCCAGAGTTTGAGCAATCAGTTTTAAATTTTTAAGTTATCTTCCTTGAACGACCGTGCTATGTATGGAAAACCTGTGCGCGGAGGAACCAACTCGTAGCTAGTTGCGCCCTTACTTTGTTACGAGTCCGCTCAACAATTTAAGTGAGTTGCGACTAGTTGCGACAAGGTTTCTTGTCGGTAGCGGCACCGCTAGCAGGCTACTGACGTCCTGCACTCAGCGCTCACGGCTAAGGTGCCTGCGCCGGCAAGTTCCCTAAAAGCGTAGGGCAGAAACATACAAAGGAAGGAATCAAGTAAAGGAAATAACATAGCAAATCTCTACCCAAAATAGAGTTATATTACAAGATAGCCTGACGCAGCTCTAACAGATTGTTCTCATGACATGACTAGCAGCGACAAGGAGAAAGAGAAAACGGGCGGCCTAATCTACGCGATCGTCCTCAACCCTCTTGATTCCGCTCACCTTGTCCACAATGGGTGCGACAAGGGCCTTGAGCGCTTCCAGATCAGCATCCGGCGGCAAGGACTTGAGGACGTTTGTGAAGTTGAGGCCTGGGTTGCGGAAGGCCACCTTCATCGGCACTGTCTGGAGAGCTCCTGCGCAGATCTTGCGCGACTCGTTGGCCAGCTACTTTGGGATCTTCTCCCGGAGTCGCTGGAGAGCCGTCGCCACGCCTTTGAAGAACAAGCTGAGCTTAGCTCTGGGTTGGAGGTGCTTGTCGGAGGAGTACCCGAGATCCTCCATCCCCAGCTGCGCCAGCTCCCCGTCGATGGCGGCGGCAAGATCCACAAGACCCTCAGTCCAGTGCTCCACAGTCTCCCTGAAGGCGTCGTGGGCAGCAGCAGCATTCGCCAGCAGCGCCTCGTCGGCCTTGATCTTCTCCGACAAGGCCACCTCCCGCTCCCTGGCGCCGTCCAGCGTCTGAGTCAAAGTAGCCAACTTCAACTCGAGATCTGCATTGGAATCCTTGACGGCGCTGAGCTCCTTGCTCCTCTCAGCGAGAAGACCCTGCAGCTCACCATGAGCGGCAGCGTCCTTCTCGCGCTCACACTTGAGCGCGGCAAGCTCCTCGCTGCTCGCCCTGAGATCGGCTTCCAGCTGCGCCACCTTCATCTCCAGCTCCTTCTTGGCGGCCTCGGCAGCTGCGGCAGCATCCTTTGCTTCCTTGAGAGCCCCGCCAATTGCTTGCTCCCGCGCGGAAAGCTCCTCCTCGTGGCTGTCAAGGTTGACCTTGCGCTGCGCCAACTCTCCTTCCTGCGCAAATAGATTTTCAGCGACAAGCCGTTGCTTCTCTTCAACTTCAGCCTTCTCGAGGAGGAAGGCTTCCCACTCCTTGAGAAGTTGCTCCCGCTCCTCCGCCAGGGACCGGAGAGCTTCCTGCCTGAGACCCCGGAGCTCCTCCGTGCGCTTCTCAATATCCACTCCCGCTTTCGCGACAAGTGCCTCTCGGGATGCCAGCTTGGCTTGTCGGGCGCGGTAGAGCGACAGCAGCTTCCGCAGCAACCGCTCCTCCTCAGGCTCGTCGCTGCTGCTGCTTGGCGCGTCGACCAGCGCCAGCCCAGCGGAGGCGAGCACCTGTTCGTCAAAAGTTTCTCCTTCGACCAGCGCCCTGGAGCTCGATGCCCAGGGGAGCTTGATGAAGACGCCATCGCCGGCCTTCAAATAGGCGCCGGGCTGGGGCTCTTCGGAGCCTGGCGCTGCAGCATCGGTGGAGGGATCGGCGGTCGGCGTAGCGCCTGGCGCTCCTGTGGCCTCGGGGCCATCAGTGCGATCACCGGATCCCTCGCCCGCTTCTGCGGCGGCAGCCTTGGCGGCCTCTTCGCCGGCGGGATCATCAGCACTGGCCTCTTCTTTGGTGGCCGCGGCGTCGTCGTTGTTGCCGCGCGCGTTCTCCTTGCCGGCGGCCTCAGTTTCCATCGGCTCCGTGGCAGGTGGATCTGACGACCGAAGAGGGGAGAAAGGTCAAGCGAATATTCAGAAAGAAAATCAGAAGAAGAAGAATCCAAGGGAAGTTTTTCAAGCAAGAGGATTACCTGTATCTGCAGTCGTGGTCTCAACCACCGGAGGATCGCTAGTGCTGCCCCTTGCCGGAGAACTGTCCCTTACCGGAGAATTCTCCCTTGCCGGAGAACGCTCCCTTGCCGGGGAATCCTCCCTTGGCGGTGTAGTCGAGGTAGATGGCACTTCGGGAGCGGCTTCCGGGCTCTCCTGGTGAGGCTGCTCTGCTCCTGCACGAACCAACACTTAGATATCAGCAAAGGAAGAGCACCCACACACGCCTGAAAGCAGGAAGTAAACTATGTACTTACGTGGAGGGCTGCGCTGGGGGCTGCTTTGAGGAATGGTTGCTGGGTCTGACAACGTGGTCTCGGACATGTCCTCTGCCGTCGTGGTGGGGTCGTCCTCGATGACAATCACCGAGGCCTTGGCCCTCTTTGCCGCTCTCTGGGCCAGAGTCCTAAAAAGGAATGAGTTCAGAGTAAAGCAAATCAGATACAAGACGAAACAACAAAAATTGAAGAACTACAAGTATAGCAAGGAGTCTTACTCTTCTTCTTCCTTGTCGGAGCTGAGCGCGGAGAGATCGAAGTCCGGCTCGCCTCCGGTGCGACGAGGCGGAGGAGTAGGCTCCCTTGTCCGCTTGGCGGGAGCAGTAGCGGTGGACCGGGAAGACCCCGCCCCGGTTGCCGCAGCGGCGTGAGGCGCTCCCGTGGCAACAGTGCTTGCCGCGATAGAGCGTGTCGCGCGGCTCGGCGGCTGTTGACCCGTCTGCCGCCCTGCTACGTCCGAGGCCTTGCGGGGACACCTTCTTGGCGGGGCCGGGGGCTCCGCCTGTGGCAAGCTGTCCGAAGGTTCGGGTCCGACAGGCTCTCCCTTGCCGGGCTCGCTCGGTTCAACTTCAGGTCCGGCAAGCTCTTCCTCGCCGGCGAACTCCTCTCGCTCGGCAAGGCTTGCCGCCTCTGCTGCCTCTGCCTCCTCCACGGTGAATACAAATACGCCCGCGGCAGCGGCTGCTGTCGCCTCTTCCAGCCTGGTGGCGATGCGCTGCATCTCATCATCGGTGGTGTCGCGGGTGAGGCTCTTCTGCTCATCAGCGCGGACCGGCACTTCTACCAAGCCGTCAAAGAAATCCCGCACGACATCGTCTGCAGGCTCTTGCCAAGTCGGGACGATTCCGTGCGAGTCGCACAGCGGCATCATGGCGCGGATGCGGTCGAGTGAGGAGTTGTTGCACAACGGAACGACACTCCTCGGCAACATGAATGGATGTTGAGGATCGCGCTTGAATAGCTCCAGGAGCATCGCATCCAGCTCCAGGACGGTGAAGTTGAAGTTTAGGCCCGGGCGCAGCCCATGATATCCGCTGAGTTCTGGAACTCCCAGGCTGGTCTCCTCCTCTCCTGCAGGGGGACGATGCGGCAGTGAAGAAAATCCGCGCCAACTGCGCCTACAGTGAGCCCGGCAAGCCTGAGGCGAAGGATACGGGTGACGGCAATCTTCAGCTTATCGTCTTCCGGGGCCACATTGCTCCAATCGTTGCCGCGCACTACTGGGGCTTGGCGCAGGGCGGTAAATGGTTGCAGGTTCTCCTCGACAATCCAGCACCACTCTGCTCTCCATTCTTCCCATTTGCTGCGGAGCTCTCCCTCCAGATAAGCATCCTTCTTGCCAGTTCTCGAGATCCAAGAGATTCCGCTAGCAAGGGGCTCTCCTCTCTCGACTCGGGGCATAAAGAAGTGGCGGAAGAGGGCTACATTTGGATGGACTCCGACAAAGTTTTCGCACAGATGTGCGAAAACTGCCATGGTCAGGACAGCATTGGGGGTGAAGTCAAGGAGGCGGAACCCGTAGGTGTTCATGATGTCACAGAAAAATTCAGAGTAGGGCGGGCAGAGCCCGCAATAGAAGAACAGCGCAAAGAAGGGATACCCGTTCGCAGCCAGTCTCGAAGCGGTAGCCGGGAGTACCTTCGTGCGCGGATGCGCTCGCGTCTCCGTCGACCAGAAAAGGTAGTAGTACTCCCTCAGCTCCTTTGCGTCAAGCTGAGGGGGAAGATGGCCCGCTCCTTTCGCAGCGCCGCGAGCCGCTGCGCCTCGGCCGACATCACGCCCTTCCCCTTGTCGGCTTTTGGAGCCACGGCGGAGGTGGCGGGGGAGATCGACGGCGTTGGTGGCGCCGGTGACGATGGGGGGCAGAGCGCTGCTCTCTTTTGGCTTTGAGAAGAAGGGGGGAGCGGCGGAGATTTTCGAGAATGGAGTAACAACCGGCGAAGTGGGCAAACTGTCCCTGTTTTCCCTGCTTATAAAGAGGGAGGGGGCGGACGTTTCGCCCTTCCGAATAAAGAAACCACCCCACGATCTCTCCCACGATGCCGCATTCAACGCGTGCCATTCGGGGAGGGCGCGGTGGATACGGAGTAAGATACGGCGTGACCCAGGCCGCATGTGCCCGTGCCCTGCTTTGGGCCTGGCCCAACAGCGCTCGGCACCGTGTGTGGCCCAGGCCCGGGAGCTCCTATCGGTGTACTAGAGTAGGGGTACCCTAGTATCCCGAACTTGTGCACGGGCAAGAGGAGCTTGCCGGGAAGGCCAATCAAGGCATCACAAGGAACTTGCCGCGACGCGCCGCGCGTCCCGGCAAGGCCCGGTGAGCGACAAGCTTCCGGGCGCGGCAAGACAACGACCGCGGCAAGGCGCTTGCCGCGGCAAGCAGCCACTCTGTACCCATGCTCCAGCACATCCACCAACGTGTCGCCCTGGGGCCTTTCCAGATGCGCGTGGCGAGAGGCTGTGCAGCCAGTGGTGCGCGGTGGCATGCGACGCTGACAAGATTGCCATCGTGGCAAGCGGTGGCGCCCCTGACGGTCCTTTTCTGCACTGTTTGGGCGACGCGGACGGGCATTTAATGCCCTTGTCCCCTGCCGTCGGGGTTAGGTAGGATGCACTGTACAAGTAACTGTACCAACCACCTCTCTTTTTCCATTTTTACCCTTGCCTACGTTGCCACCTGTTGGTGACCCCTTGAGCATATAAAAGGAGGCCCATGCGCAACGTAGAGGGGGTTCGAACCCAGAAAACACTCACGCTCGGTCTCGTTAGCAGCTCGCATGTACTGTAGCACTCAGCGCTCCCGAGCAAGAACACAATACAATCAGACAAGCAGCAGTAGGAGTATTATCTCTCTGGAGAGCTCCGAAGCTGGGTAAACTGCTCGTGTGTTTCGCCTCGATCTGCTCTTTGTGCGATCTCCGCCCCCCGCCGAACCGAAAGGGGCTCGGTCCGCCGGCCCCATAGGTGTTCATGGATCAGCTTCCCCGACACGACTACATGACACTTCACCATACTTGGTCCTAAGGGAAGGCATTGTGGAGTAATTAGATGATGGGTTGCTAGAGTGACAGAATCTTAAACCCTAGTTTATGCGCTATTCTGTAAGGGGCTGATTTGGATCCATATGTTTCATGCTATGGTTAGATTTATCTTAAATTCTTCTTTCGTAGTTGTGGATGCTTGCGAGAGGGGGTAATCATAAACGGGAGGCTTGTTCAAGTAAGGACAGCACCCAAGCACCGGTCCACTCACATATCAAATTATCAAAGTAACGAAGGTGAATCAAACAAACATGATGAAAGTGACTAGATGAATTCCCATGTGTCATGAAGAACGCTTTACTTGCTATAAGACAAAATTCCGGCCTTTCCATTGCTATAAAAAGGGTTGGCCTACCTTGCTACACCCTTGTTACAATTGCTACTTGTCACTTGTTACGAATTATCTTGCTAACGAACTATCAGTTATAGATAGTTTTAGTGCTTGCAGAAAATACCTTGCTAAAAACCGCTTCTCATTTCCTTCTACTCCTTGTTGGGTTCGACACTCTTACTTATCGAAAGGACTATGATTGATCCCCTATACTTGTGGGTCATCACCGTAGCGCTCGTGGTTCTCCTCAGCCTGATACGCATGGTTGAAATGTTGCTTGCACCTCAATGCATCATGCCCATACTTCTGGTAGACTTGCTAGGTGGGTTTGTTGTGGTTGCGGCCTCCACAGGCACAACCCTTCCCCTGGCCACCACTACCTCCATAGCAAGCTACTGTATTGGCGGAGGAGAAGATCTTGCTGGTTGAAGTCTACTGCTCAAGATGAAGGTCGACGCTAAGCAAATACACATAGAAGCTAGCGAGGCTCACTCGCTCATCACGAGCCATGATT
This sequence comes from Triticum dicoccoides, assembly GCF_002162155.2. Lineage (NCBI taxonomy): Eukaryota > Viridiplantae > Streptophyta > Magnoliopsida > Poales > Poaceae > Triticum > Triticum dicoccoides. The sequence goes on along the minus strand of NC_041387.1, from coordinate 201,821,076 downwards.
GAAGCAACAAGGGGTTCATATTCCAAGCCCAGACTAGTAAGCATGTAGCTAAGAACCTCCTCATCGGATATGGGCTTGCCAACGGACGCCACAACATCGATGTACCCCTTCAACTTGTTGTAGTATGCAGTAGTAGATAGGTCCTTCTTCTTATCGTTGGAGAGCATGTAGCGGATTTGTATCACGCGTGCGCGACTTTACGAGGAAAACATCATGTGCAGCGCATCCCAGATGGCGCGGGAGGTGTGGAGCTGGGTCAATTGCCCAATGATGGCTTTAGTCATGGAGGAGAGTAGGGCGATGAGGACCACCTACTCCTGTTGATACCAATGAAGGAACGCCAGATTGGCCACGACATGGATAGCGTTGCTGGTGCACTCGATGATGATCTCCACTGGTGCAGGGACGGTGCCATCAACATAGCCGAAGGAGCCCTATGCGCAAGGGACGGGGACATCCTGAGTTTTCCACAAAAGAAATTTCTCCCTCGTGAGGCGGATGGTGATCAAGTTGGCGATGGGAGCAATGAAGGCGGATCCGGATGAGGCCATCGCGCCGGAGGTGCCATCGCTAGAAGTAGGGGTGGTGGACATGGTGAGGAAAGGAAGCGTGCTCTGATTACCAAGTGGAAAGAAGTCAAACAACAAAAATTCGCAATGGGTCGTACTACCATATAGTCACATTATCTACATTGTTGGTCCTCCTAGGGATATGCACGTCAAGGGGTATAACAAATACGATTGATTTTGGAAGGGAGCTTTTGTACAGTGTTTCTGACATGGAATAGTCACCATTTATTGATGGACCCCTGCTGGTTCTGTGTGGTCTCACTGTTTGCTATTTTCATGGACTGGATTCCACGTGTTCTTGGTCTAGTGCTCAGATGTACATTGGAAGGTGCACGTTGGAAGCAAGCGCAAGTGATGCCCCAACTTAATGTGGTAAACCACTCCCAGCTAGAGGGACAACCAATGATTATGTGTCTCAAGTAGATACACAATATAGCATCGGCAACCACGCTCAGAGTTGGACAGAAACAATTATCACAGGCCAAATATTTTGACAAAAGCAACATCTTGAATGGCATGTCATACAGATTTGGTATGTAAGTGGTGTCAAACGTGACCACGTCTCCAAAATATTTGTACTTCTTCTTGCTTGTGCCAGTTGTCTGCATCAAATTCTTGATTCGGCTCTCTGAGTCCACTTGAACTCTAAACAGGAATCCAAGGTCCTTTGCACCGATCACATCAAAAACCTATATTGTCTTCTTCATCCCTACTAATCTGCCCGAACAGATTCCTCATTGACCTCTTTCTAAAGGCACGTTCTCCACTGTCCCAAAGAAACCACCTATGAAGTTGTACAATTTGCACAAATTTATGTTCTTCCTCTGCTTCCTGTCAAGGTCATTGTACACATCAATATGCTTGTGAGATGGCCAGTGCGCCATCTCTCCATAACTAGTTGTGATCAAATGGTTATGGTTCACTCAATGCTCTGTTATATACCATCTGTTGTTTGCGGTTCAGAGCAGCCTAATTATTGCGGGGCACTAGAAGCGGCAAGACCTCATGCTCTCTCGCAATGGCTTCCATTGTTGCATATTTTTCACAAGACATTAGTGACTCGCTAATTACTGTATTACATATTCCACCCCCGAAAAAACTAGTACAAATTACAACATACTGAGCACCCGCAAACAATTACCTGCATGGTCTTGCTCTTGTCTGTGTTCAACATGCTCTTCTCGTATCGGATTCCAAAACCATGTTTCTAGGAATACATGTTTTACAAATCATACGCCTCTTAATGAGTCAAAAGTTGTTCCCATTTGTGGCTTGACAATTTCCTTATCAGCCCTTTCCGCAAAACCTCCAATCAACTTCTTAAGAGTGCCCATCATCCTGTTGGCGCATGGTGCACGCTGTAGGATTGGCATCCACCCTGACCCTGTTTGCATGCACAAAGCCAAACTTTTTTCTTTAACGAGAGGCACAACAAATGCTAATGCGTCTCCACCAGATACACAAAATAACATTGCCAACTACACTCAGAGTTGGACGAAAACAATTACCAGAGGCCAAAAAAATTTCCATCGGTTATTCAATTTTTAAGATATAGGAGAGCTAATTATACCTACATTCACAAATATAACATGCCGGTTACCCAGGCACAACCCAACAACAATTGACCCTTTTAAGAAACCACAAGCAAGCATCCAAATGTTCATATGGCAGTGATGAGTCTTCCATAAATCACCTCATGAATATAGAGTTCAAATCTCACAGCGACGGTTCAGCAAATTCTACATTTTCAAAATAGCATTTTACGCACGCTGCCTGGCGAATTTACCAATCTATTAGCATTGGTGTGAAGAACTAGGTCACTTTAATTGTTTAAGTAATGCTACGGTGCTGAACTTTTCACATCACTTCCACTTACACCACACATTAACCTACATGCATACAATGCATGGGGAGAGACCCCCCCCCCATTTGACGCACAAAACCAAACACGAAATCGATAACTAAAATGACTGGGGGATTGGGGCGGGCCGTGGCAGAGGTATCCACTCGCACCTAATGACGGGATCTACCGGCAAGACGACGGCTGCACCCTGTCTGATCGCTCCATGCGCCGCAACCGCCATCGTAGCCATGCATCACACTTGATAGTAGATCGATCACCCACCCCATCGGAGAGGTAAAAGCATGCACCGCATGCAAAGAAATTATCCACAAGAAAAATTTTGGACCATGGTACAGGATCTATCAATCTACATGTACCGGTAGTCCATTTTCGTCAGCCCCGTGAGAGTTTTTCCTTTTGCATGGTAATACGTGTCTCATTTATATCATAAGAATCAAAGTACAAGTCACTACAAACCAACTAGGCAAGGCTAAACAAATAGCAGACCCACGTCACTGTCGGTGTTCTGGGAACAGGGGTCCCCAGACTTGCCTGCCTGCGGCCTGCGGCATGGCTCAAGTGGGGGCCCGGTACGGCCCATCCTCATCAGCACAAGATTCAAGACCCTCGCGAGGGGCCAAGCCTCGCGGGGCGGACGACGCAAGGCTTCCTCAGGAACGACCTTGCTAGGCAGGCTTGCGAGGAGGTGGAGAAACCAAGGTAGGGTACCTCGTGAGGTGCTCGTGACGCAAGCCATGACGATCAAGACCAGGCGGGCTCCAGGCGCCGGCCTGCGTAGTGTCCTTGTTTACTCTTTGGTGCAAAGGGGGCAAGCACATGCACGGAGTACCAAGGCATCAGGCAAAGGTTGCCATTTCAGTGCAACGAGACCTAGACCAGCGGAGCGGCAGGATGGAGGTCACCATGGAGCCCAAGACGGCGTCATCGCCAATGTTTTTGGCAGCCGAAGACCAACTTTAGTCAGGATAACTTGTACTAGATGTTCCCCTTCGAAATAGCCGTTGTTGGCACCCTTCCCGCTCAATATTTTGGAAGAGTCCCAGGGCCTCTATAAATAGAGCTAGCCACCACAGAGTAGAGGGGATCGGATCCAGATTTTGGGAGACAAAGAGAGAGAGGCGATCGAACTCGCACAAGCAGTTCATCGCACGAGCTCAAGAACACCTCTCGCGAGGCTGTTCTTTCCTTGTACTATTCATCATCAGCCCCCGAAGCAATCCACCACACCACACACTGGAGTAGGGTATTACACCACAACGGTGGCCCGAACCAGTATAAATCTTGTGTCCCTCATGTTGCTCATCGTTTTCATCCTAGATCTCACGAGGCGATCGAACGTAGATCGGTAGGGGAGAGATCTTCGTGCGCACCCCAGAGTTCTAACCTTAAGGGTTTGCGGGAACCCAACATCCGACATTTGGCACGCCAGGTAGGGGTGCACCGGAATCTTTCTTTCGCTGTTCCGTGTTCGATCTTCCGTCGTGTCCATGGCTGACGCTCGCCGGGCTCGCGCCGAGCGCCGGGCTGCTCTCGCCGCCCGCGTCGCCCAGACGGCTCCCGTCGGCTCAACGTCCTGTCCGTTGGACGTTCAACAATCTCCAAGTACCACATGATCAGCTTCAGCCAACCAAGCATTTCTCTGGAGTCACTGATGGTTCCACTACCCCGATAGGGCAGGTCCACCTTCCTGTCACCTTTGGACAGCACAACAACTACCGCACCGAGCTCATTGACCTCGACGTCGCCCACATTCGCCTGCCATACAATGCCATCCTCGGGTACCCAGACCTGGCCAAGTTCATCGCAGTGACTCACCATGGCTACAACGTCCTCAAGATGCCAGGAAGCGGTGGGGTCATCACGGTCCCCTGTGAATAGAAGGATGCGGTGTGCTCCCTCGAGCGTGCCTTCCAGGCCGCGTCGATCGAGGACCCGGGCAGCAAGAGTGGAAACCTCCCTGGAGCAGCTCCCAAGAAGAAGAAAACATCACCTGGTTCAAGGCCTCAGGAGGCAGGCCCCTCCAGAGGCGCCACATCTGGACATGCGCCTGTTCAAGGGGAGCCATGCTCCATCACATAGGAAGGCATGCCCGACGCCCTCCTCGGGCAGGGCTCGGGGGCTCTCTCCTGGAGAGCCACCGACATTGCCAAGATCACGAGGGAGCCGCTTGGGCACCACTTGGAGGCGTGCTTCACGGCACGCTTCCCTCAGGAAGGCATAAGAAACGAAGGAGTTCATCACCAAGGCCGCTGAGGAGTTGGAGGAATCGAGAGTCGTGCGCGGCAACCGCCGCCTACCCAGTGTAGCTCCCCATCCAGGCGAGGATGGCGGACTGCGCGTCTGCATCGACTACCTAGGGCTCAATCGAGTCGCTTCTCAGGAGTGCTTCTATCCTTCGCGCGTGGGGCATTGCGTGGGCCCACCGCACAACTTCGTTCGCATGCCCTTCGGCTTGCCAAACGCGGCTGCAGCCCACCAGTGCTTGATGAGAAGCATTCTTGAAGCTCAGGTGGCCAAGCATCGCGCGTTCCTGGAGGATATGGAGATGTACCTCAGTGGGCCGCTCGGACCTCCTGAGCCTCCCGAGGCTCGGAGTCCCGAAGGCTCATGAGGATCGGCTTCTTCACCCCGCACCGCCAGCTGCTCCGACAATCGTTCTGCAACAGTATCAGGTGACTTCTTTTCAGTTTTCGTTTCAGCTGGGAGCGCCCCTAGGGCTGCATCATTCCCAGCTCGCATGGGTCCGTCCCTGTGGCATGTATCCATTTTGCTTATGTCTTCTATTTACCTTGATTGGGGGCTCCCCTCGGGCTGCATCATCCCCAAGCCGCTCAGGCCTGACCCAGTGGTGTTTGCTTTCTCTGTGTATGTCCAAGTCGATTTGCTTCTTCATGCTTAACCTACTCATGATTATCGTCTGCTGCCTACCGCGGACCTCTCCACTCTCATGCAAAGTGCTTGCACGTAAAAAGGAGGGTGCCTGAGCATCGCGACTCATGGGCTCTTACTGGCTCTCCAGCCCTCACCCCCTGGCCTTGACCCACGGTATCGCGACCTGTCATACCAGCGGCGGCTGAGCTTGCTCGAGGGCCGGTACCTGAGGATGTAGAGCATTTGCATTCTAACCACCTTGCAGGAACATACCACTGACAATGGCCCAGAGCCAGGCGCAACCTGCCTCAAGGTAGGGCCCCGTGGGTCCCGTGCTGGCTCACGGGTGCCCAGATACACCTCTCCTAGCCCTACCGTGCCGGCCACATGTTAGGGTGGGGCTTTACACGCCCCGGGGGCTCCTCCCAGAGGGGAGCCCCCCTCCCACGCACCAGTAGAAGCACCATGCTCCGCGCTGGCTGATGACACTACTGAGGAGTGGCTATACCCATACACATACAGCAGCACTATGCTCCGCGCTGGTGATAAACAACTGAGGGCATCCCACGGCTGTATCAACCTCAGGGAGCCCAGAGCTCAGTGTCTGGCACCATCGTAAAGCCTCCCCTCGGGAGTGCCGTGCGAGGGGGCTGGACACGGGGGCGACGCCCGGGCCACGCCCGAGCACATGCCACCCAGCCAAGTCCCTCGGACCTGGTCGTCGCGCACCCCTCCTCGAGCGGAGCCAAGGTATGGAGACATGTTTGAGCGTCAAGGGAGACTCCTGAGAATCGCGACTCAGGAGCCTAATTGGTCATGTAGCCCCTCACTCCTTAGTTCCGATAGGCTAACGGAAGTTGAGGTATGCGCGGGGCCAGGCTCTACCGACGTAGAACGACAAATCCTCTCCTCCGTCCCCTCCCTATTTGCTGTTCGCGCGTCAAGGGGGACTCCTGAGCATCGCGACTCGGGAGCCTAACTTGTCACGTAGCCCCTCACTCCTTAGTCCCGTCATGGTGATCCAGTCGGGGCTAATGGTGGCTGAGGTATGCGCGGGGCCGGGCTCTGCCGACGTAGAACACAAGCAAATAGGAAGGAAATCGCAAAATCTAGCAAATCTAAAAGCAAATATTACAGACCATAAATTGTTCTCACAACACCAGACACAAATTTAAACGCCTCCATGAGGCCTGGTGCATGTTGAAGGAATCAAAGCAGGAAAAAGGCCGCGAGAAGATCACCCCTGGGCCGCGCCACAGCTCGTGGTAGAGTCGCGCTTGGTAGACCCACCTCATGGAGTTGCGGGGCCGGCAGCACCTCGCTTGGGCGCGGTGTTGAAGGCGCAGAACTTCGACAACAAGGCCTCCGCTCGACCCTTGACGGCTTCACCAGCAGCGGTGGAGCGCTTGGCGTCCACGGGCTCCAGCAGGTCATCGAGGTTGGCGTCGGGGTTGCGAAGGTAGACGTGGCTGAGGATCTGCATCAGCGCTGCGGAGGAGAGGACGCGAGCCTCGACTTCATCCATGGGGCCAATGCCCATCACGACCTCCTCAAGCGCCTCGACGAGGAAGGGAACCAGCTTAGCGAGGCCTTCCTTGGCTCCGGCCAGTGGCTTCTCGAGGCCCCCGTGATAGAGCATTTTCACCGCTATGCGGGCCGTCTCCTCGTAGAGCGCGAAGGTCGTGCGTTCTTCGGCTAGGATCTTCTCCTTGGCATCCAGCTCGACCCTCTCCACCTTCAGCGCCTGCTCCAGCGTCTTCAGCTGGTCGCGGTCGGCTGACAGTTCGGCGTCGCGCTCCTTGATATAAGCCTCCCGAGCTTACATCTCCTCCTCCTTCACCTGGCGGCCGCAGACCTCCTTGGCAATCTCAGCACTCAGCTCTCCCAGATCGCACTCCAGCTTCTCGCAGCAGCCCTTGACGGTTGAGGCATCCTTCAGCGCTGCATCACGAGCGGCCAAGGCCTGGGAGGTGGCTTGCTTCCCCTCCTCGGAAGCCATCACAGCCTGGCTCAACGCTGCTCGGACGGAGGCGTCAGAGCGAACCCAGCCGTAGACCAACTCCAGGCGCCCGGCCGCCAGGCGGGGGTCTGCGCTGCGAAGATCCTCTCGCAGCCGACTCAGTTCGTCGGCAGCACGGTCCAAGGCGGCGGAGGAAGCAGAGTAGACGGGGGCCAGTGGAGTAGGAGGAGAAGACGGCGGCGTAATCACAACCTGGGAGGCAGGGACCTCCTGGGTCTTGGCAACCTCGGCGACAACGTCAAGCACAGGTGCCTCAAGAGTCAGCGGGGCCACGGGGGCTAACTCCTCGCCAGAGCATTCCTGCTGGCCTCGCGAGGATGATCGGGCGAGGGACGCAGCCACGGCTGACGAGCCCGTTTCAGGCGGGGTCACCGATCCTCCCTTCAGCCTCTTCGCTGCGGGTAGCAACCTACCCAATGGAAGATGCCAGGCTTTGACGGCAAAAAAGGCAGGGGCGAGGCAAAGTTCGGATACTTACTTGTTGACTACCGCGGGATCCCACGGACTCCGACCAAGCTTGAAGCCCGAAAGCCTCTTGCGAGTCTCAGCCTCGGGAGGCCCGACCGTAGAAAAAGGCGCACCTGAAGAGCTAAAGTTGGCACCGGCCGACGCGCCGACTGGTGAAGCCCCTCGGGAGATCAGCCCGGACTTGTCCTTCCTTGGGACCAGGGGCGCGTCCTCCCCTCCCCACCTGGCATCGGCCTCGTCGTCGTCAGGCATGGAGAGGAGGGTGCTCGCCCTACGCCGGGGAGAAGTCTCCCCCGTCCCCTCAAAGGTCGCCTCCGAGTCATGCTCCTCGTCCTCGTCGTCATCTCCCTCTTCTTCTCCGCTGGATTCACGAACGATAGGTTCACCTTCGCTGTCGCTGCCTGCCCTCAGGATCCTCCACTGGCACCAGGCCAACCCCGTCAAAGGTGGGAATGGCGTTGACCACCAGCTCCCAGTCATCACGGAGGAACAAAGGGACCGGAGCATCCACCGGGCCCGCCACTTCCTCTCCAACCAAGCAGCGGAGAGCCACGGTCAGATCCTCATCGCTCAGGGTGTCCAAGCTCAGGCGGAGGACGACATCCACGTCCGCAAGCCTCCACAGTGGGCGAGAGTGCGCCTGAAGAGGGGCCACCCGGTGCGACAGAAACTCCCTCAGGAGCGAGGCCCCGGTCAGCTTCGCCGCCCTCAGACTGCTTGGCCTGAGGTCGGCGTTCATCTTCTCCAACACCAGCTTTGTCGGTCCATCATCGAGCTTCATGCGGGACCACGCCTCAACGCCCTTGGGCTGCTTTGTCGGCACCTCCAGCAGGGGGTTGCGACGCCTGGCGTCCACCATGACCCACTTGCTCCGGAAGCCCTCGGCCCTCTTCCCAGCCTTTGAGATGGCGTTGGACTTGGAGTACGTGACAAAACTCACGCACGCCAAGATATTGCCGCCGGAGACAAGGAGGGAGAAGAAGTGGCGCATCAAGGCCACTGAGGGGGCCACCTCGACGTGCGCCTCACAGTAGTAGGCGAAGATCGACAAGAGGAGGATGGAGTTGGGGTGTGATACGTCTCCAACGTATCTATAATTTTTTATTGCTCCATGCTACTTTATCTACTGTTTTGGACTATGTTGGGCTTTATTTTCCACATTTATATTATTTTTGGGACTAACCTATTAACCGGAGGCCCAGCCCAGAATTGCTGTTTTTTTGCCTATTTCAGTGTTTCGAAGAAATGGAATATCAAACGGAGTCCAAACGGAATGAAACCTTCGGGAACGAGACTTGGACCCTGCTCCAAGGAACAGAAGAGGTGGTCATGAGGGTGGGGGGTGCCCCCACCCTAGGGCGCGCCCCCTGCCTTGTGGCCCCCCTGTTGCTCCACCGATGTACTCCTTCCTCCTATATATACCTACGTATACCCAAGCGATTAGAAGGGGAGCCAAAAACCTAATTCCACCGCCGCAACCTTCTGTATCCACGAGATCCCATCTTGGGGCCTATTTCGGAGCTCCGCCGGAGGGGGCATCCACCATGGAGGGCTTCTACATCAACACCATAGCCCCTCCGATGAAGTGTGGGTAGTTTACTTCAGACCTTCGGGTCCATACGTAATATGTAGATGGCTTCTTCTCTCTTTTTGGATCTCAATACAATGTTCTCCCCCTCTCTCGTGGATATCTATTCGATGTAATCTTCTTTTTGCGGTGTGTTTGTTGGGACCGATGAATTGTGGGTTTATGATCCAGCTTATCTATGGATAATATTTGAATCTTCTCTGAATTCTTTTATGTATGATTGAGTTATCTTTGCAATTCTCTTCGAATTATCCGTTTGGTTTGGCCAACTAGATTGGTAGTTCTTGCAATGGGAGAAGTGTTTAGCTTTGGGTTCAATCTTGCGGTGTCCTTTCCCAGTGACAGAAGGGGCAGCAAGGCACGTATTGTATTGTTGCCATCGAGGATAACAAGATGGGGTTTTTATCATATTGCATGAATTTATCCCTCTACATCATGTCATCTTCTTAAGGCGTTACTCTGTTTTTAACTTAATACTCTAGATTCATGCTGGATAGCGGTCGATGAGTGGAGTAATAGTAGCAGATGCAGAATCATTTTGATCTACTTGTCTTGGACGTGATTCCTATATATATGATCATACCTAGATATACTCATAACTATGCTCAATTCTGTCAATTGCTTAACAGTAATTTGTTCACCCACTGTAGAATATCTATGCTCTTGAGAGAAGCCACTAGTGAAACCTATGGCCCCCGGGTCTATTCTCATCATATCAATCTCCATTACTTTATTACTTGCTTTGCTTTTACTTTGCCTTTTACTTTTCACTTTGCATCTATATACCAAAAATACCAAAAATATTATTTATCATCTCTATCAGATCTCACTCTCGTAAGTGACCGTGAAGGGATTGACAACCCCTAATCGTGTTGGTTGCGAGGAGCTATCGTTTTGTGTAGGTACGAGCGACTTGTGCATGGTCTCCTACTGGATTGATACCTTGGTTCTCAAAAACTAAGGGAAATACTTACGCTACTTTGCTGCATCATCCTCTCCTCTTAGGGGAAATCCAACACAGTGCTCAAGAGGTAGCAAGAAGAATTTATGGCACCGTTGCCGGGGAGGCTCACGCAAGCAAGTCAACCATACCAAGTACCCATCACAATCCCTATCTCTCGCATTACATTATTTGCCATTTGCCTCTCGTTTTCCTCTCCCCCACTTCACCCTTGCCGTTTTATTCGCCCTCTCTTTCCGAGTCTCCTCCTCTCTTTCCCGTTTTCCTTTTCTCGTTGCCTTTCTGATTGCTTGTGTGTTGGATTACTTGTTGCCATGGGGCAAGATAATACCAAATTGTGTGATTTCTCGAATACCAATAATAATGATTTCCTTAGTACTCCGATTGCTCCTCATAATAATAATGAGTCTTGTGAAATCAATACCGCTTTGCTGAATCTTGTTATGTAAGATCAATTCACCGGCCTTCCAAGTGAAGATGTCGCTACTCATCTAAACAATTTTGTTGATTTGTGTGATATGCAAAAGAAGAAAGATACGGATAACAATATTGTCAAATTGAAGTTATTTCTGTTTTCACTTAGAGATCGTGCTAAGGTTTGGTTTTCGTCTCTGCCTAAAAATAGTATTGATTCTTGGAACAAGTGCAAAGATGCTTTTATCTCTAAGTATTTTCCTCCCGCTAAGATCATCACTATTAGGAACGATATTATGAATTTTAAACAACTTGATCATGAGCATGTTGCCCAATCTTGGGAAAGAATGAAATTGATGCTTCGCAATTTCCCTACTCATGGTTTGAATTTATGGATGATCATACAAAAAAATTATGCCGGATTGAATTTTGCTTCTAGAAATCTTTTAGATTCGGCCGCGGGAGGCACATTTATGGAAATTACGTTAGGAGATGCTACAAAATTGCTTGATAATATTATGGCTAATTATTCTCAATGGCACACCGAAAGATCTTCTAGTAAAAAAGTGCATGCTATAGAAGAAATCAATGTTTTGAGTGAAAAGATGGATGAACGTATGAAGATGTTTGCTACTAAAAATACTCCTCTTGATCCCAATGATATGCCTTTGTCTACTTTGATTGACAATAATAATGAATCTATGGATGTGAATTTTGTTGGTAGGAATAGTTTTGGAAACAACGCGTATAGAGGGAATTTTAATCCTAGGCCTTATCCTAGTAATCCTTCTAATAGTTATGGAAATTCCTACAACAACTCTTATGGAAATTTTAATAAGATGCCCTCTGAATTTGAGAGTAGTGTTAAAGAGTTTATGAATTTACAAAAGAATTTTAATGCTTTGCTTGAAGAGAAATTGCTTAAAGTTGATGATTTGGCTAGGAACGTTGATAGAATTTCTCTTGAAATTGATTCTTTAAAGCTTAGATCTATTCCTCCTAAGCATGATACCAATGAGTCTCTCAAAGCCATGTGAATTTCCATTGATGAGTGCAAAGAAAGAACCGCTAGGATGCGTGCTTCCAAAGATGCCTTTATTAAAGCGTGTTCTTCCAATTCCTATGAAAATCAAGATGAAGATCTAAAAGTTATTGATGTGTCCCCCATTAAGTCTTTTTTTTGCAATATGAATCTTGATGAAACTGAATATGATCTTCCTTTACCTAGAAGGCGTTCTTAGAATTCGGAGTTTCTAGATCTTGATGATGAAATTGATAAAAGTGGGATTGAAAGAAATAAAAACCTAGATGTTGCTAAACCCACTATTTTGGATCTCAAGGAATTTAATTATGAAAATTGCTCCTTAATTGGATGTATTTCCTTGTTGCAATCCGTGCTAGATTCCCCTCATGCTTATAGTCAAAATAAGGCCTTTACCGAACACATTGTTGATGCCTTGATGCAATCTTATGAAGAAAAACTTGAGTTGAAAGTTTCTATCCCTAGAAAACTCTATGATGAGTGGGAACCTACTATTAAAATTAAAATTAAAGATTATGAGTTTCATGCTTTGTGTGATTTGGGTGCTAGTGTCTCTACTATTCCCAAAACTTTGTGTGATTTGCTAGATTTCCATGACTTTGATGATTGCTCTCTAAACTTGCATCTTGTGGATTCCGCTATTAAAAAGCCTATGGGAAGAATTAATGATGTTCTTATTGTTGCAAATAGGAATTATGTGCCCGTAGATTTTACCGTTCTTGATATAGATTGCAATCCTTCATGTCCTATTATTCTTGGTAGACCTTTCCTTAGAACGATTGGTGCAATTATTGATATGAAGGAAGGGAATATTAGATTCCAATTTCCCTTAAAGAAGGGAATGGAACACTTCACTAGAAAGAAAATAAAATTACCATATGAATCTATCATGAGAGCCACTTATGGATTGCCTACCAAAGATGGCAATACCTAGATCTATCCCTGCTTTTATGCCTAGCTAGGCGCATTAAACGATAGCGCTTGTTGGGAGGCAACCCAATTTTATTTTTGTTTTTTTGTTTTTGCTTATGTTTAGGAATAAATAATCTATCTAGCTTCTGTTTGGATGTGGTTTTATCTTTTAATTAGTGTTTGTGCCAAGTAGAACCTACAGGATAACCTACGATGATAGTTGATTTGATTCTGCTGAAAAACAGAAACTTTGCGCGCATGAATATAATTTTGTTAAATCACAGAAATTTGCTTTTGCGTTGATTCTTTTTGCTGCTGTTCAATAGACAAATTGTCCAGTACTTCTTATTTTTGTAGGATTTTTAGAGTTCCAGAAGTTTGCGTTAGTTACAGATTGCTACAAACTGTTCTGTTTTTGACAGATTCTGTTTTGCGTGTGTTGTTTACTTATTTTGATGAATCTATGGCTAGTAAAATAGTTTATAATCCATAGAGAAGTTGGAATACAGTAGGTTTAACACCAATATAAATAAATAATGAGTTGATTACAGTACCTTAAGTAGTCTTTTGTTTTCTTTCTCTAACGGAGCTCACGAGATTTCTATTGAGTTTTGTGTTGTGAAGTTTTCAAGTTTTGGGTGAATTATTTTGATGGATTATGGAACAAGGAGTGGCAAGAGCCTAAGCTTGGGGATGCCCATGGCACCCCCAAGATAATCCAAGGACACCAAAAAGTCAAATCTTGGGGATTCCCCGGAAGGCATCCCCTCTTTCGTCTACTTCCATCGGTAATTTACTTGGAGCTATATTTTTATTCACCACATGATATGTGTTTTGCTTAGAGCGTTTTGTATTATTTGAGTCTTTGCTTGTTAGTTTACCACAATCATCCTTGCTGTACACACCTTTTGAGAGAGCCATACATGAATTGGAATTTGTTAGAATACTCTATGTGCTTCACTTATATCTTTTGAGCTTGATAGTTTTGCTCATAGTGCTTCACTTATATCTTTTGAGCGTGATAATTTTTGCTCTAGTGCTTCACTTAGATCTTTTAGAGCACGGTGGTGGATTTGTTTTAAAGAAACTATTGATCTCTCATGCTTTGCTTAGATTATTTTGAGAGTCGTTAATAGCATGGTAATTCGCTTAATGTTAATATACTTGGTATTCAAGATATGTGAAACTTTCTTCTGAGTGCGTTGAATACTAACATAAGTTTGATGCTTGATAATTGTTTTGAGATATGAAGATGGTGATATTAGAGTCATGCTAGTTGAGTAGTTGTGAATTTAAAGAATACTTGTGTTGAAGTTTGTGATTCCTGTAGCATGCACGTATGGTGAACCGTTATGTGATGAATTCGGAGCATGATTTATTTATTGATTGTCTTCCTTATAAGTGGCGGTCGGGGACGAGCGATGGTCTTTTCCTACCAATCTATCCCCCTAGGAGCATGCTCGTAATATTTTCTTTGATAACTTCTAGATTTTTGCAATAAGTATATGAGTTCTTTATGACTAATGTTGAGTCCATGGATTATACACACTTTTTCCCATCCTTCCACCACTGCTAGCCTCTCTAATACAGCGCACTTTTCGCCCGTATCATACACCCACCATATACCTTCCTAAAAACAGCCACCATACCTACCTATCATGGCATTTCCATAGCCATTACGAGATATATTGCCATGCAACTTTCCACCGTTCCATTTATTATGACACGCTCCATCATTGTCATATTGCTAGCATGATCATGTAGTTGACATCGTATTTGTGGCAAAGCCACCATTCATAATTCTTTCATACATGTCACTCTTGATTCATTGCATATCCCGGTACACCGCCGGAGGCATTCATATAGAGTCATACTTTGTTCTAAGTATCTAGTTGTAATTGTTGAGTTGTAAGAAAAATAAAAGTGTGATGATCATCATTATTAGAGCTTTGTCCCAAGTGAGGAAAGGATGATGGAGACTATGATTCCCCCACAAGTCGGGATGAGACTCCGGACGAAAAAAAAGAGGCCATAAAAAAAAGAGAAAGGCCCAAATAAAAAAAATGAGAGAAAAAGAGAGAAGGGACAATGTTACTATCCTTTTACCACACTTGTGCTTCAAAGTAGCACCAAGATCTTCATGATAGAGAGTCTCTCATTTTGTCACTTTCATATACTAGTGGGAATTTTTCATTATAGAACTTGGCTTGTATATTCCAATGATGGGCTTCCTCAAATGCCCTAGGTCTTCGTGAGCAAGCGAGATGGATGCACACCCACTTAGTTTCTTTTGTTGATCTTCATATACTTATAGCTCTAGTGCATCCGTTGCATGGCAATCCCTAATCACTCACATTGATATCTATTGATGGACATCTCCATAGCCCGTTGATACGCCTAGTTTATGTGAGACTATCTTCCCTCTTTTTGTCTTCTCCACAACCACCATTCTATTCCACATATAGTGTTATATCCATGGCTCACGCTCATGTATTGCGTGAAGATTGAAAAAGTTTTGAGAATGTCATAAGTATGAAACAATTGCTTGGCTTGTCATCGGGGTTGTGCATGATTTAAATATTTTGTGTGGGGAAGATGGAGTATAGCCATACTATATGATTTTGTAGGGATAACTTTCTTCGGCCATGTTATTTTGAGAAGACATGATTGCTTTGATTAGTATGCTTGATGTATTACTATTTTTATGTCAATATGAACTTTTGTCTTGAATCTTTTGGATCTGAATATTCATACCACAATTAAGAAGATTTATATTGAAATTATGCCAAAGTATCACTCCGCATCAAAAATTCTTTTTTTATCATTTACCTACTCGAGGACGAGCATGAATTAAGCTTGGGGATGCCTGATACGTCTCCAATGTATCTATAATTTTTGATTGCTCGATGCTACTTTATCTACTGTTTTGGACTATATTGGGCTTTATTTTCCACTTTTATATTATTTTTGGGACTAACCTATTAACCGGAGGCCCAGCCCAGAATTGTTGTTTTTTTGCCTATTTCAGTGTTTCGAAGAAACGGAATATCAAATGGAGTCCAAACGGAATGAAACCTTCGGGAATGTTATTTTCTCACCGAACGTGATCCAGGAGACTTGGACCCTGCTCCAAGGAACAAAAGAGGCGGTCACGAGGGTGGGGGACGCACCCCCCTAGGGCGCGCCCCCTGCCTCGTGGCCCCCCTATTGCTCCATCGACGTACTCCTTCCTCCTATATATACCTACGTATCCCCAAACGATCAGAAGGGGAGCCAAAAACATAATTCCACCGCGGCAACCTTCTGTATCCACGAGATCCCATCTTGGGGCCTGTTCCGGAGCTCCGCCGGAGGGGGCATCCACCATGGAGGGCTTCTACATCAACACCATAGCCCCTCCGATGAAGTGTGAGTAGTTTACTTCAGACCTTTGGGTCCATAGCTAGTAGCTAGATGGCTTCTTCTCTCATTTTGGATCTCAATACAATGTTCTCCCCCTCTCTCATGGAGATCTATTCGATGTAATCTTCTTTTTGCGGTGTGTTTGTTGAGACCGATGAATTTTGGGTTTATGATCCAGCTTATCTATGGATAATATTTGAATCTCCTCTGAATTCTTTTATGTATAATTGAGTTATCTTTGCAAGTCTCTTTGAATTATCTGTTTGGTTTGGCCAACTAGATTGGTAGTTCTTGCAATGGGAGAAGTGTTTTGCTTTGGGTTCGATCTTGCGGTGTCCTTTCCCAGTGACAGAAGGGGAAGCAAGGCACGTATTGTATTGTTGCCATCGAGGATAACAAGATGGGGTTTTTATCATATTGCATGAATTTATCCCTCTACATCATGTCATCTTGCTTAAGGCGTTACTCTGTTTTTAACTTAATACTCTAGATGCATGCTGGATAGCGGTCGATGAGTGGAGTAATAGTAGTAGATGCAGAATCGTTTCGATCTACTTGTCTTGGACGTGATGCCTATATACATGATCATACCTAGATATACTCATAACTATGCTCAATTCTGTCAATTGCTCAATAGTAATTTGTTCACCCACCATAGAATATCTATGCTCTTGAGAGAAGCCACTAGTGAAACCTATGCCCCCCGGGTCTATTCTCATCAAATCAATCTCCATTACTTTATTACTTGCTTTGCTTTTACTTTGCCTTTTACTTTTCACTTTGCATCTATATACCAAAAATACCAAAAATATTATTTATCATCTCTATCAGATCTCACTCTCGTAAGTGACCGTGAAGGGATTGACAACCCCCAATCGCGTTGGTTGCGAGGAGCTATCATTTTGTGTAGGTACGAGGGACTTGTGCATGGTCTCCTACTGGATTGATACCTTGGTTCTCAAAAACTGAGGGAAATACTTACGCTACTTTGCTGCATCATCCTCTCCTCTTCGGGGAAATCCAACGCAGTGCTCAAGAGGTAGCAGGGTGGATATGAAAAGCATGCAACTGATACTGGTGGAGGATGACAAGGAAGAACTCAGAGAAGGGAGGAACCAGACCAGCCATGACGGCGTTCATGAAGAGGTGATAGAAGGTGCTCCCCTTGTCCTCCGGCTGGGCGGAGCCAAGATGGAGCGCAGTCTCCCCCATCTCGTTGATCTGCGACACCGCCATCCGGCGCGTGAGGGTGAGATTCTTCTCCATAACATTAGGAGAGACCAGGGCTGGCGAGTACCAGGACGATGCAGCCCCAGCCGGAGTCTTGCGGGGGGGCATAGTTGGCTGTAGAAGAAAGAATGCAACAGGTCTAGAGATTTTGGAGGCAGGTAGGCGGAGAACAACAAAGGGGATCTAGAGCAAGGAGAATGAGGGTAATGAGTTAAGGCTAACCCAGAGCCAGCCTTTTGTCAGTCGAGCAGTTGCCGAGGGAGCGTGGGGAAGCGGAGACGCCCACGTCCAATCAACCGCCACGTGGCGCCCAAGGCCGCAGGCTGATGGGGCCCGCGGCGCTCCGCACTTGCCCCTTCTCTTCTCCGCTAAGCCAAGTCCGAGCGCGCCTTGGGCTCGGGGGCTACTATCGGCATTCTGGGAACGGGGGTCCCCAGACATGCCTGCCTGCGGCCTGCGGCGTGGCTCAAGTGGGGGCCCGGTACAACCCATCCTCATTAGAACAAGATTCAAGACCCTCGCAACGGGCCAAGCCTCGCGGGGTGGACGACACAAGGCTTCCTCATGAACGGTCTCGCCAGGCAGGTTCGCGAGAAGGCGGAGAAATCAAGGCAGGGTACCTCGCGAGGTGCTCGTGACGCAAGCCATGACGATCAAGACTAGGCCGGCGCCCGCCTGGCGCGCCCGCCTGCGCAGTGTCCTTGTTTCCTCTTTGGTGCAAAGGGGGCAAGCACAGGCGCAGAGTACCAAGGCATCAGGCAAAGGTTGCCATTTCAGTACAACGAGACCAAGACCAGCGGAGCGCCAGGATGGAGGTCACCGTGGAGCCCAAGACGGTGTCATCGCCAGTGCTTTTGGCAGCCGAAGACCAACTTTAGTCAGGATAACTTGTACTAGATGTTCCCCTTCGAAATGGCTGTTGTTGGCACCCTTCCCGCTCAATATTTGGGAAGAGGCCCAGGGCCTCTATAAATAGATCTAGTCACCACATAGTAGGGTGGATCGGATCCAGATTTTGGGAGACAAAGAGAGAGAGAGAGAGAGAGAGAGGCGATCAAACTCGCACAAGTAGTTCATCACACCAGCTCAAGAACACCTCTCGCGAGGCTGTTCTTTCCTTGTACTGTTCATCATCAGCCCCCGAGGCAATCCACCACACCACACACTAGAGTAGGGTATTACACCACAACGGTGGCCCGAACTAGTATAAATCTTGTGTCCCTCGTGTTGCTCATCATTTTCAGCCTAGAACTCACGAGGCGATCAGACGTAGATCGGTAGGGGAGAGATCTTCGTGCGCACCCCAGAGTTTGAACCTTAAGAGTCTGCCGGAACCCAACATCCGATAGTCACCCCACGTATTTGTACCGTACCACTGCATCATACGGTGGCCCGTAGGAATTTATCCATTTCTGGCACTCACAAATATACCCTTGAATGCACCCAAACCTGCCCGATCCTGGGCATCCGATGGCTCAGATAGTGCTACTATATGATAGTACAAGACATATCGCTGCTCTCGGTAAATGTTTTAATTGTTCTCAATAGTATTGAGCTGTTTATATACAGCTCGTACAAATTTAGTTACACATCAAGAGGTGGTGAATAACTAAGAGTGAGGTCCGCAGACCTTCTATTACTCACTCCTTTCAAAATAAGTGTTTCAACCTTAATACAATTTTGTACTAGAGTTAGTACAAAGTTGAGACGCTCATTTTAGGACGGAGGGAGTACATTCTAGCACTAAGCCAAGCACTAACTTAATATGGCTAACATGATTTGTGGAAGAGTAAGCGTGTGATCGATCCCCTAGATGACGCGTCTCTCTCATTTCTTCCTCTTCTCTACAGCATACACCTAGCAGTGGGTTCGCCTTGGCTACATCCAATGCATAAGCTCCTCTAAGAAGAAGAAGAAGAAGAAGATATGCGAGAAGTTAAATTGGTAAGCAAAGGAAGATGATGGACAAGGACAATAGATCCAAGCGCTAAAAAAGATGAATGATATTATTATTACCAAAAGAGCTACTGTATATATGTTGTGTTTAATAAATAAAGAGCAACAAAATGACAGGAACCAACTATACTAGCTTGAGTCATTTTAAAGTGCATCCGAACAATATGGACCGTCTGTCAGAGCAAATTTGATAGTCTAGATCCGATGCAATATGCTGATGTCACGTGTATTATACCAGACCCCAAGGGCATTTTTGGGAGAAAAAATATTTCGAACTTATCAGATTTTCCCTCCCAAATATTTAAAGGGTATTCTCCATATGAATTTCAGGGCTCTTTTCGGTTTGATTTTTATCCGATTCGCTAGGGTTTTACTCCATCGCAGCGGCACGATCCTCACCGGTGAGGAGGGGCCGCGGCAAGATCCCTCGCCGACGGTAGAGTTTTATCCCCGCGATAGGATCTTGCTGCACGTCGTGGCCCCTCCCTTCATCCACCCAAATTCCCTCATGCTCTCGCACCTCCTCTTCACCGACGAACACGAGAAGACGATGAATGCCCTCCCCGCGGCAGCCGCCTGTGAAGATTCGGCGCCATCCCACCTCTGATTCCTCTATGCGGGTGCCTATGGCCATGAGGTGAGTCTCTACCTCTTTCCCACTCCCCACGTGATTGTTCGCGTGCTCAGACTCACCTCTTCGCCATGGCCGCAGCTTGATCTGGCCATGTATCTCGTCCGAAGGCAAGGTGGTTGGGCCTCTAGATGAATCATGTTCTCACTGCTGGCGGGGTACTGTGTGACTGGATGAAGCCGGCTGGCCTCAATGGCTAGTTCCATTCGTCCGACCTCATCCACACCAGGGCAAGATCTACGAATGTTCGATTGTTGCATATGTATTGTTATATATTCCATTCAAGCTCTATTCTTCAGTTTGGCCGATAGGTCAGACGTTGGATTTGGAGATTAGGAGAGATGATAATCTATTAATTCTGAAATGTACTATAGATAATTCAGAGCTTATGTTGCTCAATATTTATGATGCTCGCTGCTGATTGTGCCATTGCTGCACTGGGATCAACAGACTTGGCATCTGCTTTATAATTTTTTTAGATTCACATGGGATATCCACCATTTGAATATTTTTAAATTCTTATTATGATGTTTTAGCCTTATTAAAGAGAGGGTAATGATCCTCGCAAAAAGCAGATAGAGAGGAATGAGCATTCAATTCATAAATATGTTGCAATAGAAGATCTTCCATCTTTAGCTATGTGCAATGTTTGTTAGCTGGACACATTTGACAAGGTGAGTACAAGTAGTAATTTTTCCTCTGTTTTGCAGGGTTATGAGACAACATGCTATGTGATTCCCTGAGGCAGGATGGATGTACCCTAGCCACCCCACTGTGCTCCTGAAGGTGCGTGCAAACTAGGAGATCCCTTCAATTCAGCGCACGCCCTACCATGCCACACCATGGTCGTTGCAACACCTGCACAGCCCCCCTATGGTACGTGCTTTACTTTTGTTATCCTATGCTCTCTTTTATTGGCTTTCGGCCTGCCTATGAGACATTGGTTGTGCCATTTCCTGGGATAGCTAGGATTGCGTGTTCATTCATGCAGTATTTTTTCTTCTATTGTGAGGTTATGCTCATGCTCATACCTTTTTCTCTCATATGAAAATAAACATATCATAATCCATTATTCTTCTAGGCTTGCCCGTGCACTGTATATGGTCCGAAGCTTTTCTAGGCACTGTTACTATCACGTGGTTGTAAAAAGCAAATTTAGATTTCTATGAGCTCCCGTAGAGACCAAATTTATTTCAAGCAAAGTATTGTAACCAATATTATTGAAGTTTTACAACTTGACCCATCCGCAAGGGACTAAGAACACGGCCAAGAAACCTTGTTTGGGACTAAAACCCAACCACACCCTACTCTATCGCTTTATGGACAACTGTACACTCCACATGTAAGAATGAACCATTGCTGGACTAACTGCTTGCCTCTTCATCATCTTCAACCACAGCTGCATCCGATAGCCTAGCATGGGACTACTTGAACGTTTTCCTGTATTTCATTTTGTTGTAGGTTGAATCAACAAGCACAACGAGTAGCTCTCTTCTGAATTTGTCGATATAGGCCTGCATGCGAAGATATGTTAGTATCATTCCATAAGTTTCAGAAAATGACAGAATTTTAGGTGTCACTCTACGTACTTGGTCATATTGCATCCTTAGTTTTTCTCTCGTAAATAGTCCGATGTTCTTCAGCATGTACAATGCACAACAAGAATTGCAACATTTTATTTTGTTAGATCAACATTTCACGTATTGACAATCTAAAACAAAAACAAAAGCTAATATTGTTGACTGATGTCTCATCTGCTTTTGGCACTTTAATAAGCTTTACTGGCCATTGCGTCGCGTTAATGTCTTCCCATGCATTGCTTTCTATCCCATTGACTTGCATCGCTGCTCTCAGATGTGCTTCCATCCCACGTACTTGCAAGCCCAATGGGATGAGAAGTTGCCTACGACTAATACTTACATACGGTGTTAAATCATTTGTTATAATTAAATATATTGAAATTCTCACCA
The DNA here is from genome assembly GCF_002162155.2 of Triticum dicoccoides. Classification (NCBI taxonomy): domain Eukaryota; kingdom Viridiplantae; phylum Streptophyta; class Magnoliopsida; order Poales; family Poaceae; genus Triticum; species Triticum dicoccoides. The sequence continues at coordinate 201,799,178 of NC_041387.1, read as the reverse complement.
TGTTAGTTACTTCTCTAGGTACCATATAGTGGAAAAGTGAATCAAGAACCTGAATCTACTCCCTTTTGGGGTTTACGACCACAAGGAACCAGTGAACATTTAAACTATTGGTAGGTAGGAAAACCTGGAGTACATAGATAATTAGATCAACATGTATAGTAATAAAAAATCTATTCTACATCAGGTTAAAATACCATGTCATGTTTCAGGTAGGTTGTGCCTTGTGTTGTTCTAGGAATGCCTGCCAAAGCGTTAACTAAGACCATTTGTTTTCACGATTTGTAGGGTTGATCAGTGACGCCATGAAATCCTATTGAACCATGTCTAGCTGGTCCCTCTTCCATAAAGGAACTTCTGACCTCTTTTTTAAGTTGATGGAGTTGATTTTCCTATTTTTATTGTTCGTGTCCTCGGAATCATTTGTAGACTCTGATGGAGTCTTGTTTTTCCTTTTTTTCTCAGTATCATACGAAATGTACTCGTCATTCTTAAATAAATCCAATACCACCCTTTTCTTTCACTCCCATGTTTTGGTGGCATCGATTCAACCACACTTACTTCTTGCTCCTTTCGAAAGGATTCATCATGGTTGTCATCATCTGTGAAGGCATGGGGTTCTTCACAATTCCGTGATCCCGTAGCCTTCACAAAGTGGTCCTTACTCCGTCTCTTGAATGGATTCTGTCATAGGAAATAAACTAGTGTCATAAGAATCAACAAAGCCACCACAAGCCATGAACATCGGATTATTTACGAGAGAAAAACTGAGGATGCAATATGACCAAGTACGGACCACCTAGCAGAGAAAAACTGAGGATTTGAGATGGATTCTGTCCACCTAATATGGATTTCACAGGCTTTGTTGAGTCCAACTACTTCTCGAAAGGATTCATCATGGCCTTTAGTAGATTCTTGCTCAGTTATAGGTAAAATTTACATCACCTAGAAAGCTTCAAGGCTTGTGGTGGCTTTGGAATGCATTTGCAAATCCAAACTAGGTGCACCCTGTATATCATCCACCTCTTTAAAAAGCTTATGAACGCCCCTGAGATTGTCTTCGATTCTTACAGCAACTCTTTCGAATGCTTCATCCGGTACATAGAAGATCACATATTATTTCTGAAACAAAAATTATTGTTTCATAATTTAGTTAACATGCGTATGTAAAAATATTCATCAAGGTCCTTCATGGGGGACCACCTCATATGATGCTTCATATGGCACTTCAAATGGGAGTGACGACTATAGTGGTGATGACAACACCTCTAGCGACTATGACACTGATGACAGTTCTGATGGAGATGGACATGTCGACCATGATCCCATCGTGGCACACAGGGGTAAAGTTCTATATGGTTGGTCAGATATTAAATGAACCATGAACTATCTAAAGTTGAGTAAAACACTTGATTACCACACATTACTCTGTTTGGATTCTAGATGACTTTGTTGCTTTTTTCCAAATCAACATTGACTAAAGTAGAGCTTAAATAGAGAAGTGTTTAGCTGTTAGTTTGTATAAATCAAATGTTCAATTTTCCCATGTTTCTATGAGATATTTCTTGGTGGATGTGATTGGGTTATCTATGTCATTCATTTCTTGATCATTGAAGTAGGCATTGATCATCAACCCAGTGTTGATGTTCTCGATCTTATGTATGAAATTATTTACTACTCTGTCATCTTAAATTTTTTGATACAGGTCCAGGAAACATGGTGAGAAGAGGAGGTTTCGAGGATCACATCTTCTATGGCAAACATGTAGCTAGACCAGATTAGGTGGGACCGTCTCAAATCCATAGTAAAGCATTGCAAACCTCCCATACCATACTATGTCTGCACCTTCACTCACTCGGCAGTCATCGGAGGGAAGAGCAAGTAAACACTTGGACTTTTTTGTGTGCAAATCATACTTTACAATTGAAAATGCCATCATGTAATATTATTTATTTCCTTGTGCAATTAGTGCTTCTCAAAGGATTACAATGAGGCCTACCTCAAAGATTATCTGCGAGAGCCCATGGTTGTGCGTGTCACCAACAAACGTTTTGAAGGTTCTAAAAAGGTCTTGTTCAAGATTGGCAAGAAGGACGGGTGTGCGATCATGACGAAGAACTAGAGAGAAGTCGTTGAGGAATCCAAAATGAAAGAAGATCATATGGCTATCTTCAGGTTCATGGAAAGGAGGGGAGGTGGGCTTAAGGTGAACATGGCCAGTGGCATAAAGATTCGTTGACCCATGTGAAGAACCATGACTGAATGGCATAGTTTGATGCTAGTTGTTATAATATGTATCTACTAGCCAGTAACTGCAAGTTGGTAGTATCAGCTTTTGGGTCCAGTAAGTGGAACTTACTAGTAATTGGTACTTGGTAGTAACAGGTAGTTTGGTACTATAACATTTGGGTCCTACTGGATATGAAGATCGGCCAGTAAGTGGAACTTGGCAATAACTGGTTGGTGGTAGTATGAACTTATGTGGCATAATGTAATTGCTATGCAAGTCTATATATATAACGCACCTTGGTACCCTCCTTGATATCATTACCTTTATGGACTACAACAATATTTCCTTTTTTGCCATAGTTTTAAAGTGATGCTAGTATTTTTAAAATCAAATCTAACCAGGTTTCATATGGATTAGATGCTATTTTCATACTTAGGACGAGGTTTGTCTGATGGCTAGGACTAGTTATTTTGAAAATTAGGTTTGTATGTGTTGCACAAAAAATGCAATGCGAAAACAAAAACTTGCGGGTCAAAATGACAAGCTATTTTCAAATACAGAGCAAACCATCATGTTATTTTTAAAATTTTAAAAACAGTATACTAAAAAAACATGCTATTTTAAAAAAAGCATACTAAAAATGCTATTTTCAATATTAGCATGCTACTTTCAAAACAACATATTTAAAAAAACATGCAATTTTTGAAATCAGCATGCTGATTCTAAAAACAGCATATTGAAAACAACATTATATATTTAAGATCGGGATGTTATTTTGAAATCACCATGCTATTTTGAAATCAGCATGCTATTTTTAAAAACAACATACTCAAAACAACATGCTATTTTTAAAATCTGGATGTTATTTTGAAATTAGCATGCCATTTTGAAATCAGCATGCTATTTTTAAAACAACATATTCAAAACAGCATGTGATTTTATAAATAGCATATTGAAAAATGCATTATATTTTCAAAATCAGCATATTCAAAGCAGTTGTCGGCGTTCTGGGAATGGGGGTCCCCAGACTTTCCTGTCTGCGGCCTGCTACGTGGCTCAATCGGTGGCCCAGTACGGCCCATCTTCATCAACTAAACACTCAAGTCCCTCGCGAGGGGCGAAGCCTCGCGGGGCGGATGGCACAAGGCCTCCTCAGGGGTGGCCTCACCAGCCAGGCTCGCAAGGAGGCGGAGAGATCAAGGCAAGGGGTACCTCGCGAGGTTCTCATGATGCAAGCCATGATGATCAAGACCAGGCGGGCGCTAGGTGGACGCCAGCCCCCGCAGTGTCCTTGTTTCCTCTTTGGTGCAAAGGGGGCAAGCGCAGGCGCGGAGTACCGAGGCATCAGGCAAAGGTTTCCATATCGGTGCAACAAGACCTAGACCAGTAAGACAGCAGGACGGAGGTCACCGTGGAGCCCACGACGGCGTCATCACGAGCACCTTTGGCAGGCAAAGACCACCTTTAGTCAGGATAGCTTGTACTAGTTGTCCCCTTTCAAAATGGCCGTTGTTGGATCCCTTCCTGATCAATATTTGGGAAGAGGACCAAGGCCTCTATAAATAGAGCTAGCCACCACAGTAGGGAGGCATCTCATCTAGAGACAAGTGAAGTTCATCCACACACCACACTTGCCAAGAACACCTCTCCTCGCGAGGCTGTTCTTCCCCTGTATTGTTCATCATCATCCCAAGAGGCAATCCACCACCACACACAGGAGTAGGGTATTACACCACAACGGTGGCCTGAACCTCTATATATCTTGTGTCTCTTGTGCTGTGAGTTCATCGATCTAGCTTAGGGATCATGGCGAGGCTGAGAGCGAGATTCGGTAGGAGGAGATCTTCGTGCGCACCCCAGTGTTCGAACCTTAAGGGTTTTGCCGAAACCCGATATCTGACATTTGGCGCGCCGAGTAGGGGTGTGCCGAAGTCTCCCTTCTGCCGATCTGCGTTCCGCTGCTTCGTCGCATCCATGTTCGGCAACCCGATGACCAACGCCGACCGCTGGGCGGCATGGCCAACCCGTGCCACGCCGCCTGCCCAAGTTGATTCAACCCTGCGCCTCAGGCAGCCCGCGCACCACAGAACACTGCGGGGCGAGGGCGGCGCAGTCTCGTGTCGCCCGCCCTTATTCTGCGGTAGGTGCGGCCAGCTGCAAGGGCCTCAAGTCATGTCGCGGCCACGGCGCCGCACACTCGACGGGAGCAAGCAAACACGAGGGCCGCACTCACCGTGGCTCAAGAGCTGCTGCGACGCAGGTTGATGGAGAGCGGCCGGGACGTGCTGCTGGAGCGCGTTGCCGAGCTCCTGGATGCCATGGCCTCGGGGGCACCGCCCTTCTGCTTCCAGCTTCCACCACGGGCCCCAATCGGATCACGCGATGGGCCTCTCCGTGCCTGCGCATCCTCAGGCACACCCCAAGGTGTCGTCGATACCAGTTCAACCATCGGCGTCGGACGTCAGGCTGCACCAGCACCACCTCTGATGAACAAGGGCATGTGCATAACCACCTACGGCCCGGGCGGGCCGCTACCCCACCATCCTCAAGACGGTGCGTTGGGCCAGGCCACATGGAGCGTGGGGCACTACGGCAAGGTCTTCGAGGCGGCGGCCTCGGAGGCTTACGTGCCCCACATGGTGGATCGGGAGTACATGCTGGAAGACGAACATGGCTCGTTCCTCGGGTCAGGCTGGGAGGAAGAGACGCCAGAAGCCGAGCCTTTTCAGAAGCCCCAAGGAAGCCTCACCAACCATGCTAGCAGCAGTAGCTACCGGGTACCGCTAATTCCTCAGGAGCAAGCTTATGCTAACCATGGGTCGCAGGAGGTTCAGGTCATAGCGGCGGACGGCTGCGCAGCTCGGCAGCCTCCCTTCCGCCAGGAGGAGCACACTGGGGGCTGCAGGAGAGGGGCCGGGAGCCAGGCCCCTCTGCACGGTGCACGTAGCAAGGCATCCCTCGGAGGTAAGCCCTCTGCAGGGGAGGTGGTGCAAATCCTACCCCCAGCAGAGGAGCCGTGGTTGCCGAGGGCGCCACTGGTGTCCCCTTTGCCCCATTGATGTCGTCCTTGGTCTCCAGCCGTCGTCAATGGTGGCCGAGGGTCCTCGTATGGCTATATGAAGCAAGGCCCGGTGCCTATGAAGAAGGCCCAGTGCCTGTGAAGCTCGCCGCCTATGACACTCTCACGTAATAATGAGTGGGTCTGTACACACCCCGGAGTCTCTGGAGAGCCGCCCTTGGGCCTCGGGGGCTCCCTCCCAGGCCCAGTGGTAGCACTTTAGCTCCGCGCTGGTGAGAAGACGTTGAAGACTAGACTAGGCGCCGGACATGGCCTCTTGTTTTTTTGCCTCTCTTTATGTGATCGAGCTTCCTTGCTTCGGATTTAAGTTCAAGTTGAATTTACATTTGTGTGTGCGGGGGGTGTCTTTTCTCGCTCGTGTGATTTCTTGTGTTCTGGTTTCTGCCCAATTTGGAGTTCGCACCGGATGCCTCCCCCTCGCGAGCCCCTCACGGGCGGGGCTGGGCAAAGTGCATATACGTGGTGCGCATGCCATACTACAGCCGGCACTTGCTCTCGCGAGGCCCTCTCGACCGAGCCGGCAGGCCCCTCAGGAGATCCTCGGGAGCTCACGACCTCACAAGCTGGTTTGGGACCTGTCCCGGCTAAAGGTAAACTACAACAACAAGCTCGCCCCAGGACCCGTAGGATCATGGAGGCACATGTTCAGTATCGTTCCTAAAAGCATATGAGCGGCAATATTTTTACATGAGGGGCTTTCCCTCCCAAAATGCTCTTAAAACCTTTGGGGTCGCGCCCAAGCTTTTGTATGCAGGATAAAACAGCGGAGAAACACAGGATCAGTCAGACATATTGCTCACCGCATCCTCCTGGTCGCCTCCAGAAGCATCACTGGCGCCGCTGCCATTGTCACTGGCATCACCATCACCATCATTGGCGCCACCGTCACCACCATTGACCACGTCGCCACCATCCGCCGCGACTACCACCCCATCATTGTCAGAAGCAAAGGCCCTAACAAGCGCATCCACGTTGTCCTCCACCCACCGCGCCTGGTCGCCCCGGATGGCCTCGGGCACTGGGGCGATGGCGGTGTCGAAGTCGAAGTGGGGATCAGTGTTCTGAAGATGGCTGAAGACGCGGGGAAATGCACGCCCAAGCAGGCTGCAGCTCCTCTCCTCGACAACTTGGTGAGCTCTCTCGGAGCGGTTCTCCAGGCGTGTCACCACATCAGTGAAGAAACGGAGATGACCGGCATAGTTGGTCACGTGAGGATGCAGGGTGTCCTCATCACAGATATTGCCCAGGTCCGCGTTGGCCCTATTCCTGAATTCCTGGAGCATGGGGCCGTGTATGTGCTCCAGCATCTGTCGTTGAAGCACTTCCTCTTTGTTCTGTTGCGCAATGGACTCGGTGTCATCAACCCGCTGTTGAAGAAGAAGAAGCTCGGCGCGGGCGGAGGTCAGCTCGGCCTGCGTCGAAACCAATGCGGCTACGGAAACGTCTGCGCGCTGCTCCGCTTCAGTCACCTTGGACCTAAGGGCGGCAGTCCTGCCTGCAGCCTCGGCTTCAACCAGCTTCAGCTTCAGGTCATACCTGCTCACAAGATCTCCGTGAGCCTCCGCCACGCGGCGGTCGATCTCTTCCTGGACTCGAGCCTTGCATGCGCCAACATCGTCCTCCGCCTGGGTAACCTGGCGCTCCCTCGTCTCCAACCGCTCAAGATCAAGATTGTGCTCGGCGGCCTCCAGCGGTAGCGCTTCCTCGCGCCTGCGGAGATGCTCCTCCTTGACAGGCGTCCCCTTCAGCGACACAAGGGCGGCCTAGCACAGCTCCACTTGCTGCTCCCGGCCGAACGGTGGACGTACGGCGATGGCACGACGATGAGGGATTCAGAGTGGACCAGATTGTGTAGTTCACGTGCCATTTTGTGAAGTTGCGACATCAGTGCGGCGTGGTGGGCACGTCGCCCAAATCGAGGTGAGCAATGGAGATCGGGGAGGAGAGAGAGTATTTTATCCAGCGACTCGGCCCG
>NC_041387.1:201664453-201791632 GCF_002162155.2 Triticum dicoccoides | reverse complement strand
CGTGCTCTAGGGTTCGATGATGACTCGAGAGCAGCAGATGGCGGCGCTCGCCGATGGCGACGAGTTGATGATGGGGAGGCTAAGGGAGATAGACCGGTGGTTCCCCAAGGCGAATGCGCTCAACGACGCGTCCGACATGGTCTGCGGGAGGCTGAACGAGGAGGAGATCCTATGGTGCTTCCCCAACTATGATCGACATCCGATGATGGGAGTACTACTTTGGGCGATGCTCAGGGCAGCGTCTCCACTTCCAGAGCAGACACACAAGTGGAGGGTCTTCAGATCCCTCCGCTACCGGCAGATCCAGCCGCCAGCACAGCTGAGAGAGGTGGTGATGGGGCTTCCAGCCCCAGGGTCACTGATGGCGCCGATCAAAATCGAGGAAGAAGACGAGGAGGTGGAGCTGCCAAGGAGGAGGAGGGCAAGGGAGATCATGTCTCTACCTCGCGGTTCGCTGCGCCTCCAAGCTCTCTCGCGCTCCCAGTAGGGGTCTCGCCGGTCGGCAGCCGCTTTTGGCTGTTGGCCAGGGAGGGCTCCGACAAGGAGTGGGAGGGGATAACTTCTTCCACTTAGTCAGGTACATATGCAGATAAATATTTGGTATCTCCTACGTCAATAGATGTAGATGATGTTAATAGTGACGGGCATTCTAAGCTTGATAATAAAAGGAAGAAGAGATCTACGCTCAAAAAAGCTTCCCAGCCTCAAAATGGTGAGGATAGGGGGGGTGGAATTGGGGGACAAAGAGGCAAACTGTAATGAGGAAAAAATCTTAATGATTAATGGTAAGACTACTACGAAAGGGATTGATGCTAAGATAGTACATGAGCATATGAGGCATGGTAATTTCCAGCCAATTTCTCTCTGGTATGAGGAAGAAGCAGAAGATTTTGGGGAATTGGTGATGAATGAAACTCCAATTGAGACTAATTTGGATTATAATGGAGATTCAAAGAACTCGGCTAGGGATAAAAAAGGAGGTGATCTCCAATCATGTTTGGGGGCCAAGTGGGTGGAGATATTAACATTGATCTTTATATTAGGTTGGGCTCGTGGGATGCCGAAAGCCTAGGAAAAAGTTTGGCCCACCCCAGTGGGAGGGAGTGGGAGACTATAGGAAGGCAGGAATCCAAGGAACAGACTAGAAGTGACCTACCCTTAGGGTTTCCCCCTCCCATGGCTCCACTTGAGGGTGCAACAATGGTTGGCAACTTTGGGAGAGGTTTTGGAGGTGGGAGATTCAATAGAGGGGGAGGTGTAGGTGGTTTTGATGTTAGAAAAAATAGATAAATCTCAGGGGGAGACAGAAACAGACCTCCCTTCTCTGAGAGCTTTAGTGACATCTCTGGTAGAGGAAGAGGGCGTGCTGGATTTGGCAATGGCATAGGAAGAGGGGTTGGTGCTATGGTTGATTCTACGGGTGATGCATCTAATGGGACACAGATCTGGCAAGCTAAGGTTGGGCAGATAGATTCTGGAGGCCAACTGATGAGGTCAATAAGGATTCGAGGGAGCGGACAGGAAAAGAAGAGGGCAATGAGATTGGAGGGGGAGGAAACATAAATCCCAATCAACAACAACAATTGTTGAGTGCTTTACTTTCTCAGTTGGTTCAAAGGATGAGTAGTGGAGGAGTATCAACATGAGAAGTTAGCCTTGGTCATGCAGAGGTGATTGGTGGCAAGGAATCAGAGAAAGGGCAGCCTAATATTGGGAGAATAATACAAAAATGAGATAAGGGAGCTGAGACTAGCATAAATAGTGGTATGAGAAAGTAGGTTGGTAGGGGGCCTTGGCAACAGAATGCTGGTGAGGACAGAAATAGGATAGATAGGTTTAACAAGCAGGTGTGCGGAAAGTGCAAAGATCCCAGGCACTCAACTAGAGATTGTAGAGTGGGACACTTCTTAATCTGCAGGAAAGATAATCATCTTAGTGGAGAGTGCAATATGTTGAAGCAAATGAAGACTGTCCCAAAATATGTTGTCTGCTGCTAAAGGTTTGGGGGTCTTGTTGGTCCGGAGCTACAAAGATGTACTGATTGCTGAACATATGAACCCACTGGGAGTGGTCATTATCAGAGCTGGCCAGATAAATGTGACAGAATTGGTCCAGGCCCTTAGTGATATGTTTGACTGGGGGTGGCAGTGGAGAGTGAAGGAGTATGGGAATTGCTATATGATGACATTTCCTAACAAAGCAAACCTTGTGGAGCATAAAAAGCTTAATGACTTCAACTTGCTAGGAATTGGAATTGTGATCAAAGTGCAAGCTTGCTCTCTTGATCATCAAGCCATTGAGAAAACGTGCACTACATGGGTGAAATTTGAAACAGTGTCCGATTGCTTTAGACACTTTTTTGGCACATGTGAGGTTGCTATTGCTATAGGACCTGTTTTGGAAGTGGATATGGATACTATCAAAGAAGAAAAAGTGAAAGTGAAATGTGGAATCAGGGATGCAGGAAAAATCCCCTTGCATGTAGAAATCACATCCCCTGATCTACTTATGTTCAGAATTGGAACTCAATTGGAAAAAGTAGCTGAGATGGGATGATATAAGGAAGAGAAAAGGAAAAGTGATGCTATCAGTGAGATTGATGACAGATATGAAGAGGAGGAAAAAAGAAAGAAGAGCAAGATGGATGGAAAAGATAGAAAGGGAATGGAGTTGGGCAGCTTACCTCTATGACAAATTAAGGAAATAGATAAGAAGAATAACATGATGAAGATTTCACTAGAAGAGACTATGGGGCATTTGTGCAAAGAAATGACTGCAGAAAGAGGAAATGCAGAAAGAAATTGATATCATGTTTAGAAAGATACATGATTTAGAGGAAGATAAAGCAAGACATAATGCATCATGGAATAAAGCTGGGAAAAGAATAAATGAGTTGGAGCTGACACAGAAAAAGCAAGGGGGTCTAATTGAACAACAACAAAAAGAGATTTAGAAGCTGGAATAGGATGCAGTTAATAGAGAGCAATATGAAATAGAGCTAGCTAATCTGGAGGTTGAAGATTTTGAGAAAGAAAATATGGAAAAGAAAGAGGATACTGAATCTGAGAAGTATAATGAACATTGATTACAATGCTAGTCAGGAATTAATAGGAACCTTTGGGGAAAAGATGGTTGAGATACATGGGATTGGGGAGCTGGAAAAGAGTGAAGATGATGAGGAATTTGAATTGAAAAGAAGCCTTAGAAATAGAGGAAAAGAGGACCAGAAAGTGGAGGAGATGGCCAAAATAAGGGCAGAAGAAAGAGTCAATTATGGTAACGATCCTGGTCCTTTTTCTGCTAATCCTTCTTACTTCATGTTAGTTCTCTAGTTGGGATTGATTTGGGATGTTCTATGGATATGATTGATAAAAACTTAGAGACCATAAGGAAAATGGAGATAGCTAGAAGAGAGATGTACTTTCAGGATGTACCTGCTAGGAAAGAGAGGGATGAGGGGCAATGATAAAATGGCAAACAAACCTCATGACACAACAGTGCGCATCGACACTAGAGATGTCAGGATTGAGGAGTTATGTTCTGATATGGAGAACTCTTATGCTGAGATGGAGGAACAACAATATATGAAACTGAGGGCTATTTCCTTAGGAAGAAAAGGTGATAAAAACTGCTCAACAGCACTAAGTTGTGTGAAGCACACTCTTGGGATTGGGATTTTAAAAAGAAAAAGGCAAAAAGAAGGGAGCCTGAAATTTGCTTCTATAAATATAGTTTTCACTAGACCCTGACTATATTATAGACTTAAGACCTGGTCAGAAATGAGACAGGTATTCTAGAATGTGAGAGGATTTGGTCAAGACCATAAAAAGAGATATGTGAGAGAAATGATCAATAACCACAGATTGGACTTTATTGGGATTACTGAAACCATCAAACAAAAGTTTTCTAAAATTAATTGCACAACTTGTGTGGTGGTAGGGAGTTCGAATGGTGCTGGAATCCACCTAGAGGGATGGCTGGAGGGTTCTTAATGGGTGTTAACAAAGAAAGATTTGAAGTAGATCATGTGGGAAAGGGAATTTATTTCCATAGAATGCTAGTTTATGATAAAATTGTCAAGATACACTAGAATTTGATCACAGTATATATATGGAGATGCTCAATTACAAGGGAAAGCTAGCGTTCTAGCTGAACTAGCCAGATTATATCATGACAACCCCCTACCCTGTCAGGTAGGGGGAGATTTCAATACCATTAGAAATGAAAAAGATAAAAACAAGCCTGCTCATAATGAGCACGGGAAATTTATGTTTAATGCAATCATTGAGCAGGCTGGTCTGACATAACTGCTCGTAATGGGAGAGAATTTACTTGGGCTAACAATTTGGCTGACCCACCTATGGAAAATTGGATAGGGTGTTAATGTGCCCAGCTTGGGAGGAAAAATATCCATTGACTATATTGCAAGCCTTGCTACGGAATTTTCAGACCACACTCCATTGTTTTGGAACACTGGGTAGGACAGGCTGCTAAACATATTTTCAGATTTGAAAATGCTTGGGCTTTGAGGGATGGGTTCAAGAAATTAGTGTATAAAACTTGGAATGATAAATATAAAGGAGATATCTTAGAGAGATGGCAGCTCAGATTAAGGAACCCGAGGAAAAAAACCAAAGGTTGGAATAGAAATGTTGATGCATGGTATAAAAAGTTAAAATTAGTATTGTTAAAGAGCTAGATGAGATTGCTAAAAAGTTGAGGTTATGGGACTTACTGCTGCAGACAAAACTAAACAGAAAGCCTTAAGAGAACAGTTAAAAAGGGTAATGATGCAAGGAGAAGTGAAATGGCTCCAGAGATATAAAGATAAGGAGATTGCAGATGAAGATGGAAATACTAGATATTACCATGCTAAGGTGAATGGAAGAAGGAGGAAAAATAGAGTCACTTCTTTAGAACAGGAAGGAGGGGTAGTGGAAGGAGAGGAAAAACTAATGAAATATATCACTATTTTTTACAAAAATATGTTTGGGCATCCTGAAGAAAACTATATTTCTATGAAGAATATGGAGCTGAGAAAATTAGTGAAGAGCAGAAGAACTTAATGGCACCTTTCTCTCTCAAGGAGATTAAAGAGGTGGTTTTTGGGATGAAGAAAAACAAGAGCCCTTAACCAGATGGGTTCCCTGCTGATATCTATCAGGAGTTTTGGGATCTGGTCAAGTGGGATATTAAGGCATTGGTGGAAGAATTTACCAAAGGAAGGATAAATATTTCTAGATTAAACTATGGTATCATTACCTTAGTGCCAAAAATAACTGATGTCAAACAAATACAGAAGTTTAGACTAATCCGTCTACTGAATGTGAGTTTTAAAATCATCACAAAAGTTTTGATGAACAGGTTGACCAAATGTGTGTCTCATGTCATCTCCAAAGCTCCAACTGCTTTTATCAAAGGAAGATATATTATGGAAGGGGTGGTGATTTTGCATGAAGCTCTAAATATTTTTCATACTAGAAACAAGATGCATTGATCTTTAAAGTGGATTTTGAGAAAGCATATGAGAAAATCAAGTGGCCTTTTGTGATACAAATGTTGAATCTCAAAGGTTTCCCTGATAAGTGGTGTGACTAGGTTATGGAAACAATGAGAGGGGGCATGTGGGGGTTGGAGTCAATGATGTGATTGGGCCATATTTTAGGACACATAAAGGGCTCAGGCAGGAGGATGCAATGTCCCTCCTCCTATTTGACTTAGCTGTTGATGCACAGGCTGTTCTTATGAATAATGCCCTTGAACATGATTTGGTTAAAGGGGTTTTGGGAGATGACGATAATAAGGGGGTTAACATGTTGCAGTATATAGATGATATAATTTTACTTCTCCAGGATGATATTGATAATGTGAAAACCTTAAGTTTATTCTAGGAGCCTTTGAACAAATGTCAGGGCTCAAAATTAAATTTCATAAGAGTGAGATGATGCTACTTGGAAAAGCTTAGGAGAAGCAAAACATTTACCAGGAAATCCTTCCTTGTAAAATGGGGATCATACCTATAAAGTATTTAGGGATGCTAGTATATGATTCTAGAATAAGAAACACTCACTAGAAGTGTGTGACTGAGAAAATTGAAAAGAGGTGTAGCTGTTGGCAAGGGAAATTGCTTGGCTCTATTGTAGGTAGAATTACATTAGTCCAGGCCTACCTAAAAAATATACCTCTCTTTATAATGTCCTTCTATCCCATACCCAAAGGGGTGATCAAGAACACTGATTTCTTTAGAGCTAGGTGGAAAGAAGATGATAATATTAAAGAATATCATTTAGTGAACTGGAAAACATGTTTTCTACCTAAAGAGATAGGGGGTTTGGGAATCTTAAATTTGGAACTAATGAATATTTCCTTGCTAGCCAAATGGTTCTGGAAAATGGAAACAGAAGAGGGGATGTGACAAGAAATAATTCATAGAAAATATGGGAGGGATGGGTGTCTCTCTAGGCCACAAAAAAACCTGGAGACTCCCAGTTTTGGTCCAATCTAATTGATGTCAAGGAGACCTTTTATAGATTTGCTAAAAATAATAGGGGATGGAAAAAGTATTAGGTTCTGGGAAGATGTATGGGTAGATGATAAAACTTTAAAGGAATCATATCCTAGATTATATGATCTATGTTTTGATCATAACATAACAGTGGCAGAAGCCATCCAGAAAGGGTGGCAGGGGTTCATGTTTAGAAGAACACTATATGGGGATACTTCAAGATTGGGGAACATCCTCAAGAATAGATGTGAGGAAATTGAAATGAGGGGGGAGATGATATAATCTGGACCATTACGGTTGATCAAAATTTTTTTGTTGGATCCTTATATAGAAGATTGGTAGCTGGTAATATTAACTTTTCACAAAAGTTCTTGTGGAAGGTTAAGGTCCCAACTAAGATTAAGGTTTTTCTATGGTTTGTTAATAGAAAAAGTATACTTACTAGAGACTCCCCCTTAAAAAGAGGATGGAAAGGAGAGAAAAACTATGTTTTCTACGGTAAAGACAAGTTGGTAGATCACTTATTCTTTATTTGCTCGGCGGCATCTCTGATGTTGAGCTTGATAAATGTTGTTTTGGGCTGAAGAAAACTCCTTCATCAATTAGGGAATGGTTGGGGAAATTGATGGATACGTTTAGGAATAGGAAACTGGTTTAAGTTAGGATTTCTGCCTTATTTTTGGCTCTTTGGAAATGAAGGAATGGGTTAATCTTTGATAATAAGAAAATTACTGATCCTATGCCTCTGATCAAACTAATGAGCCATTGGATGATAAATTGGTCAATTTTGCAGATAAAGGAGCATAAAAAAGGCGCTGGAGCTGGGAGCAAAACTTCTAGAGGAAGTAGCAAATAAGATCTATGCAGCTTCACAGGGGTGGAGAATCAATATGGCGTGATTGGAGGGATGAAAAAAGTCCTCCCCTTGCTGGAGCTGCCAACATCTTCATTTGTTTTTCCTTCTTTTAGTAGTTTGTCTTTTGGTGTCTGTATTTGGAGTGCAGGGGGATGCCCCCCTCCCCATTTCTATTGACAGGCTTTGGATGATTGTATCAAGACTATGTTGTGTTCTGGTGTGTGCCACCTAGCTTGCTCTGGAACTGTGGGTGGAGCTACTGGAGGGGGCACATGCTAGTGTGTCGCTGAATGTTTTTTAGTTCCTGTAATCTGTACCTGAACTGCTTTGGTTTTCTCTAATGAAAATCAGAAGGGGAGAGCCCTTCTTTTATCAAAAAAGAAAACCAAGCTCAAAAGTTGTGATCGCATTCAACATACTTGTCTTGCACACTAGAGAGTGTGAGACTAGTGTAAAGCCATTTCCTCTTATACTCTTCATTTTGTTTGGGAGTTTCATCCCTTATGAAACATTCTCTCTACACTTCTACATGGCTTGTGTGATGCCCCCGATTCAAACATACACTAATCATACACGCAAATGTGTACGATCAAGATGAGGGACTCACGGGGAGATATCATAACACAACTCTAGACACAAATTAAAATAATACAAGCTTTATATTACAAGCCAGGGTCCTCGAGGGCTCGAATACATAAGCTCGAATACAAATGAGTCAGCGGAAGCAACAATATCTGAGTACAGAGATAAGTTAAACAAGTTTGCCTTAAGAAGGCTAGCACAAAAGCAACATCGATCAAAAAGGCAAGGCCTCCTGCTTGGGAGCCTCCTAACTACTCCTGGTCGTGGCGTCCGTCACGTGGTAGTAGGCACCCTCGGGGTTGTAATAGTCATCAGTGGTGGCAGCGGTCTCAGGAGCTCCGTCATCTGGTTGCATCAAAAGGATATGGGGGAGAAGAAAGCAAAGCAAATGTGAGTACTCATCTGAAGTACTCAGCAAGTAGGAATCTACACTACATATGCAACACTATCAAAGGAAGGCTGTATATATGGACTGGGCTCCAGAAATGCCAGAATAGAGGGGAGAGCCTAGTCCTATCGAAGATTAGCATCTTCAGCATCTTCAACGGTATTGCAGCATTAGAAGAGTGCAGACTAGCATGAAGTAAAGTAGAAGTAGTGTCATCAACCTCGCCCAGAGATCCTTCCTTGACTCCCTGCGAGAAAGCAATCCCAAAGCCGTACTATCCATTTCTCATCTCAAGTATCCAGTTCTAGTTGTATCGATCGGGATACAACTCCGAGTTTCCATTACCGTAGGATAGGCTATCGATAGATGTTTTCTTCCTTGTAGGGGTGCACCAACTTACCCACCACGCTCGCTTAACTCCGGCAGGACACAATTTACTGGGTCATGTCCGGCCTTGGCCAAATGAAATGTCGCAACCTGACCTAGGCTTAATAGACAGGTCAGCACGCCGGACTAAACCTATGCCCCCAGGGGGCTTGAACCATCGCCCCGGGAACTACTGCACGTTGTATGGGCGGCCGGTGAGCAGACCTAGCTACCTCCTTAAAAAGGCAGGTGCTTACGCAGTCCAACCCTGCGCGTGTCGCTCAGTCGCATGACGTCTATTAAGCTTCGGCTGATGCATACGATGCAGAACGCCCATACTATGCCCACGTGATGTTTAGTGCTATCAGGCCAGAGGCCCCTCAGATCAAATATCCAAATCGTAGTGGATTAGGAGTGCACGGTAACGAGCAAAGACTCACGATCGATGTGACCCCATTGCCCCATCTCGTGGACTTGCGGCAAGGGCTAAGAATGCCCGGCCACGCCTCGTCATTAACTCGCGGGCACCCTCCAGGTCAACCTGTCTCCACATCACTCGCATCACATGCTCACGCGGGTACCCCTCAGGGCCGACCCATCTTTATCCACTTACAGTAACAATAGTAATGTAAAGGAAACCCGTGTGGCTACCGCATCAAGAAGGAACCCGATGCATCACCCTCATTGGATTCCCACCTAATGTAAACATCAAGGTGAACGTAAGAGGAAATCACCCTCGAGGTTCACACTTGAGGTGTTGCACGACAGCGTCTTTATCGGAAGTGGAAAAGGAGGAATCACCCTCGATGACCACAACTGGTTAACTACTCCACAGAGTTAGCACCAGAAGTCCTAACGAGGTATCACCCTCCGCACTCGATAGTAACGATGCGGTGTCGTACAACTAAGTGGAGTGTTGTGCGGTGCCGGGGTCTGGTCTTCAATCCCGTTGATCGGGTCTTCTGATAATCCAGCGGGGCAGTTGGGTCAACATGGGGTCTTTGATGGGTCTCTAACCAGCCTATACTAAGCAGTTTAGGATAAACAGGTAGGTAACAATAGCAGGTTACAAGATCAGGCTATGCATCAGAATAGGTAAAGTAGTAGCAGCAACAATTTCTAATGCAAGCATAAGAGAGAAGAGGATAGGCGATATGGGAATGTTCAAAGGGGGGTGCTTGCCTGGTTGCTCTGCGGCAAAGGCACGGTCGTCAGTGGTGTCACCGGTGACATAGTTGATCACAGGGGCATCATCGGTCTCAGGGTCTACCGGAGAGAAGAGGGGGAAGAAATAGATAAATATACAACAATCATATGCAACATAGAGTATGCTATGCTAACGTGCAGTGCAGGGTTCCCTAAATATACGTCTAAGTCATATTAGTTATTCTAGGTTTAAGGTTGTATTTATTAACCGGTTCATATGCACTATTCATCTACTGAAAATGGCTAAAAGTTGCAGGTTCACCTCCGTAGAGGGTCCCGACATGGAAACAGAAAGCACGGTTAGATTCGTCTCGTCATTCTGAGCAACTTTCATTTATAAAGTTTTTCGATCCGAGCTACGGTTTATTTTCTATGGATTTAAATAGATTTAAACATTTTTTGGATTTATTTAATTTTAACAGAAAAGGAGTTATGACGTCAGCATGACGTGTAGATGACACCAGCAGTCAACAGACTCGCTGACCAGGTCAAACATGACATGTGGGTCCAGTGGGACCCACATGTCAGACTCTGTTAAACTAACAGTGGTTTAAAGTAAACTAACTAAACTAATTAGGAGTGTGGGCCCCATATGTCAGTGAGTCATTAGGCAAAAATAATTATATTTTAATTAAAATGGTTTAATTAGACTAATTTTAAGTGGGGCCCACATGTCAGTGGATGGGGTCGCCCAGTTGGCAGTTGATTGGGTCAACCTAGTCAACTGGGCCCGCGGGGCCCACTGGCAGAGACCCAGGGGCGGGGCCCACTAAGCCACGTCGGCGTCGGTGCCGGAGAGAGCTCCGACGACTAAATACGCGGTGGTGCGTCACCGGAGTCGCTCGGAAAATCTCCACAGGTGGTTGTTTCGCGCGCGGTTACGCGCGTTCGAACGCGCGCATGCTCGGGCGTCGAGTGGCACCACTAGTTGGACCAGGGGGTGGCCGGAACATCGCCGCCGACAATGGTTGGCAGAAGTGGTTTTCGGGTGTGCATGGTTTCGGAGTTACAGTGCGTGCGCGAGTGATCTAGGCAGATAGGGGTGACCTACGGGGCTCCATGAGTGAGCTAGCACGGGCGGGCAAGGCCGAAACGGCTCGGGAGCACGGGGACGATGGTAATGGTGACGACCAGAGCTCGGCAGTAGCAACAGTGGCTAGCCAACTCGAAACAGAGCAAGAGAGAAGACAAAGGGGATGCGGAGCTCACCGTGCGGCTCACGAGGACCTATGGGAGCTTAGTAGGTGCAGGGGAGGCCGAATCGACGACGGCAACGGCGCAGTGATTGAAGATGGGGACGAGTGCGTCAGACTACAGCAGGGCTTCCCGACTCCAGCAAGCAGCGCCAGGAGTCGAGGCACATGCCAGCGTACCCGCTGGACAGTGCGGACGGGTCAAAAGTCACATTAGTACTTTGCAATATCCAAATAATCTGAGCTTCCAAATGTGAGCTTCCAAATGAATTGCAAAAAAATGTGAAACTTGCTCACATTAGTACTTTGCAATATCCAGCACTGCCACAACAAGTTTGGGCATTTTTGGGATCCATTTGAATTTATTCAAAAATGAATAGGGCATTTTAAAATGTTGTTTGGCACAGTTTTAATTGCTACTGTCCATCTTAGCATTTGGGTGAGGTTGTTCTCCTGAACAATAAATTGTTTTGGAATATTTGCTAAATGATGAACATTTTTGCAGCAATATTTGAGCAACTTCAGATTCCACTTGCGTTTGAATTTGAATTCAGATAAGGATTTTGAAATAAGATGTTTCACCACTGTGATCAAGCATTGCAATGATGACGACTTGTCATGATTAAGAGGAGATCACTGTAGGGTGATGCTGGGGATGTTACAGCTTCTAACTTCAGTCATTTTACTGTACATATAGTACAGAGGCTCAGAACAAGCACAAGATGGAGCTAAGACACTAACGTCGACACAGATGGCAGTAGTACGGCACAGGGATCTGATTCCACCGGCTAAGGAGAGAGAGGTGATTTATACAGGAAGAAGGATCAGCTTCCTTGGCGTTCAGAATAGCATCTTCAGGCAGAGAGGGCTTCCAGTCTCATTCAGTCCATCACACTCTCCCTCCCTCCCTCTCTCTCTCTCTCTCTCTCTCTCTCTCTCTCTCTCTCTCTCTTTCTCTCTCTCTTCTAACCCTATCCGCGGTAGTGGAATCAGACCCATTTGCAATTCTTTGTCGTCTCTCAAGATTTCAATGTTCGCCCTGTTTTATGTCCTTATCAAATGCGCAAGCATTCGCCGCGCCATGATCCGACGGTGCATATCTTCAGCACATGCTGTGCAAATGAGGCTGTAGAACAGTAGCACATGATATGCTGCAATGTAGTAGCGGGATTTGGACTAAGGATCTTACCAGCAAGATGCATCTGAAGCAAAAATTATTCCTGCACAGGTTACCCGAGGGAGGTAATGTTTTGAATTATATTTCATAATTTAAAGAGATCATATGTGATCTAGCTGCAATGGAGGTTAAGTATGAAGAGGAAGATACTACTTTAATGTTACTTTGTTCACTGCCAAGTTCTTATACCAATTTGAGAGACACCATATTATACAGTCGTGATACTCTCACGCTTAATGAAGTTTATGAAGCTTTGAACTCCAAGGAGAAGATGAAATTAATGGTGCCTCATGATGGTTCGAGTTCATCCCAAGCCGAGGGAATATCTATTCATGGCAGGACAAAGGAGAAGAACTCACATAATGGAAACAGAGGCAAAAGTAAAAACGGCTACAGGAGCCGGTCACAATCCAGAGACAAGAAGTATTGCAGATATTGCAAGAGAGATGGGCATGACATCTCAGAGTGTTTCAAGTTGCAGAATAAAGAAAAGGGGAAAGGTAACAAACAAGGTGAAAATTCTGCTAACATTGCTCGTGATGATAGTTCCAATGATGCTCTTGTCGTTATTGCTGGATGTTCTGAGACCAATGATGAGTGGGTACTTGACACTGCATGCACTTTTCATATGTGTCCACATAGAGATTGGTTTAATACTTTTGATTCCACTACTTCTGCCGGTTCCGTTTTGTGTTTTGTTAATTCACCTTGCAAGATTGAAGGCATAGGTTCCATTCGAATCAAGATGTTTGATGGCACAATCAGAACTTTGACATATGTTCGGTATATTCCGAAGATGAAGAGAAATCTTATCTCTGTTAGTGCCCTTGATGCAAAGGGGTACAAGTATTTAGGTGGAGATAGTGTTTTGAAGGTCACCAAAGGCTCCCTTGTTGTGATGAAAGGTGACTTAAGTTTGACCAATGGTCTTTATTACCTTCGAGGTTCTACCGTTTCAGGTAACGCTACTCCAGTTATTTCAAAGAATTCTGATTGTTATGCTGCTAACCTTTGGCATATGCGTCTTGGACATATGAGTGAACTTGGTTTAGTAGAGTTAAATAAGAGAGGTCTTCTTGATGGATATGAACCTGGTAAATTGAAATTTTGTGAGCATTGTATCTTCGGCAAGCACAAGAGGGTGAAGTTCAATACTTCAACCCATACAACTGAAGGTATTCTTGATTATGTGCATTCTGATTTATGGGGACCATCTCGCAAGAAGTCACTAGGTGGTGCTAGTTACATGCTGACTATTATTGATGATTATTCGAGAAAAGTTTGGCCTTATTTCTAGAAGCATAAATATGAAGCATTCTCAGCATTTAAGGAGTGGAAGATTATGATTGAAAGACAAACTGAAAAGAAGGTAAAGATACTTCGCACTGATAATGGTATGGAATTCTGTTCTAAGCAATTTAAGAATTATTGCAAGTCTGAAGGCATTGTCAGACATTACACCATTCCTTATACTCCTCAACAAAACGGTGTTGCTGAGCGTATGAATATGACCATTATTTCCAGAGCCCGTTGCATGTTGTCCAATGCAGGTTTGCATAGGCGTTTTTGGGCTGAGGCAGCTTACACTGCTTGTTATCTCATTGATCGTTCACCATCTATTTCTCTTAATAAGAAAACTCCAATTGACGTATGGTCTGGTTCACCTGGTGATTATTCACAGTTGGGAGTTTTTGGTTGCACTGCTTATGCTCATGTTGATAATGGGAAGTTGGAGCCTAGGGCTGTTAAGTGCATCTTTCTTGTTTATAAGTATGGTGTTAAAGGTTTTAAATTGTGGAATCCTGAAACCCAGAAGGTTGTTATTAGCAGAAATGTTATCTTTAATGAAACTGCTATGTTACATGATGTTTCATCTACTAATGTTCCTGTTGAGAGTGAACAACAGCCTACTATTCAGTAGCCTACTGTTCAGGTGGAGCATGTTATTGAAACAGGTGATACATCTGGTAATGAAATTGTTGATGCACATGATGAACCCGTCGTTGATGATGAACATGTCACTCCCACTCCAAATTAGCCTATTGTTTCACCTAGTTGGAATCTTGCACGTGACAGAGTTAGACGGGGTATTAATAAACCTGACAGGTTAATTGAAGAGTGCAATATTGTTTCTTTTGCTTTATCTGTTGTAGAAGAAATTGAAGGTAATTCTAAGCCTTCTTCACATTCTGAGGCTGTTATTTCTGGTGATAGTAATAAGTGGATGACCGCTATGCATGATGAGATGGCATCACTTGAAAAGAATGGCACTTGGGATTTAGTAAAATTGCCTAGAGAGACGAAACCTATTCGTTGCAAGTGGGTTTTCAAGAGGAAAGAAGGTGTTTCTCCTAATGATGAGACAAGATATAAAGCAAAGTTAGTTGCTAAAGGTTACAACCAGATTCCAGGTATTGACTATAACGAAGTCTTTTCTCCTGTTGTGAAGCATAGCTCTATTCGCACTTTACTCAGTATTGTTGCCATGCATGATTTCGAGCTTGAACAATTGGATGTTAAAACTGCACTTTTACATGGAGAATTAGAAGAGGATATTTATATGGAACAACCTGAAGGTTTTGTTATTCCTGGAAAAGAAAAACGTTTCTGCAAGTTAAAGAAATCTCTTTATGGATTGAAGCAATCCCCTAGACAGTGGTACAAGAGATTTGACACCTTTATGCTCTCTCAAGGTTTCAAAAGGTCTAGTTATGATAGTTGTGTTTATTTGAAAGCTGTCAATGGTTCGACTATTTATTTGATCCTTTATGTTGATGATATGCTAATTGCCACAAAGAGTATGTCAGAGATTAATGAACTAAAGAAGCAATTGAGTAATGAATTTGAGATGAAGGATTTGGGTGCAGCAAAGAAAATTCTTGGCATGGAAATATCCAGAGATAGACCGTCTGGAAAAGTATATCTAAGTCAGAAGGGATATATTGATAAAGTTCTTCGTTGTTTTAATATGCGTAATGCCAAGCGGCTGAGTACACCGTTAGCTGCACACTTCAAATTGTCATCAGCTTTATGTCCCAAGTCAGATGCAGATATTGAGTACATGTGTAGAGTTCCCTATTCAAGTGCGGTTGGTTCACTTATGTATGCCATGGTTTGTTCTCATCCGGATTTATCATATGCATTGAGTGTTGTCAGTAGATACATGGCTAATCCTGGAAAAGAGCATTGGAAAGCAGTTCAGTGGATTTTCATATACCTACGAGGTACTTCTAATGCTTATTTACAGTTTGGGAAAACTGGAGATGGACTTGTTGGTTTTGTTGATTCTGATTTTGCTGGTGATTTGGATAAGAGAAGATCACTCACAGGTTATGTTTTCACCATTGGTGGTTGTGCTGTGAGTTGGAGAGCAACTTTGCAGTCTATTGTGGCTTGTTCCACTACTGATGCCGAGTATATGGCTATTTCTGAGGCATGCAAAGAAGCTATCTGGTTGAAAGGTTTGTACACTGAGCTTTGTGGAGATTCATCTTGCCCTACCATATTTAGTGACAGTCAAAGTGCTATATATCTTACGAAGAATCCAATGTATCATGAGAGAACAAAGCACATTGATGTCAGATATCACTATAATCGAGATGTTGTTGCTGAAGGTGATTTGAAGGTATGCAAGATAAGTAATCATGATAATCCTGCTGATATGATGACAAAGCCAGTTCCAACCAATAAGTTTGAGCTTTGCTCAGGCTTAGTTGGTATTTCTCATTAGTCCTATGGACTTTGACGCACAAGGTGTTTATGCTGATTTGGATGGAGTTATTCACTTTCTTCGACTACTGGAGGGAATTTGGCTCAAGGTGGAGATTGTTAAATTGTGATCCAAATTCTACCGTATTGGACTAGACGTAGTACATACGGTGTGGGCTTTTGCGTTGGTACCGACGCGTACGAGTACAACTCGTTTACTTGTCCTACAAGGACTCCTATGTGTTGCCCCTCATATATACCCCATGTAGTCGCACTTAAGACGGTCTGTCGTCTCGCGTTTGTAATACTCCTCCATCGTAGTGATTGCGCCTTCGTGCATCCGTAGTTTTCTCCCGCAAGGGTTTTCACATAAAAATCCGTGTCTCTCTGTCTCGTTTATTTCTCGTTATTATCTAACATCCGATATGGTGCAACCCTACAGGGCAAGCAGATGGCAATGGAGAATATTTGAATAGATATGTATCCTTTATCCTCAAGTCAGTATCTATTCTTCTCGATTCTCCGATATGGTGCAACCCTACAGGGCGAGCAGATGGCAATGGAGAATATTTGAATAGATATGTATCCTTTATCCTCAGTTTTCCCACCGGGCACTGCCGACTAATGTACAACTTTGCATCTTGGGAATCCAGGTTCCAGCATGATTTCGATCAGTTCCTGGCTCCTCAGACCTTCAAAGGGCAGCACTCTTTTGATCACAAATGCATATCTGACGCCAAGGCACCTAGAGAGGCGAGACGAAATGCTGAGAGAAAATATAAAAATATCTTTCAGTAGGAACGAAGAATCACAATAAGCTAGATAGTGAAAAAACCACGATACAATCAAATATTTTTATTATTTGAGCCTGTGATATCATCAGGCACATCAATTACAATGTCGACTGAGCTTCATGTACAATTCTCACTAGAGTAAAGGCGGCTACATTCTAAAGGCGAAACCTTCCTTATCCTCAGGAGACCTCCTACAGCACCCAACGTGTCTACATTACATGAAATATTTACACAAAACACAAAATAATACTCCCTCTGTCCCAAAATATAACAACGTTTTTAACACTACACCAGAGTCAAAAACGTTCTTATATTTTGGGACGGATGGAGTAGTATACTGTACAGTTTACCCTCAGCTAAAGGGTTAGATAGATTCCACGGGATATCGCTCCTGTGGATATCTTGATAAGATGATAGCTCCATCAACTTGAAGAATGTCACCATAGGCTGAGTTGGATGCGCCAATCACAAATTGACAGGTTCCCCTTGAATCAGCATGTAGGTTAACACCATAATACTCGAGATGATCTGCCACACTTCTCCCGTAGACCGATCTATTCAAGCAAGAACAAAGAGTAAGGAAAACAGGAGGGGCATACTTTTACAACAAATGTGAGAGGCATGCCAATTACCTGCTGCAGGTTGGGTCCTCGCCTGAACAATCGCAGACTATCTCATTCCTTGTAACCACATTTCCTACTATGGTCTCACGAAGCCAAACCTGAAGACAGATAAATGTGCAACAAACATATAACTTAGAAACTATAACTTAACAAACACTATCTACAAGACCATCAATTTACTGCGGAATTCTTTTCAAGTAACAGCATTGACCTCTCTTGCAAAGTGGTGATATGTCCATTCGCCTAGGTAATAAAAGTATGGTGGCAAATGTGGAACAATGTCATTTTCATGGGTCACGCGGATTGTTCTTGGAACCTGCTCGTTGAAGTATTCAGCAAAAGCAGGATTGCCTACCCGAGGCTGTCCAAAAGTTATGAGCTGAACTTTGTGTGACCCCCATTTAACCTGGAAAACAGAAGGGGAGAAATCAGTTGACTGAATCTCATATACCTAATATAATAGACAGGGTTTTATTGTGAAAAAAAGGATAGCTTCATCCTTGCTTTGTTGGATTTACATTCAATGTGAAAACTCATGACCCACATTGGACATATGAAATAGTTTAGATCAAAATCGGAATTCAGCTGTTTATGGCATGGTTTGAATTAAACTGAAAACTAATCCTGCATGTACTTCCATAACATCCCACAGAAAGTACGCAGAATTGAGGATAAACGTCCAAGTAACACACGAAGATACAGATTGCTCAAAGGTACTTACAGAGAGATCAAGGGCACAAAATGAAGCTAAAACCCCTCCCATAGAGTGACCTACAACATTTATGGGTAGTCTTCCATATGCCTTCCATGCCCACTGAACAGATTTCAGGATCTCATGCCGCAGAGTTGTATTATAATATGCAGAATAAAATCCATGGTGGACCTGCAACATGAGAAAGAAAACATAAGGTGAATAAGTAATTTCAAACCCATTTATATTTCGTAAGAAAATAATAGAACATTGATCGGTGGAGACAGGAGAGATACCATTGCATCTGGCATGCCTGGATAAGTTACATCTAGCTGCTTCCAGAAGAGATCTTCAATCCAATTTGAGGCACTTCAAAAGTAAATTTTGATGTTGGAATGAATGGTTATTAGCAATATATTATGTATTATATTTTAAAGTAAACACTGTTATGTCTAGAAACTATTCGCTAGAACAGACACAGATGAAAGAAGTGCTCACATGGTATAAATTTTGGTAGGCAGTAAGTTATGTAACATAACCAGCAATTATTTGTACCTGTGTTATTGGGTGCCTCTAAAGGCAATTATTATGGATCGTGGATCAGGGGCAACTCCAACAAAAGCCTGCTCAAAAGTATTACTTTTATATATGAGCATAATTGTCATTTAAAACAGCATGCAAGAAGATCATGAGAAGCCGTGAACACAAAAATAACGAACCTGTAGACATTTCTCTACATCTACAATGATCTCTATCATCTCAAAACCCTGTGTTAATAATCAAACAAAGAACGTAGTTATGGCCAGTTTGTACAGGCAGCATAAGAAGCCAAGTCTAGTTTCTGTCTCATGGGTTGTACCGTCGTGCGACCTTCACACCTTGGACAAGTCCATGTCAAAAGTGAGGTTAGGTCGGATGTATATACCTGGAATTCATTTAGGCAAGCCAAGTCATAAAAAGAATTTTTGAGTCATGCAAGGATATTCCCGTCACAGAACTTCTCTAGCTAGGAGTTTGAGGAACTAAGTTCTTAAACAAATTACGTGCTAGTATATATGGTTCAAAGAGGAACTTACAGCAGATGCATATTCAACAAGAATATGAGCAAGAGTACTATTGTAAGAGTAACCACCATCAGATTGCTTCATCCTGAACTCTGCATTGCACAAAGAAAGTGTAAACAACTTGATGCTACATTATGCAAAACAATGAAGGGCTTTGTGATGTCCAGCAACGGTAGCAATTCAAGGAATCTACATATCAGATATTAGTGTTCGGTTTTGTGATGTCCAGCAACATTTTCCAGTCTCAGCAAGGATAAGGTAGCCCACTGATCTCACCTTTCATGCATGGTTGTTCTCTATGAGATTTGCACATCTCCAAGCAAAGTCGCTGGAATTATCTGTAGTTAGTATTATATCAAGGGGTGCATCGCTTCCTACATTACTGTATTGCTTGGTGGCACGACAGTAAGCAAGTGAAATATGCCAAGCAAACATCTGAACTTGAGAACGCATGAAGCATCTGAACTTTACTGTCCCCAACCAAATATCCCACAGATTACACGAAATCTGTTGCTCTAGCAGTCCCTGCACTAGAGTTTTGATCTCCCCTTAGCATACCATTCATCAACTCCTGCCCAATTAACTTTAAATTTCGCTAAATCACTTCTATCTTGTCCCCTTCTCGCATTGCTCCCAGCACAGCCGGTGGAACTAATAACTCCTGAATCTCGCTCGATTTTTCCTCAACCCCAACCATAAATCCGGCGGAACCAGCTACAATCATGGCACGGAACCACGCGCACCGGGCACGCGTAGCAATGAAGCGTTTCAACTACGGAAGCAAGATGAGACTGGGGAAAAAGTCAAGAGATCGTCACCTCCTCCTTCCACCGCCGCCGTTGCTGCGTCCGCGGGAGAGAGCACGAGAAGAAAAAGTCCCGTGAGGGCCAGCAGCACCGCCGCCCGCCTTAGCGGCGCCATCGCCGACGTCTCTTTCTTTCCCTCTCTCAGCAGCACCAAACGGAGACGTGTGATGAGCAAGAAAGAGGACGGGAAAGTAGGAGCAAAAATTAGAACTTTCTTACGAGGATTGTTACGTGAAACTGAGAAACGGTTGACAGGGACTCGTTTTCGTTTTACACGTCAGAGCACTACGGGTCCATGCAGAAAGAAAATGAGATGTTTTGTTTTTTGTCTATTGTTTTCACGGGTCTCTGTGTTCTTTATTAGGCCTGCGTCGCACGGAACTTTAAGCATCTTCCAGCCAGGCCTGCTAGAAATGTCTAAATCGGCAGTTTTTTCAGAGCCAGACATGTGGGTGGCGGCGGCTACACGGGAGAAGCCACGCTCGAGAAGTCGGGTTGCTTCCTGAAGCGCCGCCAATAATTACCCCCACCTTCCCTTACCGCTCTCTCTCCCCTCTCCCACTCTCACAGGCGGTGGCGGCGTCCAGCGGATCGGAGAATAGCAAGGCGACCACGAGCATCTGCAACATCACCCGCGGCACTTCGGCAATGGCGATAAGCACTATTTTGACGTCCTCACTTACTATTTTTCATTCGATCTGCGTTCTAGGGGAATGGGGAATGGGGGTAAATAGCCATAGGACTGATCATAACATCATCATGAGTTCCTAGTGGCGATGGATTTTTAGGGTTCCAATCCGGATTGAATACAAAAGGAATGGGGATTAGGGGTTAATCTTATACAGTAGTTTCTAATCTTTGCCCCAACGACCCTGGAGGCCGTTGGAGCGGCACGTGCCCTTGGCCTTGTTCTTGTCCTCTGGCTGGACCACCGTCTCGTCGTCCTCGCCGGAGTCCAAATCGATTGGCAAAGTACAGTGGCCTGGCTCCGACGCCCTGACAACCATCTCCGCCACTTCTTCTTCCTCCACCACTTTGTGTTGTTCATAATGCCATAAACTTTGTGCTCTTCGTAACGCAGATCAAGACGAAAATAAGGATAAGAAGGTGATGCCTCCCATGGACAAGGGCAAGGAGGTGGTGCCGCTCTTGGAAGTTGTGCTAGCCACGCCTGAGGAGATGCCGCCCACGGACGTCGACGTGGTGCCGGAGGAGCCCCCAGTGGCAAGCGCCGAAACTACGGGCTACCATGAGAAAGGTGGGACAACTCACTTCTGCAAGATGATCCTTGCCCCGAAGCTCGAGTGCATACCAATGCCTCTAGACGTCACCAAGCACTTCCCAACCGTGCCGACATAGTTCAAGCTGAAGACGAACACCAGCTGCTCATGGAGGGTCACTGTGAGGCTGATGAACGGCAGGGTCACCCTCAATCAGGATTGGGCCACCTTCGTCGCCGTCCATCAGATCAAGATCGGGTATGGGGTGACCTTCAAGTTGCTGACTTTTGACACGCTCAAGGTCATCGTCTTCGACGACGACGACGTTGAAGTTGTGACCAAGTGCGGAAGGCATAGGGTAGCTCTCCGTTGCTCCAGTTGGTTTAGTATCGACTATATCGTATTTACTTTGGTTAAAAACTGCTGTCTTTAAGTGTGGTACTATGTTAAAAATTGCTCGCTATGGTTTCGAACTGTGTTAATATGCTATCTCTTGTGTATCGTTGGGTTGGTCTACACGCTCCTGTGTGCTGGTAACCTCACCACCTCGCCGAAGAGGTTACCAGACAACAAGCGTTGCATGAAACCAAATGCCTTGTATTTCCGCCTAAACAAGTGGGCAACCAAACAGGCCACCTCTCATTACGCCTCACGCAGGCTAGGGGGTATGCACGCAAACAAACAACATGCAGATGTTGGGTTTTTACCTATTTTCCCTCAGCCAGGCCCAACTGGGTCAAGCATGCAATGCAGGCAAAGGTTTCTACAGAACCAAACATGCCCTAGGTAACTAGATGATACCCTACACCGTTACTACGGGAATTTGTAGTGATACATGAGCTGGATTTATGGAGTAGGTAAATAGTGAAACCATCTAATGAAATATATAAATGCATGCCTATTTGAACCCTTGATAGGATGATATGAAAAGTCAGAGAAAATTGTGGTATGGTTGATAAGTGCATTGGTAATATACTGATGTATTGAAAAATATCATTGATTGTATTAAGCTTGATTAATGATAAATATTCATATCACTCATACCTTGGTAGTTCTGTATTGAGTAAGAACTTGCTCCAAAAAATTCAAGATTGCCACATTAATCATTATTTATCGTTGGATAAGTGAACATTACTGGGTGCACCATGCTAACAATTCAGTAAAGCTCTTACTTTCCACTTTCTCAGTGGCGATCGGAAAATAAGTGTTGTTCCCATACCACATTGAGTGAATGGTCCAAGGTACATGCAACATATTGTGCAAATTGATACGTCTCCAACGTATCTACTTTTCCAAACACTTTTTCCCTTGTTTTGGACTCTAACATGCATAATTTGAATGAAACTAACCGGACTGACGCTATTTTCAGCAGAACTGCCATGATGTTGTTTTATGTGTAGAAAAGAAAAGTTCTCGGAATGTCCTGAAAATCCACGGAGGCACTTTTTGGAAAATATAAAAAATACTGGCGAAAGAATCAAGACCAGGGGGCCCACACCCTGTCCACGAGGGTGGGGGCGCCCCCTCCCCCTGGGCGCGCCCCCCTATCTCGTGGGCCCCCTGGACCTCCACCGACCTCAACTCCAACTCCATATATTCACGTTCGGGAAGAAAAATCAGAGAGAAAGTTTCATCGCGTTTTACGACACGGAGCCGCCGCCAAGCCCTAATCTCTCTCGGGAGGGCTGATCTGGAGTCCGTTTGGGGCTCCGAAGAGGGAGATTCGTCACCGTTGTCATCATCAACCATCCTTCATCACCAATTTCATGATGCTCACTGCCGTGCGTGAGTAATTCCATCGTAGGCTTGCTGGACGGTGATGGGTTGGATGAGATTTACCATGTAATCAAGTTAGTTTTGTTAGGGTTTGATCCCTAGTATCCACTATGTTCTGAGATTGATGCTGCTATGACTTTGCTATGCTTAATGCTTGTCACTAGGGCCCGAGTGCCATGATTTCAGATCTGAACCTATTATGTTTTCATGAATATATGTGTGTTCTTGATCCTATGTTGCAAGTCTATAGTCACCTATTATTTGTTATATTCCGACAACCCCGAAGTGACAATAATCGGGATACTTCTCGGTGATGACCGTAGTTTGAGGAGTTCATGTATTCACTATGTGCTAATGCTTTGTTCCGGTTCTCTATTAAAAGGAGGCCTTAATATCCCTTAATTTCCGCTAGGACCCCGCTGCCACGGGAGGGTAGGACAAAAGATGTTATGCAAGTTCTTTTCCATAAGCACGTATGACTATTTACGGAATACATGCCTACATTACATTGATGAACTGGAGCTAGTTCTGTGTCACCCTATGTTATAGCTATTACATGAGGAATCGCATATGGCATAACTATCCATCACTGATCCATTGCCTACGAGCTTTTCACATATTGTGCTTCGCTAATTTACTTTTCCGTTGCTACTGTTACAACTACTACAAAAACCCAGAAACTATTATCTTTACTTTTGCCACCGTTACCTTTATTATCATACTACTTTGCTACTAAATACTTTGCTGCAGATACTAAGTTATCCAGGTGTGGTTGAATTGACAACTCAACTGCTAATACTCAAGAACATTCTTTGGCTCCCCTTGTGTCGAATCAATAAATTTGGGTTGAATACTTTACCCTCGAAAGCTGTTGCGATCCCCTACACTTGTGGGTTATCAAGACTAATTTCTGGCGCCGTTACCAGGGAGCATAGCTCTATTCTCTGAGTCACTTGGGATTTATATCTGTTGATTACTATGAAGAACTTGAAAGACGACAGAACTACGATTTTCCCCTCAACTACGAGGGGAGGTATGGAACTGCCATGTAGCTCTACACTAGATTCTCATTCTGTTTTGAGTAAGCTTGCGACACCTAAACCTGCTACTGCTATGAATTCTGATATGTCGCATGTTATTGATGATGCCACTTCTGCTATGCATGATACTTATGATGAAACTACTTCTGTGTGTGATACTACTTTGCCATTAGGTGAATTTCTTGATGAACAACTTGCTAGAGTTAGGGGGAATGAAATTATTGAAGATGCTATTATTGATGATAGTGATGATGAAAATTCTTCCAATGATTATGAATTGCCTGTTGTTCCTGAGGGTTATGTTATGAATGAAGAAGCTGCTAGAGCTATATTTGCTTGCAATGATAGATATGATCTTAAGAAATTATTAGCTAAATGGAAGCAGCAGTCTCTTAATGCTAGAATGAAACCTGACCCTGCTTTTGCTACTTCACCTACCTGTGTTACTGATAAGGATTATGAATTATCTGTTGATCCTGAAATTATTACTTTAGTCGAATCTGATCCTTTTTATGGCCTTGAATCTGAAACTGTTGTGCCACATCTTACCAAGTTGAATGATATAGCCACCCTGTTTACTCATGATGATAAATCTGTCTATTTTTATATCCTTAAGATATTTCCATTCTCGTTAAAGGGTGATGCTAAGACTTGGTATAATTCTCTTGCTCCTGGTTGTGTGCGTAGTCCCCAGGATATGATTTATTACTTCTCTGCTAAATATTTCCCTGCTCATAAGAAACAAGCTGCTTTGCGGGGAATATTTAATTTTGTGCAAATCAAAGAAGAGAGTCTCCCGCAAGCTTGGGGGAGGCTTCTCTGGTTACTTAGTGCTTTGCCTAATCATCCTCTCAAGAAAAATGAAATACTTGATATCTTTTATAATGGACTAACCATGCTTCCAAGGACTACTTGGATAGTTGTGCTGGTTGTGTTTTCAGGGAAAGAACTGTCGACGAAGCTGAATTACTATTGAATAATATGTTGACTAATGAAAATAATTGGACTCTTCCTGAGCCAATTCCTGAGGCAATTCCTGAACCAATTTGAGCCAACTCCTGAGCCTATTTGTAAACCCACTCCGAAGAAGAGAGGTGTTTTATTTCTCAGTCCTGAAGATATGCAAGAGGCAAAGAAATCAATAAAAGAAAAAGGTATTAAAGCTGAAGATGTTAAGAATTTACCTCCTATTGAAGAAATACATGGTCTTAATATACCGTCTGTTGAAGAACCACATTGTCTTGATAACCCGACATAGGTAGTAAAGGTAAATTCTCTCTATAGATATGATTTTTTATGGAATATTTGAGGATTTTAGGCACTGAAAACACTGCAGGAGGGGCAAGCACCAGGCCACGAGAGTGGAGGGCGCGCCCACCCCACATGGATGCGCCCCCCTATCTCGTGGGCCCCTGGTGGCCCCCCTCCACTTATGCCAGCACCCACACACTTCATCTTCTACTCAAAAAAATCCCCATCCAGCTCAAGCACGAGTTCTAGCTCATTTTGCTGCGATTTTCGATCTCCTTGCTCAAAGCTCCATTCACAAAACTGCTTTGGGATATTGTTGCTTGGTATGTGACTCCTCCATTGGTCCAATTAGTTTTTGTTCTAGTGCTTTATTCATTGCAAATTTTTGCTGCATAGGTGACCATGTTCTTGAGCTTGCATGTTAAATTCATGAGGTCCCAAGCAATTCTAATGCATGATATAGGCTCTAGGTACTTGTGGGAGTAGTTGCTATCAATCTTGTTTAGTTTTATTCACTTTTATTTTGAAGTTACTAAAATTTCATAAATTTTCAGAAAATGTTAAGGAAATTTTTGAGGGGCTCTTCTAGCCAAGGCTCTCAGGAAAAACAAGCCAAAGAGAAGGAAAAAGCCAAGTTTAATCTTCCTCGCTTAGAGGAAGTACGGTCGTGTGAATGGACATGCGAGGATTTCTTGAAAGAAGCTGGAATTCATGAAGATTTTTATTCTTTGATCGAGAATGCAGGCCTCACCGGTTTCATCAACGACTGGATCGATCAGTATCTCTTACTCACCAATACTTTCGTGCAAATTTTTTATTACTATCCTAAGAAGTCACCGCCTGTAGTATCATTTCATTTATATGATGAATTCAGAGAAATGTCTTTATGTAATTTTTGCGCGGTGTGTAGGATACCTTATGAGGGAGAATTAGAGGAACCCCATCGTAAAGATGTGGATGGATTTGTTAATACTATCGCTGTAGAGGAGCCAAAGAAGGGTTCCGAGGCAAAAATCTCTAGCATACACTTTCTTGTTTTATGCTACTTTGCCATATTTGCTAGTAGATGCTTGATTGGTCATGGAAATAGTGGAAACTTTAGTGTTCCTGATATTATCATTCTTCAACATGCCTTGCTTGGAGACAATAGTTTTAGTATGGGTGCCTTCGTTGCTAAATGGCTAGCCCTGAATCATACAAAAGGCCCCATATTTGGAGGTATCTATGCTTCACGTCTTGCTAGACATTTTCAGATACCCATTAGGCACCATGAGAAAGAGGAGAAAAAATTGCCTCCTCACATTTTAGATTACAAGAGCATGGTGGCACACAAGTTTATTGTTGAAAACGAAGAGAAGATGCTCTTGTATAACCTTAGATTTAATAAGAAGCACATTGAGACTATTATTTTGCCTGCGCCTCTGTTGTTTGATTTGCTTGCAAATAAATTTCTTGTCACACCGGAAGTGGTGTACAATCATCGAGCTCAAGCTTTCACTACAGAACCTGAACCTGAGCCAGAACCTGCACTGGACCCTTATCATGCATCATCTGTCCAGTGGGATCCGGAGATGACCAACCAGTGGTATCCTGATTACACCTCCCAGTACACCGAGGAGAGTAGCGGCGGTCCTTGGTATTAGACCAACTTAGGCCAAAATCCTAAGCTTGGGGAGTACGTATTTCTCACCGACTTTACATTCATGTTCACACACTAGTCATCGGTTCTCATGCTCTTTCATTGTATTATCCATGTTAGTTTAATTTTCTTTTTCACTTTCTTCTTGTGTGTTTGTTAAACCTTAAGAAAAACCAAAAAAATTAGTTAGTTAATATCCATGATTGTAGTAAAATTAAAATGAAAACCAAAAAAGATTTCTAGTTCTTCTTCTTACTTGTTGGGAGCTTTCCCATGTAAATAGTTTTATTTTATTTTCTTTCCTTTGGGGGTCGAGAAGACCATATTGAAAATGTTTAGTGGCTCTCACATGCATGATTGTTTATTTAACTTAGAGCCCATATAACTTGTCTTCTCTCTCGAGTTGAATGCTTGCAGATTCCAGCTTAGTCCAATGCACGTGCACTCTTATTATTATACACATCGTTCAGTCGTGCAAGTGAAAGGCAATAATGACGATATATGATGGACTTATTGAGATAAGAAAAGCTGGTATGAACTCGACCTCTCTTGTTTTTGTAAATATGATGAGTTCATCGTTTCTGAGTCAGCCTATTATGAGGTAAACATATTTGCAATGACATTTAGAGATTATAGTTGCTTGTGCCATGCTTGATTAGCTATGAGTTATAATGGTTTACCTTGCGTGCCAACATCCTATTAGAATGATTATGATGTGTTATGATGGGATGGTATCCTCCTTTGAATGAATTGCGTGACTCGACTTGGCACATGTTCACGCATGTAGTTGAAACAAATCAACATAGCCTTCATGATATTTATGTTCATGGTAGATTATATCCTACTCATGCTTGTACTCGGTGTAAATTAATTTTAATGCATGTTTATGACTGTTGTCGCTCTCTCAGTTGGTCGCTTCCCAGTCTTTTGCTAGCCTTCACCTGTACTAAGCGGGAATACTGCTTGTGCATCCAAACTCCATAAACCCCAAAGTTGTTCCATATGAGTCCACTATACCTTCCTATATGCGGTATTTACCTGCCGTTCCAAGTAAATTTGTATGTGCCAAACTCCAAACCTTCAAATGAAATTCTGTTTTGTATGCTCGAGCAGCTCATGTTTCAACTAGGGCTGCCTATATCTTCCATGCTAGGTGGGTTATTCTCAAGAGGAGTGGACTCCGCTCCTCATTCACGAGAAAGGGCCGGTAACCGGGATGCCCAGTCCCATGATCCAAAAGATCAAAACAAATCAAAATAATTAAACAAAACTCCCCCAGGGCTGTTGTTAGTTGGAGGCACTCTTTGTTTCGAGCAAGCCATGGATTGATGCTTGTTGGTGGTTGGGGGAGTATAAACCTTTACCATTCTGTTTGGGAACTGCCTATAATGCATGTAGTATGGAAGATACAACCATCTCATAGTTGTTGCGTTGACAACAAAAGTATGCCGCTCAAAATGTTATTCAATCTCTATTTTAAAATCGAGCTCTGGCACCTCTGCAAATCCCTGCTTCCCTCTGCGAAGGGCCTATCTATTTACTTTTATGTTGAGTCATCACCCTTCTTATTAAAAATCACCCGCTGGAGAGCACACTGTCATTTGCATTCATTACTATTGATTTATATTGGGTATGACTTGACTGGATCTATTTTACCATGAATTACAATGTTTAGTCAGTCCTTGATCTATAAAGGTGCTCTGCATTTATGTTTTGCGGTTTCAGAAAGGGCTAGCGAGATACCATTTTGTTATATCATGTTATGATTATTTTGACAAAGTGTTGTCATCCGAGTTTTATTATTATGGCTTGCCGTCGGGGAAAACTGATCCACTAACACCTATGGGGCCGGCGGACCGGGCCCCTTTCGGTTCGGCGGGGGGCGGAGGTCGCACGAAGAGCAGATCGAGGCAAGGCACACGAGCAGTTTACCCAGCTTCGGAGCTCTCCGGAGAGATAACACTCCTACTGCTGTTTGTCTGGTTGTATTATCTGGTGTTCTTGCTCTCGAGCGAGAGAGTGTGATGTTTTCTGGGCTACGAATGAATCAAAGCAAACTGTCCGAACCCCCTCTATGTTGCGCATGGGCCTCCTTTTATACGCTAAAGAGGTCACCGACAGGTGGCAACGCAGAGGAGGGTAAAAACGTAAAAAGCGAGGTAGTTGATACAGTTGCTTGTAAAGTGCACCCTACCTAACCCTGACGGCAGGGGACAAGGGCATTAAATGCCCGTTTGAGTCGCCCGAACAGTGCAGAAAAGGACCGTTAGGGGTGCCACCGTTCGCCACGATGGCGATCTTGTCAGCTTCGCATGCCACTGCGCACCGCTGGCTGCACAGCCTCCCGCCACGTGCGCCCGAAGAGGCCCCCAGAGCGACACGTTGGTGGATGCGCTGGAGCGTGGGCGCAGAGTGGCCGCCTGCCGCGGCAAGCGCCTTGCCGCTGTTGTTATCTCGCCGGGTCCAGAAGCTCGTCGCTCACCGGGCCTCGGTGTACCTTGTTTAGTCTTCCCGGCAAGCTCCTCTTGCCGGGGCCTTTTTGCCTTGCCGGAGCGTGTGGCGCGTCGCGGCAAGTTCCTTGGAGGGCCTTGGTTGGCCTTCCCGGCAAGCTCCTCTCGCCGGGGTCTTGTCTCCTTAGCTTAAATACTTTGTTCTTGGATGGCTCCAAGGGAACCTTGGGGGATCTTGGCGTTCGCCCGGCAAGCCTTTGCCGCGGGGTGCTGCAACTGCCCGTGCACAAGTTCGGGGTACTAGGGTACCCCTATTCTAGTACACCGACAGGAGCCCCCGGGCCTGGGCTAGACACGGTGCCGAGCACTGTTGGGCTAGGCCCAAGACAGGGCACGGGCACACGCGGGCTGGGCCACGCCAAATCTTGTTCTGTATCCACCGCGCTCTCCCATAACGGCACGCGTTGAATGCGGCATCGTGGGAGAGATCGTGGGTGGTTGTTTATTTGGAAGGCCGAAACGTCCGCCCCGTCCCTCTTTATAAGCAGAGGAAACAGAGGCAGTTCGTTCCCCCTCGCTGGTTGCTGCTACGCCTTCTTCACAAACTCCGCCGCTCCCCCCTTCTTCTCGAAGCCGAGAGAGCAGCGCTCCGCCCCCCCATTGCCACCAGCATCACCACGCCGTCAACCTTCCCCACCACCTCTGCCATGGCCCCGAAAGCCGACAAGGGAAAGGGTGTGAAGTCGGCCGAGGCGCAGCGGCTCGCGGTGCTGCAGAAGGAGCGGGCGATCTTCACCCCCCAGCTCGGCGTGCAGGAGCTGAGGGAGTACTTCTACCTCTTTTGGGCGACGGAAACGCGTGCGCATCCGCGCACGAGGGTACTCCCGGCCGCTGCCTCGGAGTTGGCTCCAAATGGGTATCCGTTCTTCCCGCTATTCTTCTATTGCGGGCTCTGCCCGCCCTTCTCGGAGTTCTTCTGTGATATTATGAACACATATGGCTTCCGCCTCCTTGACTTCACCCCCAATGCTGTCCTGACCATGGCAGTTTTCGCACACTTGTGCGAAAACTTTGTCGGAGTCCACCCTAGTGTAGCCCTTTTCTGCCACTACTTCATACCTCGGGTAGAGAGAGGAGAGCCGCTTGCCGGAGGGATTGCTTGGATCTCGAGAGTCGGCAAGAAGGAGGCGTACTTGGAGGGTGAGCTCCGCAGCAAGTGGGAGGAGTGGAGAGCGGAGTGGTGCTGGATCGTCGAGGAGAATCCGCAGCCCTTCACTGCCGTGCGCCAAACTCCAATAGTGCGCGGCAATGACTGGAGCAACGTGGCCCCGGAAGACGAGAGGCTGAAGATCGCCATCACTAGGATTCTTCGCCTCAGGCTTGCCGGGCTCACCGTAGGTGCTGTCGGGGCACATTTCCTCCGCCGCCGCATTGCCCCCTGCAGGAGAGGGGGAGGCCCGCCTGGGAATTCAAGAATTCTGCGGACATCATGAGGCTGCGGCCGGGCCTCAACTACAACTTCACCGTCTTAGAGTTGGACGGAATGCTCTTGGAATTATTCAAACGCGACCCCCAGCACCCATTCACACTGCCGAGGGGCGTAGTTCCTTTGTGCAATAACTCTTCGCTTGACCGGATCCGCGCCATGATGCCGTTGTGCGATTCACACGGCATCGTCCCAACTTGGCAAGAGCTTGCGGATGACATTGTGCGAGCGTTCTTCGACACCTTGGAGGAAGTGCCGGTCCACGCTGACGAGCAGAAGAGCCTCACCCGTGACACCACCGACGAGGAGCTGCAGCTCATCGCTACTAGGGCGGAAGAGGCCGCGGCCGCAGCTGCTGCGGGTGTGTTTGGGTTTACTGTGGAGGAGGCGGAGGCTGCAGAGGCGGCAAACCTTGCCGAACGCGCGGAGTTCATGGGCGAGGAGGAGCCTGCCGGTTCCGAAGCCGAGCCGAGCGAGGCCGGCGAGGAGGAGGCTGAGCCTTCAGAGAACTTGCCGCAGGCGGAGCCCCCGGCCCCGCCAAGGAGGCGCCTTCGCAGGGCTGGGGACGTAGCGGGGCGGCATCTGGCTCCACAGCCACCAAGCCGCGCGACGCGCTCTACCGCGGCAAGCAATGTTGCCGCGGGAGCGCCTCACGCAACAGCGGCAACTGGAGCGGGATCTTTCCGGGCCACTGCCACTGCCCCCGCCAAGCGGGCAAGGGATCCTACTCCTCCACCTTGCCGCACCGGAGGAGGGCCGGACTTCGATCTTTCCGCGCTCAGCTCCGACGAGGAGGAAGAAGAGTGAGTTTCTTTGGTGCTCTTATAATCCTTCAATCTTGTTGTTTATATCTTGTATCTGACTTGTTCCAATCTGGACTCCTTTGTTTTCAGAACACTGGCCCAGAGAGCGGCCAAGAGGGCCAAGGCCGCGGTGATCGTCATCGAGGATGACCCCATCGTGTCAGCAGGCGGTGGGCCCGAGACCACCTTGACGGACCCGGCAATCACCCCTCAGAGCAGCCCCCAGCGCAGCCCCCAGCGTAAGTTCATAGTTTAGCCTTCTGCTGCTGGGCACGCTTGAGTGCTTTTTCCTTTGTTGATATCTTGCTTGTTGACTTGTGCAGGAGCAGAGCAGCCTCATCAGGAGCGCCCGGAGGCCGGTCCCGAAGTGCCACCTGCTTCGACTGCGCCGCCAAGGGAGGAGTCCCCGGCAAGGGAGCGCTCTCCGGCAAGGGGGGACTCTCCGGCAAGGGACGGCACTGCTGATCCTGCGGCGACCGAGGCCGCAACTGAAGATCTTGGCGCAGGTAATCCACTTGCCCAGAAACTTTCCCTTGGGTTCTGCTTCTTCCGTTTTTCCTTTCTTGGATTTTTGATTGCTTTTCCTCCCTTGTTCGTTCTTCAGACCCATCTTCGGCTGAGCCAATGGAGACAGAGGGCGCCGACGAGGAAGGTGCCGGTGCTGATGAGACGGCCGGCGAGGAGGCCGCCGGGGCTGCTGCTGCGGAAGCCGACGAGGGGTCGGGCGATCGCACTGATGACCCTAAGGCCGCAGGAGCGCCGGGCGCTGCGCCGACCGCCGAACCCTCTGCCGCTTCTGCGGAGCCGGGCTCCGAGGAGCCCCAGCCCGGCGCCTACTTGAAGGCCGGTGACAATATCTTCATCAAGCTACCCTGGGCGTTGAGCTCCAGGGCACCGGTCGAGGGGGAGACTTTTGACGGGGAGGTGCTCGCCTCTGCTGGACTGTCATTGGTTGACGCGCCCGGCAGCAGCAGCAGCGAGCCTGAGGAGGAGTAGCTGCTGCGGAAGCTGCTGTCACTCTACCGCACCCGGCAAGCCAAGCTGGCTTCCCAGGAAGCGCTTGTCGCGAAGGCGGGAGTTGACATGGAAAAGCGCGCGGAGGAGCTCCGGGGCCAAAATCAAGAAGCTCTCCGGTCCCTGGCGCAGGAGCGGGAGCGAGTCGACGAGGAGCGCACGGCCTTTCTTCTCGAGAGGGCCGAGGCTGAGGAGGAACAAAGGCTGGCTGTCGAGAAGCAGTCCGCGCGGGAAGGTGAACTAGTGCAGCGGAAGGCCAACCTCGACAGCTACGAGGAAGAGCTCGCCGAGCGTGAGCTAGCACTTGGCGGGGCGCTCAAGGAGGCAAAGGACGCCGCGGCAACTGCAGAGGCCGCCAAGAAAGAGCTAGAGGAGAAGGTGGCGCAGCTGGAGGCCGATATTGGGAAGAGCGGCGAGGAGCTTGCCGCGCTCAAGCATGAGCGTGAGAAGGATGCTGCCACCCACGGTGAGCTGCAAGGCCTTCTCGCTGAGAGGGGCAAGGAGCTCAGCGCCGCCAAGGATTCGAAAGCAGACCTGGAGCTGAAGCTGGCCACACTGACGCATACGCTGGAGGCCACCAAGGAGCGGGAGAAGACCTTGTCGGAGAAGGTCAAGGCCGACGCGGCGCTGCTGGAGAGCATTGCAGTTACCCAGAACTCGTTCAGAGACACTTTGGAGCACTGGACCGAGGGTCTGGTGAACATTGCCGCAGTCATCAACGAGGAGCTGGCGCAGCTGGGGATGGAGGACTTTGGGTATCCTTCCGACAAGAGTCTTCAACCCAGCGCCAAGCTTAGCCTATTCTTCAAGGGCGTGGCGACGGCACTCCAGCGGCTCCGGGAGAGGATCCCGAAGCAGCTGGCCGACGAGTCGCGCAAAATTTTCGCCGGGGTTCTCCAGAAGGTGCTGATGAAGGTAGCCTTCCGCAATCCAGGCCTCAGCTTCACCAACGTCCTCAGGTCCTTGCCGCCTGACGCTGATCTGGATGCACTCAAGGCCCTTGTCGCACCCATTGTGGACAAGGTGAGCGAGATCAAGAGAGTCGAGGGCGGACGCGTAGATTAGGCCGCCCATTCCTTCCTTTCCCTTGTCGCTGCTGATCATGTTATGAAAACAGTCTGTTAGAGCTGCGACAAGTTATCTTTGTAATATAACTTTATTTCTGTTATCAATTGCAATGTTATTTCCTCTACTACATTCCTTCCTTTGTATGTTTTTACCCTACGCTTCTAGGGAACTTGTCGGCGCAGGCGCCCGAGCCGCGAGCGCTGAGTGCGGAACTTCAGCAGCCTGCTGGCGGCACTGCTTCCGACAAGAAACCTTGTCGCGACTAGATGCAGCACGCTTAAGCTGTTGAGCAGACTCGAAACAAAGTAAGGGCGCAACTAGCCACGAGTTGGTTCCTCCGCGCACAGGTTTTCCATACAAAGCAGGGTCGTTCAAGGAAGATAACTCAAAAATTTAAAAAGTGATTGCTCAAACTTTGGCAACTTAGCTTTTCTGTCATTTGCTTCCCGGTAAGGCAAGTCTTCGCTTGAACGACGCCTGGCCCATACCACAATCTTCTCCTTCCCCCCGGCAAACTTGTGTGCGAGAGAACCTTCTTTTCCTTTAAAAGAAAAAGAAAGAAGAGAAAATAGTAATACGGAGCTCTTCGGCTCGTTACTGCTTACCGGATGTAGGTGCTGCACAAAGTGTGAGATAATCGCACGCAAGAAAGGAACTAACGCATGAAATGGACAAGCTGTGCGGAGCACATGGGGTTTTACTTATGCACGGGATCTGCGCCCGGCTTTGCACAAAGGATTACATGCAACAGCGGCAAGACTTGTACAAAAGGTGGTCGCCGGAACGGGTTCCGGCAACCGCGCCTTATGGGAAAAACTTACGAAGATGTTCTATGTTCCAGGAGTTGCTCACCGGAATGCCATCTTCGGTCTCAAGGCGGACAGCGCCAGGCCTTGTGACTCATCTCACCCGATAAGGGCCTTCCCACTTTGGCGTCAACTTGTTGGAATTCTTGGTGGACTGAACGCGCCGAAGAACAAGGTCGCCTTCCTCGAAGCTTCTGGCTTTAACTTTGCGGCTATGATAGCGGCGCAAAGCTTGCTGGTATCGAGCAGCTAGTACAGCAGCCTGAAGACGATCTTCCTCAAGGAGCAGCGCGTCGTCTTGCCGCAGCTGTTCTTGCTCAAGCTCATCATAAGCGAGCACTCGAGGTGATCCGTATACGAGTTCCGTGGGGAGAACTGCCTCTGCTCCATAGACTAGAGCGAAAGGTGTCTGGCCAGTGGCTCGATTTGGCGTCGTTCTGATCGACCAAAGAACCACCGGCAGCTCCTCGATCCAGTTCCTTCCGCACCTGTGCAGCCTGTCGAAAGTTCTGGTCTTGAGCCCGCGCAACACTTCGGCATTTGCCCTCTCTGCTTGACCGTTGCTTCTTGGATGAGCAACAGAAGCGAAGCAGACCTTGGCACCAAGGTCTTGGACGTACTGCATGAAGGTGCGGCTCGTGAATTGCGTGCCGTTGTCGGTGATGATCCTGTTAGGGATCCCGAAACGGCAAACAATCGACCTGAAGAACTTGAATGCTGATTGTGCTATCACCTTCCTCACTGGCTGCACTTCCGGCCACTTTGTGAACTTGTCGATTGCGATGTACAAGTACTCAAAGCCCCCGATAGCTCGGGGGAAGGGGCCGAGGATATCGAGCCCCCAGACCGAAAATGGCTAGGATAAAGGGATCGTCTGGAGAGCTTGAGCTGGCTGGTGTATCTGTTTGGAGTGGAACTGGCACGCTTCACACTCGGTTACTTGTGCAGTTACATCCTGGAGGGCTGTCGGCCAAAAGAAACCTTGCCGGAAAGCTTTGCCGGCAAGTGCTCTTGCGCCAATGTGGTGGCCACATATGCCTCCATGTATCTCCGCCAACAGCTTTTGTCCATCTTCCCGGCGAATACACTTCAATTTCACACCATTGAGTCTTCTTCTGTACAGTATGCTATCGACAAACTGGTACATACTTGACTGCCGGGCTACTCTTTCCGCTTCTTCTTGTTCTTCGGGAAGTTATCCTGTCTGAAAGAAGTGGACAATCTGATGTGCCCATGCTGGAGCTTGTGGCTCGACAACAAGGACTAAAGGCGCATCTGCTGCTGCGGGAACATCTGCTTCCACGGCAAGGGCTTGTGGTCCTGCCGGAGCTTGATGTTCCCCGGCAAGCTTGCCGGAGCAAAACTTGTCAGGAGCGTCTGCTTCAACGGAACAAACCATAAGGCTTGCCGGAGCAGACTACCCCTCAGCTTCCTTGGTGTTGATCTTGGGGACTTTCTTGGCGGCGGCTTCGGGGAGCTCTGCTGGAAAGTAGTCACCAGAAACCAACTTCCTCTTCTTGCTTTGTCCAGTTGATGGTGTTACGGATGGTTGAGTCAACTTGAGCACAAAGATCCCTGGTTCCACAGGTAACTTTAGTGCGGCGCACTTTGACAGGCCATCAGCAATATCATTCTGAGCTCTTGGGATATGCTCCATTTGTAGGCCGTCAAAGTGCTCTTCTAGCTTCCTCACTTCATCGACATACGCTTCCATCAACGGACTCTGGTAGTTCTTGTTCACTTGTCGGATGACAAGCTGTGAGTCACCCCTAACAATGAGCTTCTTAATCCCAAGGTCTGCTGCGATTCTGAGACCGGCAAGTAATCCTTCATACTCTGCAGTATTGTTGGTTGCTTGCTCTTTGGGAAAGTGCATCTGGACTACGTACTTGAGGTGCTCTCCGGTGGGTGCGACAAGCAGAACGCCTGCACCGGCGCCTTGCAGCGAGAAGGGACCATCAAAGTACATCAGCCACTCTTTGCTTGGCTCTTTGACGGGGATGCTCGTTTCTGAAATTTCTTCATCTGGGGTTGGCGTCCACTCTGCTATGAACTCTGCCAATGCTCTGCTTTGGATAGTTGAAGTGCTCTCAAATTTGAGGCCAAAGCTTGACAGTTCCAGCGCCCACTCGACAATCCTGCCCGTTGCTTCTG
Source organism: Triticum dicoccoides (assembly GCF_002162155.2). Taxonomy (NCBI): domain Eukaryota; kingdom Viridiplantae; phylum Streptophyta; class Magnoliopsida; order Poales; family Poaceae; genus Triticum; species Triticum dicoccoides. The sequence continues at coordinate 201,754,966 of NC_041387.1, read as the reverse complement.
GATTTTGTAGTATCCTCTTCAGCGGAAAGCGAGTGACGACTGTGATCTCATGTGCTTGGAAGTAATGGCGCAGCTTTCTCGAGGCCATGAGGAGGCCGAAAAGCAACTTCTGCACACCAGAGTACCTTGATCTAGCCCCCTGCAGAAGAGAACTGACAAAGTAAACTGGGCGCTGCACCATTCTCCTTGGCATCTTATCATGTTCCTGCGCAAACCCATGTTTGTCGGGACCATAGCTTGTCGGCGAAGCCCCCTGCTTGTCGCTGGATGGATCTGCCGTGGTTACTGGCTCATCATCCGCCTCCCTCTCCGCCACCAAGCAGCACTAACCACTTGATTGGTTGCTGCTATATACAACAGCAACTTCTCTTGCGGCTTAGGTGCGACAAGTGTTGGAGTGGAGGACAGGTATCTCTTCAAGTCCTGCAGCGTAGCCTCCGCTTCCGGAGTCCATTTTATCGGACCTGCCTTTTTCAAAATTTTGAAAAATGGCAGGGCGTGCTCAGCAGATCTGGAGATAAACCTACTGAGAGCAGCTACGCAACCGACAAGCCTTCGTACATCCTTGACACGCTTTGGTGCTTCGATCTGCTCGATGGCTTTGATCTTGTCTGGATTGGCTTCAATTCCCCGCTGAGACACGAAGAACCCGAGAAGCTTGCCGGAAGGGACTCCAAACACGCACTTCTCGGGGTTAAGCTTGAGGTTGATCTTGCGCAGATTTGCAAATGTCTCGTCTAAATCTTGAATCAAGGTCGCTTTGTTCTTGCTCTTGACCACTATGTCATCCATGTAAGCTTCCACATTTCTGTGCATTTGCGGCTCAAAAGCATGGTGGACTACCCTTGCGAATGTTGAACCAGCATTCTTCAAACCGAAAGGCATCCGTACAAAGCAGTATGTGCCACACGGGGTGATAAATGCGGTTTTCTCTTCATCTTCTTCTGCCATGAAGATCTGATGGTATCCTGAGTATGCATCAAGAAATGAAAGCAAATCACATCCGGCTGTGGAGTCAACAATCTGGTCAATACGCGGCAAGGGAAATACAAAGTCTCCATTTCCCGTTAGCCTTGCGCACAACAACAGGATTGGCCAACCACGTGGGATGGAGTACTCCTCTGACAATGCCTGCTGCTTCCAGCTTCTTAATTTCTTCTGTGATGAATTCTTGGCGCTCTACTGCCTGCTTCCTGACTCTCTGCTTGACGGGCCGCGCATGAGGATAGATGGCAAGGTGGTGCTCAATTACTTTCCTGGGAACACCGGGGATATCAGACGGTTGCCACGCAAACACGTCGACATTCGCCCGCAGGAAAGCAACGAGCGCGCTTTCCTATTTGGGGTCAAGAGTGGCGCTGATGGTGAAGGTACCACCAGCGCCATCCTCCTTGGCGGACACCTTCTTGGTCTCAGGTGGAGTTGCCATTGCCTTCTTTTGCTTGCCGGTGGAGCTCGACGGTGCGTCCTCGACGGTAGCGCAGCACTCCGAAGAGGTGTGCTTGCCGGAGTGGGCATCAAAGCTCTTGCCGGACTTGGTCTTCTTCTTCCCCCGGGAGCTTCAGCGGCAAGTATCTTGCGTTCTGCTGCGGCTGCTGCTTCCCGGTAGATCTTGTCGGCACAGATAAGAGCATCCTTCTTGTCGCCAGGGACAGAGATGACACTTATTAGGCCTGGCATTTTCAGTACGTTGTACGCATAGTGAGAGGCTGCCATGAACTTGGCGAGTGCCGGACGGCCAAGGATTCCATTGTAAGGTAATGGAAAGTCGGCAACGTCAAACGTGACCCTCTCAGTCCTGAAGTTCAGCTCACTGCCAAATGTTACCGGCAACGTGATCTTTCCCTTTGGCTTCCTCCTTCCCGGGTTGATTCCTTGAAATGTGCCGGTCTCTTCGAGCTCGCTGTCAGGGATCTGGAGCTTCTGGAGCACCGCGGAGGAGATCAGGTTCAAGCCGGCCCCGCCGTCAACTAGCATCTTAGTGACCTTGAGGTTGCGGATTGTTGGTGAAACCAACATCGGCAAGCACTCGACCGCAGTTATGCGATCCGGGTGGTCCTCAATGTCAAAGATGATAGGCGTGTCGGACCATTTCAGAGGCTTGCGTGACTCGACGGGTGGTTCTGCTGCATTAACTTCCCGCACCCACATCTTGAGCTGGCGGTGCGAGGCATGCAGAGAAGCACCACCGTCAACGCACAGGACCTCTGTGGCTTTCTGGAACTCTTGCTCATCAGTCTCCTCATCATCCATATCTTCATCGTCGCCGTCATCTTCATCCTTGTCGCGGCCGCGAGGAGGTCTGTCTCCTTGCCGCTGCTTGGCCTTGCTGCGGCGTCCTCCTCGGCCGGGACGTTTCTTGCCGGATCCACCAGCTCCTTCCTGGGCCTTCTCCTTGTCGCGCCGCTCGTATTTAGCTTTCTGTTGCTCAACAAGCTCTTCGACTTTCTTACAGTTCTGGAGATCATGGCCCGTGGTGCGGTGGATCTTGCAATATTGCTTGTTGGGGCCGTCCTGCTTGTCAGCGACTGCTGCCTCCACGGCAGCCTCCTTACCGGAGTCACCAGCTTTGGCTTCCTTGGCGCCGCCACCGTTGCCGGACTGCTCAACAACTAGCACTTCTTTGCCTTTCCTCCTTCTGTTGTTCCGCCGCCGGTTTTTCCTTGTCGGGGCAGCATCTTCACTGTCAGACCCCCCCGCTCCTATATTTTCTCCGGGGAGTCTCCTCCCTTCCTCAGCACGCGCACACTTGTCGGCCAATGCATATAACTCACTGACGTCCCTGATCTTGCACATTGCCATTTCCTCCCGCATCCTGCGGTTCTGCACGTTCTGATGGAACGCGCTGATCACCGCGGCAGGGTGGACGTCTGGGATGTTATGCTGCACACTACTGAATCTCTGAATGTACTTGCGCAGGGGCTCTCCTTCCTTCTGGGCGAGCAGATGAAGATCACTCTCCTGGCCATGAGGCTTGTGTCCGCCGGTAAAGGCGCCGACAAACTGATGGCACAGATCAGCCCAAGAGGATATGGAGTTGTCCGGCAAGTGCATGAGCCAGGATCTGACGTTGGGCTTGAGCACCAGCGGGAAGTAGTTGGCAAGGATCTTGTCATCTCGTCCCCCGGCAGCTTGTACCGCAATGGTGTAGATGCTGAGGAACTCTGACGGATGCGTCTTGCCGTCGTATTTCTCCGGTACGTCTGGCTTGAAGTTCTTTGTGCTGGGCCACTGGACTTGCCGCAGCTCACGAGTGAACGCAGGACAACCTACCGCGTACGGCAGATCGCCTGGTTCCCCTGGCGCATGCATGTCAACAGAGGGCCCAGCGCGCTTGTCGGATTGATGTCGCGCTTCTCTTTGGCGCTCGATGCGGGTTCGAGCGTCTTCTTGTTGTCGATCATGAAGAACTTGGCGCTGATCGCGACGAGCTCGTGGATCCGACGATGCAGTGGAGTCGCTATCGAGGTGGATCCGGCGAGTCGGCGATCTTGGCCTTCGGGGTGGTGATTGCATGGTAGTTTCACCTCCGCCCGTTTTGTTGCCACCGGCTCGCGTCCGGCGGCCCTGCCGCGGCGGCGACGCGCTCGGCCACTGTGGAGTGTCGCTGTTGGCGTAGTCGATGAGACTCTGAATGGTGGCTCTCCATTCGTCGATCTTGTCCGACGTCGGAGGGTAATCTAGGAGAAGTTGAGCTCGTGCCAAAGCTTCTGCTGGAGTGGTGGGTAGCAGTGGCGGACGGCGCGAGGAGCGGGACATGCTCGAACTTCTAACTATGTTAGAAGGAGCAGTATCCCGTCCAGGCGACCGTGCCCCGCTCGTGCCAGCACGCTGGCGTGCATGCTGGTCTTGAGCGCCCCGAGATCCACTAGCTTGGTCTTGGGCTATCATGTGTATGGCACTGCTAGTGCCATGACGCTGTTGATCTTGCGCCTCCTGAGAGTGGCGTGGAACATGTACAGTCGCCGAGCTTTGTGCAGCCTTGTTCTTGGACCTGGCGGCATCATGAGCTTCCTCGTCGACGTCCTTTCTTCCGCCGGCGTCCATCCCACCACTCGTTTGCTCCAACGGTGGCGGAAGTGATGTGGATGGAGCGGCTGCCGCCGAAGTCTTCTTCTTCGGTGGCATGTGGATGAAGGGAATAAAGATCTAGCTCGTGTGAACGCCGGATCTGGTTCACACAATCTCAACACCCCCTACCTGGCGCGCCAAAGATGTCGGGGAAAACTGATCCACGAACACCTATGGGGCCGACGGACCGGGCCCCTTTCGGTTCGGCGGGGGGCGGAGGTTGCACGAAGAGCAGATCGAGGCGAGGCACACGAGCAGTTTACCCAGCTTCGGAGCTCTCCGGAGAGATAACACTCCTACTGCTGCTTGTCTGGTTGTATTATCTAGTGTTCTTGCTCTCGAGCGAGAGAGTGTGATGTTTTCTGGGCTACGAATGAATCGAAGCAAACTGTCCGAACCCCCTCTACATTGCGCATGTGCCTCCTTTTATACGCTAAAGGGGTCGCCGACAGGTGGCAACGCAGAGGAGGGTAAAAACGTAAAAAGCGAGGTACTTGATATAGTTGCTTGTACAGTGCACCCTACCTAACCCTGACGGCATGGGACAAGGGCATTAAATGCCCGTCTGAGTCGCCCGAACAGTGCAGAAAAGGACCGTTAGGGGCGCCACCGTTCGCCACAATGGCGATCTTGTCAGCTTCGCATGCCACTGCGCATTTCTGGCCGCACAGCCTCCCGCCACGCGCGCCCGGAGAGGCCCCCAGAGCGACACGTTGGTGGATGCGCTGGAGCGTGGGCGCAGAGTGGCCGCCTGCCGCGGCAAGCGCCTTGCCGCTGTTGTTATCTCGCCGGGTCCAGAAGCTCGTCGCTCACCGGGCCTCGGTGTACCTTGTTTAGTATTCCCGGCAAGCTCCTCTTGCCGGGGCCTTGTTGCCTTGCCGGAGCGCGTGGCGCGTCGCGGCAAGTTCCTTGGAGCGCCTTGGTTGGCCTTCCCGGCAAGCTCCTCTCGCCGGGGTCTTGTCTCCTTAGCTTAAATACTTTGTTCTTGGATGGCTCCAAGGGAACCTTGGGGGATCTTGGCGTTCGCCCGGCAAGCCTTTGCCGCGGGGTGCTGCAACTGCCCATGCACAAGTTCGGGGTAGTAGGGTACCCCTATTCTAGTACACCGACACTTGCTAGCTGATTATGCTATTGATATGAGTAATTGTGAGACCTAAGCGTTATTGTGAGTATGGTTAGTTCATAATATTTGCTGAAACTTCAATGTCAACTTTTCATGTTTAAAACAACAAGGGCAAACAGAGTTTGTAAAACTTTTTCTTTATCACTTTCAGTTTATCAACTGAATTACTTGAGGACAAGCAAAGGTTTAAGCTTGGGGGAGTTGATACGTCTCCAACGTATCTACTTTTCCAAACACTTTTGCCCTTGTTTTGGACTCTAACTTGCATAATTTGAATGAAACTAACCCGGACTGACGTTGTTTTCAGTAGAACTGCCATGATGTTGTTTTATGTGTAGAAAAGAAAAGTTCTCGGAATGTCTTGAAAATCCACGGAGGCACTTTTTGGAAAATATAAAAAATACTGGCGAAAGAATCAAGACCAGGGGGCCCACACCCTGTCCACGAGGGTGGGGGGCGCGCCCCCTCCCTGTGGGCGCGCCCCCCTATCTCGTGGGCCCCCTGGACCTCCACCGACCTCAACTCCAACTCCATATATTCATGTTCGGGAAGAAAAAATCAGAGAGAAAGTTTCATCGCCTTTTACGACACGGAGCCGCCACCAGTCCCAAATCTCTCTCGGGAGGGCTAATCTGGAGTCCGTTCGGGGCTCCGGAGAGGGGTATTCGTCGCCGTCGTCATCATCAACCATCCTCCATCACCAATTTCATGATGCTCACCATCGTGCGTGAGTAATTCCATCATAGGCTTGCTGGACGGTGATGGGTTGGATGAGATTTACCATGTAATCAAGTTAGTTTTGTTAGGGTTTGATCCCTAGTATCCATTATGTTCTGAGATTGATGTTGCTATGACTTTGCTATGCTTAATGCTTGTCACTAGGGCCCGAGTGCCATGATTTCAGATCTGAACCTATTATGTTTTCATGAATATATGTGTGTTCTTGATCCTATGTTGCAAGTCTATAGTCACCTATTATGTGTTATGATCCGACAACCCCGAAGTGACAATAATCGGGATACTTCTCGGTGATGACCGTAGTTTGAGGAGTTCATGTATTCACTATGTGCTAATGCTTTGTTCCGGTTCTCTATTAAAAGGAGGCCTAGTTAACGCTAGGACCCCGCTGCCACGGGAGGGTATGACAAAAGATGTCATGCAAGTTGTTTTCCATAAGTACATATGACTATCTACAGAATACATGCCTACATTACATTGATGAACTGGAGCTAGTTCTGTGTCACCCTTTGTTATAGCTATTACATGAGGAATCGCATCCGGCATAATTATCCATCACTGATCCATTGCCTATGAGCTTTTCACATATTGTGCTTCGCTTATTTACTTTTCCGTTGCTACTATTACAACTACTACAAAAACCCCAAAACTATTATCTTTACTTTTGCCACCGTTACCTTTATTATCATACTACTTTGCTACTAAATACTTTGCTGCAGATACTAAGTTATCCAGGTGTGGTTGAATTGACAACTCAATTGCTAATAATCAAGAATATTCTTTGGCTCCCCTTGTGTCGAATCAATAAATTTGGGTTGAATACTTTACCCTCGAAAGCTGTTGCGATCCCCTACACTTGTGGGTTATCACAAATCCACAAAAATATATATAACTAAAACATATCTATCAGATCATATGAAAAGGAATCACCAGATTAAAAGAGTAAAATACCAGTCTACTCTTTTACATATTTACATGTAACATGCCACATATAACAAGCTAGTAGATCGTCAGAAGATAGCAACACAAAAAGCATCAGATAAATGATGTGAAATCGCCGGACAAATAAACAGCTAGAGAGATGATCAGATATGCAGGCTAGAGAGAGAGATGGCATGCAGGCCGATTTCATCAGCGGAAGGTGAGTGAATATTTCTAATGCCGGTGATTGATTGACTACAAATAGAGGTACTCCATAAGTCCAGGTCAACATGTTGGAACTTGATCAACCGTCATATGGCATGAACATCATCAGCTAGGGAGGCTTGCTACCCATCCGCAGAAGTTTAGTTAGACAAAGAAAGGGTAGTCGTGCCAGAGTCGAGAGCTATCGAAGGAGGGGGCACCGGCACTCGTGTTGGAGTCGGAGAGCCATCAAAGGAGAGCGGATCGGCGTTCATGCCAGCGAAGCCCACTGGGAAGGGAAAACCAATCAGACATAACCCTGTGGAGAGCCGACAGAGACAATTAACGACAAAAAAGCTCATTGTCGGTCAAAGGCGGCAGCGGTCCTACACCGGACTGCTGGGAGTATGGATTGCATGATGTTGTTATTGCCTAAGAGAACACCGAAGTGGTAGGTTGTGGGGCACTGCCCGGTGGTGCATTGGGGGTTGTTCCTTGGATGATGATGTTGCCCGTTCTGCTGCCATATTACATACGGAAGAGTAATATAGATACGAAGCAATCGTCTGATGGGCTTCTCTTTATTGGTTTTTACAACGTCTTGACACGAAGAGAAACAGTATCGGAAGACTAAACCGCTTTGAACAACCATGGAAGAATAGCCCGCTTTGGTTACCAGGGATGAATTGCTTGATTATTTTTAATGTTGAGTTGGCAAGTTGCACACAAAGAAAAAAGTGTAGATTGCTTATGTCGCAAGGCTGCTGAGGTGGATAGACTACATGTCAAGAGAAATAGGATAGTGGGGCTGAACTATTTAGGTATTATAGATGTGAATTTTTTTCAAAGAAATAACCAACAAAAGAATTAAAAGCAAATTAAGTTCTCCAACTCCTATGCAAAGTCCCAACTTCCTTGAGTATTGGTTTGCTACTTGTGAGATGCGTTGGGAATTTCCCCGAAAAGGAAGGATGAAGGAATATGTAGCGGAGAAGTATTTTACCCAGTAACAACCAAGGTTATCGAACCAATAGGACAACCACACAAATCCTCGTCTTCAGCACGTACACACAAAAAAGCAAATACTTGCACCCAACGCGAGCAAGAGGGTTGTCAATCCCCTTGAACTCGTTACTTGAAACACTACAGGAATCAGCTAATTTGTCGTCTGTGTGACGCCCCGAGACCGACGGTCCAGAAGACTTCCAACTATTCTGAGTTCCGCTGTGTGTTTCTTTTGTTTTGTTTGTTGCATTCATCATTGCATCTTTTGCATTGCATCATGCCATCATGTCATTTAATTTTATAACTCAGCTAAATAAATTGCATGGATCTTCGGTCCATTTAAAACGAGGGAATTCACATGGTAATTTCTCTTTATAACATATCCTCCTAATATTTATGGAGCTATTATAAATATTGCATTATTTGGAATTGATCATAACACACTTGCAAATAAATACCAATGCCTTTGTTATCTCAATTCTTGGTCTCCAAGTTTGCCCATAATTCTTTTATCCTTTTTCCTAAGCTCCACCTAAGTTCCCTACATTTTTTTAAAACATCGTAGCCTTTCTTTCCTTCCCTTTATTCTTCTATTAAAGAGAATTAGAGGGAGAGATAAGAGAGCCAGCCCAACCGACCTCTTGGGTCTGTCCATCTAGGCTGGCCCATTTGCGCAACTAGCCCAGTCCACCTAAACCCTCCTCTTAACCCTAGCCTGCACCCAACGCGCGATCCTCAACTCCCTTGATCCCCTCCTGCTTCCCTCGGGCCACCACTCTTCTCGTACTCCATGCCCAGCTCCATCCCCGCAGCCCTCCTCGCTCGACCCCAACACCAGCGCCGCCACCCCTTGTCCTTCCCGATCCCCTCGTCCTCCCCGTTCGCCTCCTCCCTCGACTGCGCCGGCCACCGGAGCCGTTGCCGGCTGCTCCACTCCCCGCCTTCCCCCTCTTCGTCAACTGCCAGGAGCACTGCCGCCTCTCTTCGTCGCCACCGAAAGGAGCTCCATGGTCTCCCTGAGCGCCATGGTCTCCCCGAGCCCCGCCCCGCCGTTCATCTCTTTCACTAGCGTATCCAAGTCCCGTGTTGGCCTCGTCGTTCGGATCCGTGCCAAGCTCCAACGGCCTCTGCACCCGGGCACTCATCCCCGTCTTCCCGGCCCCCTTTGCGTCCCTTGGATGCCTCTGTCTGCATCGAGCAGCAGCAGCTCATCACTCAGCGCCTCAGTGCCCCTGCAACCCAAGCCTATCGCCACCTCGCCGGAGAACCCTGTCCTCGCCTGAATCTCCGTCGCCAGCCCCAAGCCCCGCTGCCGCTGCCTCCGCTTAGCCTGAACCGCGCCCTGCTTCACCTTGAACAGCAGCAGCAGCAGCTCGCCCGCTTGGCCCCGTGGACTCGATTCAGCCAAATGCCAGGTCCATGGGTCGAGGCCGCCTCCCCTTCCCTTCGCCAGATATGTCCTCCTGTTCACGTTGACCGGAAGACTGCAAAAGATCTCTCTGTCTCCTGTACACGTTGTTCGTCAACAGACTGATGCACGCCAAGACATACCCCCTCGTTCTCCAAGTATACCTTCATCAAGACTGTTGCCCGAACCAGCACCCTTCGCGTGGATCGTGTCAAGTACCACTACTCTCGACCATCGAGGAAATCGGATTCGTCAAGTTCCTCTTCAAAACATGAACCACTACTTCCACGACGACGTGTGTACCACTACCGTCGACCTCGAAGACCCCGTGGACGTCAAGTTCCTTGACGTGACCCCGAACATCTATGGAGTGTGTAAAACTACAAAACGTGTACGACTACTTCCCCTACGACACATGAACGACTACTTCCCTCGATGATTTTGAACCGCCCCGAAATGCACGCTTCAAAGGTATAACTGCCGAGACGATGACCCGTGGACGAATGCATGTTGTCTGAGATGAACCGTATGTTTGTGATGTCTACTACACAGCCTTCTTCTTGTAGACGTTGTTGGGCCTGCAAGTGCACAGGTTTGTAGGATAGTAGCAAATTTCCCTGAAGTGGATGACCTAAGGTTTTAAAATCCATGGGAGGCATAGGATGAAGATGGTCTCTCTCAAACAACCCTGCAATCAAATAACAAAGAGTCTCTTGTGTCCCCACTAGTTTGGCGAAGACATGGTGATACAAGTGCAAAATAGATAGTAGATATAGGTTTTTGTAATCTGAAATAATAAAAACAGCAAGGTAACTAATGATAAAAGTGAGCGTAAAAGGTATTGCAATGATAGGAAACAAGGCCTAGGGTTCATACTTTCACTAGTGCAAGTTCTCTCAACAATAATAACATAGATAGATAATATAACAAGCCCTCATCATGCAACTAAGAGTCACTCCAAAGCCACTAATAGCGGAGAACAAACATAGAGATTATGGTAGGGTACGAAACCACCTCAAAGTATTCTTTCGGATCAATCTATAAAAGAGTTCGTACTAGAATAACACCTTAGGACACAAATCAACCAAAACCCTAATGTCACCTAGAGACTCCATTGTCACCTCAAGTATCCGTGGGCATGATTATATGATATGCATCACACAATCTCAGATTCATCCAACCAACACAAAGTACTTCAAAGAGTGCCGCAAAGTTTCTACCGGAGAGTCAAGAACATGTGCCAACCCCTATGCATAGGTTCCCAATGTCACGAAACCCGCAAGTTGATCACAAAAACATACATCAAGTGGCACATGATATCCCATTGTCACCATAGATAATTACGGCAAGACATACGTCAAGTGTTCTCATAAAGACTCAATCCGATAAGATAAGTTCAAAGGGGAAATTCAATTCATCACAAGAGAGTAGAGGGGGAGAAACATCATAAGATCCAACTACAATAGCAAAGCTCGGGATACATCAAGATCGTGCCATAGAGGGAACACAAGAGAGAACACTAGAGAGAGAGATCAAACACATAGCTACTGGTACATACCCTCAGCCCCGAGGGTGAACTACTCCCTCCTCGTCATGGATAACACCGGGATGATGAAGATGGCCACCCGTGATGGGTTCCCCCTCCGATAGAGCACCAGAACGGGCTCCCGAGAGGTTTTTGGTCGCTACAGAGGCTTGCGGCGGTGGAACTCCCGATCTATCTTCTGTTCTGGAAGTTTTACGATACGTAGGTATATATGGGTGCAGGGGGTACGTCGGTGGAGCTACGGGGGCCCCACGAGGCAGGGGGCGCGCCCCCACCCTCGTGGGCACCTCCCTTCTTCCCTGATGTGCACTCCGAGTCCATCGGGTGGGTTTCTTTCCAAAATTAACTTCTCCAGTTGATTTTGTTCCGTTTTGACTCCGTCTGATATTCCTTTTCCTCGAAACACTGAAATAGGCATAAAACAGCAAATCTGGGCTGGGCCTCCGGTTAATAGGTTAGTCCCAAAAATAATATAACAGTGGATAATAAAGCCCAATATTGCCTAAAACAGTAGATAAAGTAGAATGGAGCAATAAAAAATTATAGATACGTTGGAGACGTATCAAGCATCCCCAAGCTTAATTCCTGCTCGTCCTCGAGTAGGTAAATGATAAAAAAGAATTTTTGATGCGGAGTGATACTTTGGCATAATTTCAATATAAATCTTCTTAATTGTGGTATGAATATTCAGATCCGAAGGATTCAAGACAAAAGTTCATATTGATATAAAAAATAATAATACTTCAAGCATACTAATCAAAGCAATCATGTCTTCTCAAAATAGCATGGCAAAAGAAAGTTCATCCCTACAAAATCATATAGTTAGGCTATGCTTCATTTTCGTCACACAAAGATGTTCCCAACTTCTATATCCCCGATGAAAATCCAAGCAATTGTTTCATACTTAAATAATCTCAAACTTTTTCAACCTTCACGCAATATATGAGCGTGAGCCATGGATATAACATTATGGGTGGAATAGAATATGATGATGGGGATTGTGTGGAGAATACAAAAAAGGAGAAAGTCTTACATTGACGAGGATAATCAACGGGCTATGGAGATGCCCATTAATTGATGTCAACATGGGGAGTAGGGATTTCCATGCAACGGATGCACTAGAGCTATGAATGCTCAACAAAAGAAAACTAGTGGGTGTGCATCCAACTCGCTTGCTCATGAAGACCTAGGGCATTTGAGGAAGCCCATTGTAGGAATATACAAGCCAAGTTCTATAATGAAAAATTCCCACTAGTATAAAAAGACAACTTATGAGACTCACTACATGAAGAACAAGGTGCTACTTTGAAGCATAATATATGAGACTTACTACATGAAGAACAAGGTGCTACTTTGAAGCACAAGTATGGAAAAAGAGATAGTAGCATTTCCCCCTTTTTTGGGCCTTCCTTTTTTTTGGCCTTTCTTCTCTTTCTTTTTTTGTTTGGGCAATGCTCTAATAATGATGATCATCACACTTCTATTGATTACAACATAAGGATTACAACTCGAAACTTAGAACAAGATATGACTCTATGTGAATGCCTCCGGCGGTGTACCGGGATGGTGCAATGAATCAAGAGTGACATGTATGAAAAATAATGCATGGTGGTTTGCCACAAATACGATGTCAACTACATGATCATGCAATGTTAATATGACAAAAGTAATGTATGTCATGAATATGATGATGGAAGTTGCATGGCAATATATCTCGGAATGGCTATGGAAATGCCATGATAGGTAGGTATGGTGGATGTTTTGAGGAAGATATAAGGAGGTTTATGTGTGATAGAGCGTATCATATCACGGGGTTTGGATGCACCGGTGAAGTTTGCACCAACTCTCAAGGTGAGAAAGGGCAATGCACGGTACCGAAGAGGCTAGCAAAGGCGGAAAGGTAAAAGTGTGTATAATCCATGGACTCAACATTAGTCAAAAGAACTCATATACTTATTGCAAAAATTTAGAAGTCATCAAAAACCAAGTACTACGCGCATGCTCCTAGGGGGATAGATTGGTCTGAAAAGACCATCGCTCGTCCTCGACCGCCACTCATAAGGATGCACAAGCTAGGTACACTTCATGTTTCAAATTTGTTACACAACTTTAACCATACGTGCATGCTACGGGACTTGCTAAGTTCAACACAAGTATTCTTTAAATTCATAATCACCCAACTAGCATGACTTTAATATCACTACCTCCATATCTCAAAACAATTATAAAGCATCAAACTTTTCTTAGTATTCAACATACTCGTAAGAATTCTTACAAATCTTGAATACCAAGCATATTAGGATTTTAAGCAAATTACCATGCTATTTAAGACTCTCAAAATAATATAAGTTAAGCATGAGATATCAATAGTTTCTTTAAAACAAATCCACCACCGTGCTCTAAAAGATATAAGTGAAGAACTAGAGCAAATAACAAACTACTCCGAAAGATATAAGTAAAGATCAATGAGTAGTCGAATAATTATGCAACTATGTGAAGACTCTACCATTTAAGAATTTCAGATCTTGATACTTTATTCAAACAACAAGCAAAAAAAAGTAAAATGACATGACGCTCCAAGCAAAACACATATCATGTGGTGAATAAAAATATAGCTCCAAGTAAAGTTACCGATGAACAAAGACGAAAGAGGGGATGCCATCCGGGGCATCCCCAAGCTTAGGCTCTTGGTTGTCCTTGAATATCTTGGGGTCTCATGGGCATCCCCAAGCTTAGGCTCTTTGCCACTCCTTATTCCATAGTCCATCGAATCTTTACCCAAAACTTGAAAACTTCACAACAGAAAACTCAACAGAAAACTCGTAAGCTCCGTTAGTATAAGAAAATAAAACCACCACTTAGGTACTGTAATGAACTCATTATAAATTTATATTGGTGTAATATCTACTGTACTCCAACTTATCTACGGCTCATACCCTCCGATACTACTCTAGGATTCATCAAAATAAGCAAACAACACATAGAAAACAGAATCTGTCAAAAAACAGAACAGTCTGTAGTAATCTGTACCAAACGTATACATCTGGAACTCCAAAAATCCTACCAAATTAGTAAGTACTAAGAAATTCGTGTACCAATCCAGAGCAAAAAGAATCAGACCATAAGAACGTTTCTGTGAATTAACAAAACTAACTTACTGGGTGCAAAAGTTTCTGATTTTCAGCAGGATCAACACAACTATCACCGTAAACCATCCTAAAGGTCTTACTTGGCACTTTATTGCAACAAAAGCTATAAAACATGATTACTACAGTAGCATAATCATGTAAACACACAAAAACAGTAAGGATAAGTATTGGGTTGTCTCCCAACAAGCGCTTTTCTTTAATGCCTTTCTAGCTAGGCATGATGATGACAATGATGCTCACATAAAAGATAAGAATTGAAACATAACGGGAGCATCATGAAGCATATGACTAGCACTTTTAAGTCTAACCCACTTCCTATGCATAGGGATTTTGTGAGCAAACAACTTATGGGAACAATAATCAACAAGCATAGGAAGGCAAAACAAGCATAGGAAGGCAAAACAAGCATAGGTTCAAGATTTTCAACACATAGAGAGGAAACTTGACATTATTGCAATTCCTAAAAGCATATGTTCCTCCCTCATAATAATTTTCAGTAGCATCATGAATGAATTTAACAATATAACCAGCACCTAAAGCATTCTTTTCATGATCTACAAGCATAGAAAATTTGCCCTCTCTACATAAGCAAAATTCTTCTCATGAATAGTAGTGGGAGCAAACTTAACAAAATAATTATCATGTGAGGCATAATACAATTGAAAACTAAAATCATGATGACAAGTTTCATGGTTATCATTATTCTTAATAGCATACAAGTCATCACAATATTCATCATAGATAGCAACTTTGTTCTCATAATCAATTGGGACCTCTCCCGAAATAGTGGAATCATCACTAAATAAAGTTGACACTCTTCCAAATCCACTTTCATGTTCATCACAATAAGATTCAACATCCTACAAAATAGTGGGATCACTACTTCCTAAAGTTGACACTCTTCCGAACCCACTTTCATCAATATAATCATCATAGGTAGGAGGCATGCTATCATCATAACAACTTTGCATATCAAAACTTGGGGTGCTAAAAATATCATCTTCATTAAACATAGCATCCCCAATCTTGGTACAAACATTAATTCCAGCAAATATATTCTCAAATATTTCATCCTCATCAAACATAGCTTCCCCAATCTTGGGCCCTTTCATATCATAAGCATAATCACTCTCATCATTAAAAATATGGATAGCACCAATAGTATAGCAATCATCACAAGTAGTAGTAGTAGCAACATCATTTGGGAGGGATACCTTTTTACCTTTGTTTCTCCTTATTTTCTTTTTCTTCTTCACATTATGTGTAGGTTCAACCTTCCTCTTTGAGCTCCTTATTGATGAGATTGGTTGAATAGAAAGCTCCTCCTCATTACCTGATTCATCATAAGAAATAATAGGAGGAGATTGGGAAGCCTCTTCCCTTTCATTAGTATTCTCATCATCTCCCATTTGCTTTCTTTTCTTTATGTAATTGTCAATATAAGGATTTTCAATGCAATTCACCGCACAATACATATAAATTTTCTCTAGATCAAAATGAAGAAATTTATCAAGGGCAAATTTTGGAATATCCTTAGTTATACGTTTCATTTCTTCATAACCCAAAAGAAGGCTAAGCTCTTTATGATGCTCAAGGGTAATCAAATTATCACAATATTTGGACACGACTTGATCATGAAACAAATAGCATTGGAGCTTTAAATGACCATGTTCATTGCAAAGTTCACCAGGAGCGCGAAAAATATTGAATCTTTCAGCACATTCATATAGCTCTTCTTGCAACAATTTGGTTTCTAAGTACTTATGCCTCTTGCAATAAATATCTTCTCTATTTGGTGTGTTCATGCAAACATGCACTCCACAAAAGTTGACATACTCATAAGAGATATTTTCATCATAACTAGTGCAATCATCATTAGCATCATGGATATTCAAAGAATTCGTACTAACAACATTGCAATCATGCTCATCATTCAAATATTTAGTGCCAAACAATTTAGAGATTTCTTCTTCTAGCACTTGAGCACAATTATCCTTTCCATCATACTCAAGAAAGATATTAAAAAGGTGAAGCGTATGAGACAAACTCAATTCCATTTTTTTGTAATTTTCTTTTATAGACTAACTAGTGCTAAAACAAGAAACAAAAAGATTCGATTGCCAGATCTAAATATATACCTTCACTTACCTAGCCTCCCCGTCAATGGCGCCAGAAAAGAGCTTGATGTCTACTACACAACCTTCTTCTTGTAGAAGTTATTGGGCCTGCAAGTGCACAGGTTTGTAGGACAGTAGCAAATTTCCCTCAAGTGGATGAGCTAAGGTTTATCAATCCGTGGGAGGCGTAGGATGAAGATGGTCTCTCTCAAACAACCCTGCAACCAAATAACAAAGAGTCTCTTGTGTCCCCAACACACCCAATACAATGGTAAATTGTATAGGTGCACTAGTTCGGCGAAGAGATGGTGATACAAGTGCAAAATAGATAGTAGATATAGGTTTTTGTAATCTGAAATAATAAAAACAGCAAGGTAACTAATGATAAAAGTGAGCGTAAACGGTACTGCAATGATAGGAAACAAGGCCTAGGGTTCATACTTTCACTAGTGCAAGTTCTCTCAACAATAATAACAAAGATAGATAATATAACAAGCCCTCAACATGCAACAAAGAGTCACTCCACAGCCACTAATAGCGGAGAACAAACGTAGAGATTATGGTAGGGTACGAAACCACCTCAAAGTTATTCTTTCGGATCAATCTATAAAAGAGTTCGTACTAGAATAACACCTTAAGACACAAATCAACCAAAACCCTAATGTCACCTAGATACTGCATTGTCACCTCAAGTATCCGTGGGCATGATTATATGATATGCATCACACAATCTCAGATTCATCCAACCAACACAAAGTACTTCAAAGAGTGCCCCAAAGTTTCTACCGGAGAGTCAAGAACGTGTGCCAACCCCTATGCATAGGTTCCCAATGTCACGAAACCCGCAAGTTGATCACCAAAACATACATCAAGTGGCACATGATATCCCATTGTCACCACAGATAATCACGGCAAGACATACATCAAGTGTTCTCATAAAGACTCAATCCGATAAGATAACTTCAAAGGGGAAACTAAATTCATCACAAGAGAGTAGAGGGGGAGAAACATCATAAGATCCAACTACAATAGCAAAGCTCGGGATACAGCAAGATCGTGCCATAGAGCGAACACGAGAGAGAACACGAGAGAGAGAGATCAAACACATAGCTACTGGTACATACCCTCAGCCCCGGGGGTGAACTACTCCCTCCTCGTCATGGATAGCGCCGGGGTGATGAAGATGGCCACCGGTGATGGGTTCCCCCTTCGGCAGAGCGCCAGAATAGGCTCCCGAGAGGTTTTTGGTGGCTATAGAGGCTTGCGGCGGCGGAACTCCCGATCTATCTTCTATTCTGGAATTTTTATGATACGTAGGTATATATGGGTGCATGGGGTACGTCGGTGGAGCTACGGGTGCCCCACAATGCAGGGGGCGCGCCCCAGGGGGGTGGGCGCGCCCCCCACCCTCGTGGGCACCTCCCTTCTTCCCTGACGTGCACTCCGAGTCCATCGGGTGGCTTTCCTTCCAAAATTAACTCCTGCAGTTGATTTCGTTCCGTTTTGACTCCGTCTAATATTCCTTTTCCTCGAAACACTGAAATAGGCATAAAACAACAAATCTGGGCCGGGCCTCCGGTTAATTGGTTAGTCCCAAAAATAATATAAAAGTGGATAATAAAGCCCAATATTGCCTAAAATAGTAGATGAAGTAGCATGGAGCAATCAAAAATTATAGATACGTTGGAGACGTATCAGTTTGCACCGTGCCCGTTTGCTTCATGCACGTCCCTCCTCGTTTGCCATGCCGTCGACCCGTGGGAACCCGGTAACCCGGATCACCCCACCATCTTTTGCATTTTCCGCACATCCACACACTTGCTCTTTTGCACCGGTATCTCAATGAGTTGTCGGATCATCGGAATGTTGCCGTGGCACCATTTCCGTTGTAGTTGCCGTGGCACCCCTTTCATTCCTCCACGGTGACAAATGCTTCATAACATGCTCATGTCAACGTTTTCATAAAATTGCATAAAACTTGCATATGTCATCCGCATCATGATAATATCAGTTAAAATGTTTAAAATTGTTGTTTGTGTTAAATTGCTAAATGACATATGGGCATTTCTGGAATTGTTGTTTGTTGTTTCCGGCCTCACTTAAACTTGCCTAGATAGGTAGTTTAATTATGTTTCACCTCTTGCCATGTTTATAACAACATGTAATATTGTTGTGTTCCTAAATGAGAGAGAACTAAATAATTGATGTGGTGTTTCGACAATATGCAACTTGTTGCATATTGAGCTCCACTTAATTTGTAGTGTTGTTTGTGCATATTTCCATGCCATGCCTCATTAAACCGGACATGCATCATACTTGTTTGTGCATCATGACATGTTTATGCTTGTGTGTTTACCATGTTGTTTGCTTCTTTCCGGTTTGCTTCTCTCGTTAGCTTCGGTTTCGTTCCGGAGTTGTGACGATTCGTTCGACTATGTCCATTTGTCTTCTTCATGGACCGGTTCTTCTTTCTTGCGGGATTTCAGGCAAGATGACCATTACCCTCGATATCACTACTATCTTTGCTTGCTAGTTGCTTCATTCTATCGCTATGCTGCGCTACCTATCACTTGTTTATCAAGCCTCCCAAATTGCCATGTCAGCATCTAACCTTTTTCATCCTTCCTAGCAAACCGTTGCTTGGCTATGTTACCGCTTTGCTCAGCCCCTCCTATAGCATTGTTAGTAGCAGGTGAAGTTGAAGATTGCTCCATGTTGGACCGGATTATGTTGGGATATCACAATATCTCTTATTTAATTAATGCATCTATATACTGGGTAAAGGGTGGAAGGATCGACCTTATGCCTGGTGTTTTGTTCCACTCTTGCCGCCTTAGTTTTCGTCATACTGGTGTTATGTTCCTTGATTTTGTGTTCCTTATGCAGCCGGGTGTATGGGACCCCCTTGACAGCTCGCTTTGAATAAAACTCCTCCAGCAAGGCCCAACCTTGGTTTTAACATTTGCCACCTCAACCTTTTTCCCGTGGGTTCTACAGACTCAAGGGTCATCTTTATTTTAACCCACCCGGGCCAGTGCTCATCTAAGTGTTGGTCCAAACTAGAGCCCTTTGCAGCGCCCCCTCAGGGAAACTTGAGGTCTGGTTTTAGTTGTACGGATTTCTCATCCGTTGTTCCCCTGAGAACGAGATATGTGCAGCTCCTATCGTGATTTGTTGGCACAATTAGGTGGTCTTGTTGGTTTTGTTTTACCATTGTCGAAATGTCTTGTAACCGGGATTCCGAGACTGATCGGGTCTTCCCGGGAGAAGGAATATCCTTCGTTGGTCGTGAGAGCTTATAATGGGCTAAGTTGGGACACCCCTGCAGGGTATAAACTTTCGAAAGCCGTGCCCGCGGTTATGTGGCAGATGGGAATTTGTTAATATCTGGTTGTAGAGAACTTGACACCAGATTCGATTTAAAATACCCAACCGTGTATGTAACCGTGATGGTCTCTTTTCGAGTGGGTCGATAAGTGAACACTGTTTGTGTTATGTTTGAACGCAAGTAGTTTCAGGATCACCCCTTGATCAGTTCTAGCTTCTTGACCATTCCATTGCTTCTCTTCTCGCACTTATTTGCGTATGTTAGCCACCATATTTACTTAGTGCTTGCTGCAACTCCACCTCATTACCACTTCCTTCCCATAAGCTTAAATAGTCTTGATCTCGCGGGTTTTAAGATTGCTGAGTCCTCGTGTCTCACCAGATACAATCACAACAGTTCCAGGTGCCGATGATACCAGTACAAGTGATGTAACCAAGCTCAGATGGGAGCTCAACAAAGATCTTGGTCGTTGCTATGTTTCATTTCATGTTGATCAGTAGTGGAGCCTAGTTGGGACGATCGGGGATCTAGCAGTTGGGTTATCTTCTTTTCTTTTGGCTTCGTCCGTAGTCGGACTATGTGTGTACTCTGAATGAGGTATGATGTATTTAAGTACTTGTGTGAAGTGGCGATTGTAAGCCAACTCTTTATCCCAGTCTTGTTCATTACATGGGATTGTGTGAAGATGACCCTTCTTGCGACAAAACCACAATGCGGTTATGCCTCTAAGTCGTGCTTCGACACATGGGAGATATAGCCGCATCGTGGGCGTTACAAGTTGGTAATCAGAGCCATCCCCGACTTAGGAGCCCCTGCTTGATCGAATCGCTGACGTTGTTGAGTCTAGAACAAAAATGTTTTGAGTCTTAGGATTATATATATCGGAGAGTAGGATTCTTTTTACTCCTCAGCCCCTTCGTCGCTTTGGTGAGGCCTCCTGACGTAGATGTTTTGTCTTTCCCCACCTCAAATTTCACCAATTTTTTTAGGATCACGCGGGTATCTTGGGATCGTTCCAATATTCTTATGACGAGAACATTGTTCTTGGTGCCTCCTGACATTTAGGGGTTGTGGCAGTGTCCCGGGGAGTTGAGCTCCGAGGTGTTGTCGTCATAATTTTATCGTTCTAGTTCCGGAATACCCGAGTTCCGCCGACATCGGAAATCTCTTTTATGCAGCTAGTGGTAATTTAACCTCGACGCCACCAAGTACTGGGGAGTTCGGGAGTATTGCCATAACTCATATAATGGATGATTTTCGAAGGTGAGGTACACAATTTCCGAAGGTTTCTTGGTTATGTGTTGATGGATGGGTACAGCTTACATGTAGGAATTGTTAGTTTTGGGTGAGATATATATTGCTTCCCCTGTATCCCCAACACCAGATTGCATAACCAGAAAGTTTCGGGAGTTTATAAGTGGGAATTCAAGTATCTCGTAGGATATCTTTCCAATAGACACATGATACGATATGGGATCTATCATATGTTTGTTTTCGGCTTATTCTGGAAGCCAAATCCTTTGTTTTGTTTTAATTATGGTATTCGAGTTGCTTCCAAGTCAAATGTTGAATCCATACCTTCCCTAAATGGTGTTCTCATATTTCTATGGGAGTGCTAATCCTTCTTGATCATTGAGGTTATCATGTTAATTCTTTTCGTACCGGCGTGCTTCTCTCCAGGCTAATACTATCATTTTTTCCATTCGCGAGATCAATTCTAAGTTTTCTTAACGGTATCCATTCCATCTGCCCAAGTTGTCTTTGTTTTCCCGCCCTCCCACCTTTTTTTCTTCAAAGACTCGGACTTCTTAATCAAGTATCCTTTTGTTGATGGGAAGTCTCTCCATTCTTTTCCATCAATATTCTCATCCGGTCATTCTCAGGAAGATACTAACGGAGCTTCTAGTTTGTTATTCTTTGTTTTTTTCTTCTCCGGTGGATTAATTTCAAGTTTCGGTGTTGATCATATCTCTTCCTTTTGTTGCACATATCTTCCCATGTGAATTTCGTAACCCAGGCTCTCTTATTTATTCACCTCTCCCAGTTCATATCCAGAGTGTTGAACATATCTCGGAAGATTCGTGTTTTCGTTATCAAACCGTTCAAGTTATTTTGAGGTTGTTATCTCATTCAATCCATTTAATTCAACCGGTACAATCCCCCTTTCAATCAATCGTTCAATAGTGTTTCTTTTTAGTGGACCCTAACCCATAGGTCTTTTTCCAGGATCTTACCTGACTCTTCTAATTTTCGCGGAGCCATTCCCAAATTCTTTTCGAAGTTTGATGTAAGAATGAATTTTCATCAGTCATATTCCTTCTCCAAGATCGCTTTTGATATATTTTCATCGTTGGTTCATCATTTCTATTCTTCTTTGTTCCGAAGTGCCTCAACAATTTTTGTGGTTCTCATCATCATTCTCAGCATGTGAAGACCGAAGAAGGATTTCTCCTAAATCTTGGGCCGCTCTCTTGAAGATTCATGGTTCTAGCTTTATACCATCCTCTCATAATTGCTTTTGATTGTGAGAATTCTTTTCACCCATCCAGAGCAATTCTGGAGTCTTTTCAGTTTGATTCTCCGGAGCCCATCATCTCAGAATTATTCATTCTCAACTTTCAACTCTCGTTCTCGAATTCTTCGGATGCATCATTCAAATATCCTCTAATTAGTTCATGATCTCTTCATTCTCATGTATCTAAATCCCCTCAAGTATCTTCATTCGTTTTCCAATTCTTCCCGGTGAATTGTGCCTTTGCTACTTTGATTTTCAATTCTTAGGGTGGTTCGTTCAAGATTTCACTTCCTACGTTATCATATCAAATATTCGTTGTTTCCAAATCCCACCGGTGGTTCCATCAATACCTTCTCAAGTTCGCGCTATATCTCTCTTTAATCTTTTTCAACGCGAATAAGTAGTATGCAAATCCAATGCTTCTCAACAATTTAAATTGGTGAAGAATACGCATAACATGATTCTTATTCTTGTTTCATCCAAGTGATTAATCCCTTCCTTCGGAGTTTGTTCATGAGGAATAAATTCTCGGTTCTAAGATGTTCATCTTTTCTTTCTGGAGTTCCAAGTTCTCTCGGTTATATCATCGTGAAGCTCCTTCTAAATCATCGCAAGGCTTCACCTTGTGTTTTCAATTTCTCTTTCTTTCTATCATCCTTTTATTACCAGAGTTTTTCATGGAGGCTCTACATGGTGGTCCGTCAAGGATTCCTTTCATCCTTCAATTGTTCTTCAAGATTTCTCTCGAAGTTAAGATCCGCCAAGCTATACTCTAAAATAAACATGGTGCTTAACACATGTTTTGTTTTGAGGAGTTCAATCATTCTTCATCTTGCATCCGAAGTGCAGTTCTTTCTATCTCGTCTTTTGAGATGGTGTTATATCATTCTTGACAATTTTTATTCATGTTTTGCGATTCACATGTTGTCAAGAATGAGGTATTTTAAATCCATTAATCTCTTCGTTGGAGTTATCTTGTGTCATATTTCACCTAAAGCCTTCCCTAAGGAATGTTGCTATTGTGGTGATTATCAATGGTCCAAGTTATCTCTCTATCATCTTGATGGAAGAAGTTTTTCATCTTGTTGGTGTTATCAATTATATTATTTGTTTCCGTAGTGGCAGAATTTCGCCTCAATTTTGAGAAGTTTTCCATAAGCCCACAACAAGCTTCTGCTTTCGTTGTTGGTTTTCCAACAACTCCATTATAACCTTCTTGGAAGGGTGCTTTCCAAGCTAATTTGTGGCAGAAGTTGGAATTTTCTTCTCCATTCTATTATTCAAATGATCTATCTTCTATTCTTTCTTCCGGACGCATTGTGATGTTGTGCTCTTCACTCATCTTCTCGAATTGAGGATCGTGTTCTTTTCATGCTTACCCATTTAACCGGAGTGTCGTGTCCTCTTTTCAAGTTCTTTTCATCTTATCAAGTCTTGCATCTCTTTTCAACCGGAGTGCTGTTCGAATTTGCTCTTCCTTGTTCCTTGTTTATCTCGTTTCAACCAGAGTGGTTCCAATTCCTTCTTGTCCATTGTACTCGTCATTCACAGCTTTGCAACCTCCAAGGTTCAAATGGTGTTCCTTGTTTCTATTTGTTCTACCGCAGTGCTCTCAATTGTGTTCAGCTCCGTTGTGTTCTTTCTTTCAACTTTTCAACCTTTCAAGGTTCTTTGGTTTCACTCTTTTGTCGAAGAAGCAACTTAGTTTTACCTCTTCCTTTTCCGCTTCTCTCCGGTGCCATCCTTAGGATCTCGGGTCAAGATCCTCTGTTAGTGTGGGAGAGTTGCGATGCCCCGAGACCGACGGTCTGGAAGACTTCCAGCTATTCTGAGTTCCGCTGTGTGTTTCTTTTTTTTGTTCGCTGCATTCATCTTTGCATCTTTTGCATTTCATCATGCCATCATGTCATTTAATTTTATAACTCAGCTAAATAAATTGCATGGATCTTCGGTCCATTTAAAACGAGGGAATTCACATGGTGATTTCTCTTTATAACATATCCTCCTAATATTTCTGGAGCTATTATAAATATTCCATTATTTGTAATTGATCATAACACACTTGCAAATAAATCCCAATGCCTTTGTTATCTCAATTCTTGGTCTCCAAGTTTTCCCATAATTCTTTATCCTTTTTCCTAAGCTCCACCTAAGTTCCCTACATTTTTTTAAAACCTCGTAGCCTTTCTTTCCTTCCCTTTATTCTTCTGTTAAAGAGAATTAGAGGGAGAGAGAAGAGAGCCAGCCCAGCCGACCTCTTGGGTCTGTCCATCTAGGCCTGCCCATTTGCGCAACTAGCCTAGCCCACCTAAACCCTCCTCTTAACCCTAGCCTGCACCCAACGCCCAATCCTCAACTCCCTCGATCCCCTCCTGCTTCCCTCGCGCCACCACTCTTCTCGTTCTCCATGCCTAGCTCCATCCCCGCAACCCTCCTCGCTCGACCCCAACACCAGTGCTGCCACCCCTCGTCCTTCCCGATCTCCTCATCCTCCCTGTTTGCCTCCTCAACTGCGCCGACCATCGGAGCGGTTGCCAACTGCTCCATTCCCCGCCTTCCCCCTCTTCGTCAACTGCCAGGAGCGCCGCCGCCTCTCTTCGTCGCCGCCAACAGGAGCTCCATTGTCTCCCCAAGCCCCGCCGCGCTGTTCATCTCTTTCACTGGCGGATCCAAATCCCGCGCTGGCCTCGCCGTTTGGATCCGCGCCAAACTCCGACGGCCTTTGCACCCGGGCACTCATCCCCGTCTTCCCAGCCCCCTCCGCGTCCCCTGGATGCCTCTGTCTGCATCGAGCAGCAGCAGCTCATCGCTCAGCGCCTCGGCGCCCCTGCAACCCAAGCCCATCACCACCTCGCTGGAGAACCCCGTCCTCGCCCGAATATCCGTCGCCAGCCCCAAGCCACACCGCCGGTGTCTCCGTTTCGCCTGAACCTCGCCCTGCTTCGCCTCGAACAGCAGTAGCAGCAGCTCACCCGCTTGTCCCCGTGGACCCGATTCAGCCAAACGACAGGTCCATGGGTCGAGGCCGCCTCCCCTTCCCTTCATCAGATCTGGCCTCCTGTTCACGTTGACCTGAAGACTGCAAGAGATCTCTCTGTCTCATGTACACGTTGTTCGTCAACAGGCTGATGCACGCCAAGACATACCCCCTGGTTCTCCAAGTACACCTTCGTCAAGACCGTTGCCTGAACCGGCACCCTTCGCGTGGATTTCGTCAAGTACCACTACTCTCGACCATTGGGGAAATCGGATTCGTCAAGTTCCTCTTCAAAACGTGAACCACTACTTCCACGACGACGCGTGTACCACTACCGTCGACCTCGAAGACCCCGTGGACGTCAAGTTCCTTGACGTGACTCCGAACATCTACGGAGTGTGTACAACTATGAAATGTGTACGACTACTTCCCCTACGACCCATGAAGGACTACTTCCCTCGACGATTTTGAACCGCCCTAAAATGCACGCTTCAAAGGTATAACTGCCGAGACGATTACCCATGGACGAATGCATGTTGTCTGAGATGAACCGTATGTTTGCACCATGCCCGTTTGCTTCATGCATGTCCCTCCTCGTTTTCCATGCCATCGACCCGTGGGAACCCGGTAACCGGGATCACCCCACCATGTTTTGCTTGTTCCGCACATCTGCACACTTGCTCTTTTGCACCGGTATCTCAATGAGTTGTCTGATCATCGGAATTTTGTCGTGGCACCATTTATGTTATTGTTGCCGTGGCACCCCTTTCGTTCCGCCACGGTGACAAATGCTTCATAACATGCTCATGTGAACGTTTTCATAAAATTGCATGAAACTTGCATATGTCATCCGCATCATGATAACAACAATTAAAATGTTTAAAATTGTTGTTTACGTTAAATTGCTAAATGACATATGGGGATTTCCCGAATTGTTGTTTGTTGTTTCTGGCCTCACTTAAACTTGCCTAGATTGGTAGTTTAATTATGTTTCACCTCTTGCCATGTTTATAACAACATGTAATATTGTTGTGTTCCTACACGAGAGAGAACTAAATAATTGATGTGGGTTTTCGTCAATATGCAACTCGTTGCATATTGAGCTCCACTTAACTTGTAGTGTTGTTTGTGCATATTGCCATGCCATGCCTCATTAAACCGGACATGCATCATACTTGTTTGTGCATCATGACAAGTTTATGCTTGTGTGTTTACCATGTTGTTTGCTTCTTTCCGGTTTGCTTCTCTTGTTAGCTTCGGTTTCGTTCCGGAGTTGTGGTGATTCGTTCGACTACGTCCATTTGTCTTCTTCATGGACTCGTTCTTCTTCCTTGAGGGATTTCAGGCAAGATGACCATTACCCTCGATATCACTTCTATCTTTGCTTGCTAGTTGCTTCGTTCTATCGCTACTGTGCTACCTGTCACTTGTTTATCAAGCCTCCGAAATTGCCATGTCAGCCTCTAAGCTTTTACACCCTTCCTAGCAAACCGTTTCTTGGCTATGTTACCGCTTTGCTCAGCCCCTTTATAGCATTGTTAGTTGCAGGTGAAGTTGAAGATTGCTCCATGTTGGACCGGATTATGTTGGGATATCACAATATCTCTTATTTAATTGTTGCATCTATATACCGGGTAAAGAGTGGAAGGCTCGGCCTTATCCCTGGTGTTTTGTTCCACTCTTGCCGCCTTAGTTTCCATCATACCGGTGTTATGTTCCTTGATTTTGCGTTCCTTAAGCGGCCGGGTGTATGGGACCCCCTTGACAGTTCACTTTGAATAAAACTCCTCCAGCAAGGCCCAATCTTGGTTTTAACATTTGCCACCTAAGCCTTTTTCCCTTGGGTTCTGCAGACTCAAGGGTCATCTTTATTTTAACCCCCCGGGCCAGTGCTCGTCTAAGTGTTGGTCCAAACTTGAGCCCTTTGCAGTGCCCCCTTAGGGAAACTTGAGGTCTGGTTTTAGTTGTACGGATTTCTCATCCTTTGTGCCCTGAGAACGAGATATGTGCAGCTCCTATCAGGATTTGTCGGCACAGTCGGGTGGTCTGGCTGGTTTTGTTTTACCATTGTCGAAATGTCTTGTAACCGGGATTCCGAGACTGATCGGGTCTTCCCTGGAGAAGGAATATCGTTCCTTGGTCGTGAGAGCTTATAATGGGCTAAGTTGGGACACCCCTGCAGGGTATAAACTTTCAAAAGCCTTGCCCGCGGTTATGTGGCAGATGGGAATTTGTTAATATCCAGTTGTAGAGAACTTGCCACCAGATTTGTTTAAAATATCCAACCGTGTATGTAACCATGATGGTTTCTTTTCGAGTGGGTCGACAAGTGAACACTGTTTGTGTTATGTTTGAACGCAAGTAGTTTCAGGATCACCCCTTGATCACTTCTAGCTTCTCGACCATTCCGTTGCTTCTCTTCTCGCTCTTATTAGCGTATGTTAGCCACCATATTTGCTTAGTGCTTGCTGCAACTCCACCTCATTACCACTTCCTACCCATAAGCTTAAATAGTCTTGATCTTGTGGGTTTTGAGATTGCTGGGTCCTTGTGACTCACTAGATACTATCACAACAGTTGTAGGTGCCGACAATACGAGTGCAGGTGTTGTAACCGAGCTCAGATGGGAGCTCAACGAAGATCTTGGTCGTTGCTATGTTTCGTTTCATGTTGATCTGTAGTGGAGCCCAGTTGTGACGATCGGGGATCTAGCAGTTCGGTTATCTTCTTTTCTTTGGGGTTCGTCCGTAGTGGGACTATGTGTGTACTCTGAATGAGGTATGATTTATTTAAGTACTTGTGTGAAGTGGCGATTGTAAGCCAACTCTTTATCCCAGTCTTTTTCATTACATGGGATTGTGTGAAGATGACCCTTCTTGCGACAAAACCACAATGCGGTTATGCCTCTAAGTCGTGCTTCGACACATGGGAGATATGGGTGCATCGTGGGTGTTACAGTTTGCCATAGCAGATGGCAAAGAAAGGCCACCAACAGCAAACCTCTTTGCCATCAGCCACAAACGATAAACACTTCCAGCACCAAAAGTCACGGTAATGATCATGTTTGTCGTCTTCATAGAGAAAGCGGATGGCAAAGAAGTTTATCATCCGCTTTCCTGGCCAAGCTGACTGCAAAGATCACGGACGGCAAAAAATAGCTGTTAGCCCCATTTGGTGGCTAACTGCAGACTTTGGCGTCTGCCGGCGGATGACAAACATGCACTTACCTTTGCCATCTTCTCTGTGACATTAGTAGACCTATGGTTTACCGTCATTCCTTCTCAGACTTTGTTGTCTACCATGCTGGTGTTTGCTAATCTGCCAGCAGACGGAAGAGAATGATCAAATGGTCACACCTGATGCTTCTAGGTTGCACAGATTGCTGCCATGTGTCTCCTTTGCCGTTCGTCTACCGACGACAAAGGTATTTACCATCGGCTGGCAGATGGCAAAGTGCATGCATTGCCACTGTTTTGTTTTGTTTCTGTTATTTCCCTGCATTTTCAAAACACAAATATGATATAAATATATATATATATAGCAGTCCATCAATGCATAGGCCATGTATCCAACATCTAGCAGTCCATCAATCCAAGAGTACACATAGGGTATTAAAAGATCCAATACATACATTGTTTCATGGAGTTCATGCATATATACATACATAGTTTCACATTGTTCATTAACACAAATCAAAACAGAAAGTAAACACTAGCAGTCCACCAATGCCAGCTTACATGAGATGAATCAAATCTGCAATAATGGGAGTAAGAAAGTTAGAATAAGAATAGACGAAGAAAAACAAGAAGAATAATAATAATAATAATAAGAAGAAGAAGACTAGAAGAAGAAGAAGAAGAATAAGAAGGTTTTTATCCTTTTCCTTCTCATTCTCCTTCTTTTATTCTTTCTTTTTCTTCTCTTTCTTATTCTATTCTTTCTTTTTCTCCTCTTCCATGTTTTTCTTCTTCTTATTCCTTATTTGTGTCATTTTAGAGCTTACTTAGGTAATTATGCCATTTTAGAGATAAGTAAGCTTATTATGTCATTTTCGAGGAAAATAAGGTAGGTATAGGTCATTGTTGAGCTAAACTAGGTAATTTATGCCTTTTTTGAGCTACCTAAGCTTATTATGTCATTTTGGTCACTATTGA
Organism: Triticum dicoccoides; assembly: GCF_002162155.2. Taxonomy (NCBI): domain Eukaryota; kingdom Viridiplantae; phylum Streptophyta; class Magnoliopsida; order Poales; family Poaceae; genus Triticum; species Triticum dicoccoides. The sequence continues at coordinate 201,725,710 of NC_041387.1, read as the reverse complement.
GCTAACTTAGGTAATTATGCCATTTTTTAGCTAACTAAGCTTATTATGTCAATTTGAAGGAAAATATGGTAAGTATAGGTCATTTTTGTGCTAAAATAGGTAATTATGCCATTTTTGAGCTATCTTAGGTAAGTATAGGTCATTATTGAGCTAACTTAGCTTATTATGTCATTTTGGAGGAAAATAAGCTAAGTATATGACATTTATGAGCCAACCAAGGTTATTATCCCATTTTTACCTAACTAAGCTAATTATGTCATAAATGAACTAAATAAGCTAATTATGTCATTTTGGAGGATAATTAGCTAAGTATGTCTTTTTTGGGGAAAATAAGCTAAGTATGTGGCATATTAGGGCTAACTAGCATGTAAGAAGCCAAGTATGCATTTGTTAAGCAAAACACTAGAGAAAACTTATCGTCATCGTCATCATGGAGGTCAAGCACCAGGGTTGCTCTAGCCGTCACCTAGAGAAGGTTTCCCTATTGAAGGGGTCTGCGATGCATATCGGGAGTTATTTGCACCAAGGATCATTTGCAATGTCTCATTAGCATGATGACACTCAAATGTTAAAACTAATAACTAATGTCCATTGAAATAAAACTCACTGTTCCCACCACAGTAATTACCGACATCGGCGGAGGGGTCTGACCGGTCTTCTGGCACACAGACTGCACATTTGGTTTTGACAAGTCAGTCATATTAGTTAGTAATGAAACAAACATTATGTGCATGATTTGGATAATATGCAGAAGAACCTTACCACGAGGAGCTCGTACATGGCTTGGTGAGCAGCCTCATTCCTTGACCTCTCCTCCTCCAACAACCTAGTCGTCTTCTCCTCCACCAGCAGTTCCTTCTCCACCGCCACCTGATCCCTCTCCTCCAGAAGCGCATGGGTTGTCACTCTCTCTTTCTGAAGAGCAGCCTGCAACACCTCTCCTCATTAGCATTGTAATCATAGATGGTCGCACACACAATGTAATACAGGAAAGATATCTGAGTCCGTATAACTAACCTTGATGGCAAGATCGACTGTCCGTGTACGAGTCCTTATCTTAGGACATGAGCTCGTTTGGTGCGCCTTGATCTTTGGGAGAGTGAGAGGACAACGTATCAGTCCATCTCAAATGGCTATCAAGCCATGGGGCCCCCGCCACTAGATATCATCACCAGCTCTGGATCAAATGGATTCTAGCTCGGGTTAAAGTCCTCCCCTTTCCTCATCTTCCCCTCCTGGTTGTACCTCACGAGTTTCTGGTGGGAGGAGATGTTGGTGAAATTTTATGGATGCTCGAGGTCAGACTCAAAGAATGCCTTGGCGTTGTTGTACGAGGCAGTATGGGCCATGGCATAGAGGTCATACACCTCTGGCACCTCTGTGTTATTGTTGTGCGCCTAAAAGATAGGAACCAAGTATTAGTAATTAAAGGGCTCAAGCTAGCATGAAGAATGAATTGCATGAATCATAAAGCAAACCACATACCCAATTCCGCTCGAACTGATATAAGTTGGCACTGCCTTGATGGTGTGGCACACCAACCATTTGGGCACGCCGGTCCTTGGCATTGTCGTGGACGGCTCGCCAGTGGCCTATGCACCACTCATCCACCAACGCCTCCCAACAATCCATCTTATCCGCACACCATCTTGGGGGCACCTAAGTTAGTAAAGAGAAATTTGAGTGCTATGCGTACGAATCAAATCAAGGAAACTAAGTACAATACCCTTAACAATAGGTAATTACCTTCATGGACTGATCCTTCTTCAGAAACTTAGCCCGGCACGACGGCTTGTCCTTAATACCATGCTTGGCGTAGTAGTCTCGAACAGCCCGCGGCCGAGCCTCGTGCCGTAATTTTTGTAGTAGGCGCTTGCACTCGTTATCTATAACCTTTGCCGCGTCTTCCTCGTATCCCTCCTCACACCTATAGAAGGTCTGCAATCAAACGAGACAACAATTATTAGTACAATAAATAGCTATTGTTATTTTTAATTGTGTAAAGGAGAAAGTACCCAAAAGCTTCTGATCACCATCTTGGCCCTCATGTGGCACAAGAAACTGTCGATCATCTGCTCCAGTGGGGCCTGGGAAGCCAAGTAGTGCTCCCTGCTCAATCCTAGCTGTGGAAGCTGGCCCTCACCAGGCAACGTGACAAACCCCATGAAATTTGCTAGCAAAGCACATCAAGGACGCTATTGGGACTGCGGACTTCCCTGGCGTGTACCCAACCCCTACAGTATGACAAGGCCAACACATTAGATATTTGAAGAAACGTGAATGCAAAAGGTACAAAAAGAGTAAATGCACTTACTTATCCCAATCGGGCCTAATCACCGGCTCTGCTCGTGGGTCGCCGGCAGGGGCAGGAGCCGTGTACTACCACGCTGGTACACGGTGGCCCCCTCAACCACCTCGTCCTCGCTATCAGTAAACTCATCCCTGCCAGCATCAGCATGGCCAGTCAACCCCTCAGGCGGATCCGGCCAGGTACCCATATAGATGTCTCCTGGGACGTAGCCTGGTACTGAGTCTCGGGGCTTGAAGTCTCGTGGGCCGAAGCCTCTAGGACCGGTGTCTCGTGGGTTGAGGGGCCGTCCACCAGAGGCTCATGGTTCGGAGTCACTGTAGCCTCCGCCTCAGACGGATCAACCCTAGTAGTCATGTGCATGGGTGAATCAGCTGGGGGTGGCGGCGAGGAAGGCATAGCAGCCTGCCTACCTCTCCCGTGGCCTCGTCCTCCCCAACCTCCTCTCTTCTTCTCTCCCCGACCTCCTCTCCCGATGGGCAATGAGGCCAATGAAGAAGCACCTGCCTGCGGTGTCCCCATATTGTCTATCAACGCTCTCGGGAGATGTAGGGGTGGAATGGAAGTACCCCTCCCGCGGGGCCCCGACAAAGAATTACCCGCGGAGCGCTCTCGACCCGCGCCCACCATCTTTCGACACCTGCCATGACAAAGAGTAAACGAAATTAGTACAACATAAAAAAATTGAATACTGAGAGTGCAACTATCCCTAGGTGGTTTTGGTAATCATAACAACATATAGCTCATTGATCTAATGCTATTCCAAGACTATTATATCAGGAAAGCTTAATGAATGGCATGGCATGGATGATGAAAGTGGATCCCTCAAAATACTAATGACAAAGGATTGGCTCAAGCTCAAAAGCTCAAGACTCTTCATTTTATATTTTAGTGATCCAAGATCACATTGAGTCTTTAGGAAAAGCCAATACTATCAAGGAGGGATGAGGTGTTGCTTAATGAGCCTCTTGCTTCATGTGCTTGGTGATATGCTCCAAAAACCCTCAACTACTTTCTCACATCCACAAATGACCTAAACCTAAAGCCAAAATCGGTCACACCGATTCTTCCCATTCGGCGCCACCGAGTTCTAATGTCATAGCCACTGCCACAAACCCTAAGCAAATCGGTCCTACCGATAGGGATCTCGGTCTCACTGAGATGGGATTGTAATCTCTCTGTTTACCTACGTAACGTTTCGGTCTAACCGAAGTGAGCGATCGGTCCCACCGAGATTGCAATGTAAACTCTCCGTTTCCCTTTTGTAACATTTCGGTCTCACCGAAAAGAGCAAATCGGTCCCATCGAGTTTACCTGACCAACTCTCTGGCAAGCTTATTACCAAAATCAGTCTCACCGAGTTTGTGTAATTGGTGTCACTGAGATTACGTTATGCCCTAACCCTAACCATATCGGTCTTACCGAGTTGCATTTCGGTCCCACCGAAAATCCTAACGGTCACTAGGTTTACTAAATCGGTCCGACCGAGTTTGATGATTCGGTCCCACCGAGTTTTGTAAATTGTGTGTAACGGTTAGATTTTGTGTGGAGGCTATATATACCCCTCCACCTCCTCTTCATTCGTGGAGAGAGCCATCAGAACAAACCTACACTTCCAACTTACCATTTCTGAGAGAGAACCACCTACTCATGTGGTGAGGCCAAGATATTCCATTCCTACCATATGAATCTTGATCTCTAGCCTTCCCAAGTTGCTTTCCACTCAAATCTTCTTTCCACCAGATCCAAAACCTATGAGAGAGAGTTGAGTGTTGAGGAGACTAACATTCAAAGCACAAGAGCAAGGAGTTCATCATCAACGCACCATTTGTTACTTCTTGGAGAGTGGTGTCTCCTAGATGGGCTAGGTGTCACTTGGGAGCCTCTGAGAAGATTGTGGAGTTGAACCAAGGAGTTTGTAAGGGCAAGGAGATCGCCTACTTCGTGATGATCTACCGCTAGTGAGGCAAGTCCTTCATGGGCGACGGCCATGGTGGGATAGACAAGGTTGCTTCTTCGTGGACCCTTCGTGGGTGGAGCCCTCTATGGACTCGCGCAACCGTTACCCTTCGTGGGTTGAAGTCTCCATCAATGTGGATGTACGATAGCACCACCTATCGGAACCACGCCAAAAACATCTGTGTCTTCAATTGCGTTTGAATCCTCCAAACCCTTCCCTTTACTTTCTTGCAAGTTGCATGCTTTAATTTCCGCTGCCTATATAATCTTTGCATGCTTGCTTGAATTGTGTAATGATTGCTTGACTTGTCCTAAGATAGCTAAAATCTGCCAAACTCTAAAATTGGGAAAAGGCTAAGTTTTTAATTAGTCAAGTAGTCTAATCACCCCCCTCTAGACATACTTCAAGGTCCTACAAGTGGTATCAGAGCTTTGGTTTCCATTTTCTTTGATTTCCAAAGCTTTTGGTGGTCATAGCCTTGGTTTCACAACCTAGGAGAGTATGGCGTCTAGTGAGGGAAATTATCACCGTAGAGGTCCTTACTTTGATGGTACTAATTTTGCTAGTTGGAAGCATAAGATGAAAATGCATATTCTCGGACATAACGCCGCCGTTTGGGAAATTATTTGTATTGGCTTGCAAGGTGAACTCTTTGATGGGAGAGAGCCGAACCGTGAAGCTAATGCGGAAGAATTGAAGATGCTGCAGTACAACGTTCAAGCTTGTGATATCATCTTCAACGGATTGTGCCCTGAAGAATTCAACAAAATCAGCCGTCTTGAGAATGCAAAGGAAATTTGGGATACTTTGATTGATATGCATGAAGGTACCGACTCCGTCAAGGAATCCAAGTTGGATGTGCTCCAAAGTCAGCTTGACAAGTTCAAAATGAAGGATGGTGAAGGTATCGCTGAAATGTACTCTAGGCTTGCACTTATCACAAATGAGATTGCCGGCTTAGGGAGTGAAGAGATGACCGACAGATTCATCATCAAGAAGATCCTAAGAGCATTGGATGGAAAGTATGATATCGTGTGCACATTGATCCAAATGATGCCAAACTACAAAGATCTTAAGCCAACGGAAGTCATTAGAAGAATTGTTGCTCATGAGATGTCACTTAAGGATAAGGAGGAACTTCACAACAAGTCAAGTGGTGCTTACAAAGCCTCATGTGAAGCCCCCACATCATCAAGTGAGAAACAAACCTTCAATGAAGATTTGAGCTTAATGGTGAAGAACTTCAACAAATTCTACAAGAGTAGAAGCAAAGAAATAAGCTCCAAGTCAAGGTCATACGAGGACAAAAGATCTTCTTGTCGAGAGCAAAATTGCTACAATTGTGGGAGACCCGGACACTATTCCAATGAGTGTACGGCACCCTACAAAAGAAGAGAAGATTCTCCAAAAATAAGAAGCAAAAGAGAAGAATCACCACCAAGAGAAAGGAGGAGTAGAGATGATCGTTATGAACGAAGACCCTCACAGAGAAGCAAGGATTCGGAAACGAAGGACAAGTCATCAAGGAGCTACACAAAACGAAGACATCAAGCTCATGTTGGTGAATGTGTATCCGCTTTCGACTCCGACAATCACTCCGAGAGAAGCTATCACTCTGACTCTGATTATACTCAAGATGAAGGTGTTGCCGGCCTAGCACTTGTGTCAAACAACTCCCACGACATATTTGATTCACCAAATGAAGGAATTGGAAGATGCTTCATGGCCAAAGGTCCAAAGGTAACACATCCCGAGTATGTTGATTTCAATAGTGATGAAGATGACTTGCTTGTGGATGATGATTTACTTGTTGACAACTCTAGTGATGAATACTATGATGAAACGTCAATTAATCATGCTAATCAAGATAAAACGAATGACAATGATAAGGATAAGATTGAGCTTCTAACTAAAGAACTAAACACTCTTAAGTTGGCTCATGAAACTATCTTCGAAGATCATCGAGAACTTTTAAGGGCTCATGTGAAGTTACGCTTTGAAAAGCTCAATCTTGACCAAGAGCATGAGTTCTTAAAAGCAATCAATGATGACCTCTGCAAGAAAAGTTCTTCTTACATTGCCAAGCATTTACTCTTATCTACTTACATGTCTCAAGTCAAGTCTAGTAACAAGTACAAGAAAGATACTTCCTCTAGTAGTAACAATAATAATGTCAAATCCAATATTGTTGCTTCTAGTAGTTCTCTTGATTCCACTAATGATTCTCTTAGCCAAGTTACACTTGAGCAAGAAAATAGCTTATTGAAGGGAATTATAGAGAAAGGTGTTTACAAGAGCCTTGCCGGGAGTAAGCAATTCAAGGAAATTGTACGCAAGCAAGGAAGGCACCGGAAGAATCAAGGTGTTGGTTTTGAACGAAAGTTCAATGCCAATGGAGTTGAGTGGGAATAACATCAATACCCCAAGACGAAGTTTGTTCCTCAACAAGAGAAGTATGATCCTACTTCCTTCAAAGGAACACAAGTACAAGATGATCTTCCACCACAAGACCACAAGAACAAAGGCAAGGACAAGCTTCAAGAAGAGATTGATACATTTGAAGAAGCACCTAAGGTCTCGGTCAAGTGGGTTCCCAAGACTACGTCAAGTTCTACTTCATCAAGTACAACTACAACTCCAAGGATTCCCATCAAGATGATGTGGATCCCGAGGAAGAACAACTAGAGAGTTCTTGATGGTGACTCCGCCAACATTCTTCACTCATATCTTTTTGGCAACAACAAGTGCAATCAACTTCCACATCTTGCACTAGTTCAAGGAGTCACAAACCCTCATGTTGGTAAGGAAAGGGACAAGGTAACCTAATGATTTCATGGACATTATCTTGTGTGTGCATCACTCTATGTCTATGGATATTCTTGTTTGTTCCTTGTGGGACTAACCCATGTAGGTATGTTGAAAGTGCAACTCACAAAAAATGATTGCTCCAAATGATCTACATCAACCTTGAGCATCCACATCTTCAACACCTACATGAAGTCATCATCGACAAAACCCAAGGTTAGTTCATCCCTCTAAAACGGGATCTCACATCTAGGGGGAGCTTAACTCTAAGAATTGAGTCAAAGCAACTCTAATGGTGTGAACACATCAATGCATTATGTAAAAGTGGTAACCCCACTTGAGCTTAAACGATGAGTATGACCTATGATCAAATGTTTTCATTTGACTCCTAAGTCAATATACTCATATATAGATGACCTAGTCATTGCCAATTGTTTGATAGATGCTAGAATTGGTTGTGCATGTTTTGCCACATATTTCATTTGCCATCTTATTGTGTGAGCATGTTGGTGCATATTTTACTCATTCGAGGACATCCACTTGTTGTTTTGATTGTTTGATTCTTTTTCTTTTTGCCAAGTAGATGGACAAGAATGCCGAAGAACCTTCTCTAGCTATCTATGCTTTTGTCGTCTCAAACTCTATTCATGCAACATCACAAAATTTGATCAAGTCAGATTCGAACCACTCTGTGTGAGGAGCACTCGGAGTCCCCGATTCGTCATAGACTTAAACTCCAAAACTTCTTTGTGATTCTCGGTCTGACCGATTCCTCCATTTTGGTCTCACCGAGATCACTAAGTTGATCTAGGTTTTCAATCTCGGTGCAACCAAATTGAACTTTTCGGTCACACCGAGTTGCTGTAACTGTACACAATTATGCATCTCGGTGCCACCGAGTTGTTCCACTCGGTCACACCGACAGGGTCGGGCTATATATAGTCACGGGCAAAAATTTGGAAATTTCTCCGAACCTCTTCGCCCGCGCAATAGCTCGCTCTGCCATCAGGGTCTCCGGATCGTCTCCTTGTTGCCAGCCGCCTCCTATCGCTGGTCTCTGCCGCCGTCAACGGATTTCACCCCCGCCGTTGCCGCCGTAGCGAGTTCATCGCCAAGTTAGGGTATGAAATCGATCACTGTGCTATCCTCATCCGATTCCTAGCACATTGTGTTCTTAATGATTCTTGCCACGATTGAAACACTCCTATCCAGTCAATGCAATCCTTAGATTAGATGAGATTTGAAAATTTAGGGTTAGGTTTCTGCCGAAACCATCTCGGACCCACCGAGTTGAACAACTCGGTCCTACCGATTTGGCTAATGCCATTGCACTAGTAACTCTCGGTCTGACCGAGAATTGCTAATCGGTGAGACCGATTTTAGGACTTTGTGAAACCTTAGTAGTCTCGGTGCCACCGAACTGTGACTCAGTCCAATCGAGTTCATCAGTTTAGGTTCCAAAACTGATTCGGTATCACCGAGTTTGAAAATCGGTTGATCCGAAATGCTTTGTGTGGAAAACTAAAACTGAATTTTTGAATCATTCTTTTGCAAAAATCTCTGCATTTTGTGATGCTCATCCATTCTATATCATCTATAACTCTTCACAGGGTCAGCAGTCAGTGATTTGCAACATGTCAGACCAAAGTGATAGTCAGAACAGGTCAGAAGAGCAGATGCACATGAGTGAGGGCACTAGTCCCTCTAGCACTTCAGATGAAGGCAGCAGGAGCACCCCAAGCAACCTGCCTAAAGCTGCCACCAGGACAAGGAAGAAGAGAACCTGAGATTCTGAGGATGAGGACTACATGGCAGAAGAGGATGAGGCTACTTCCAAGAAAGTAGAGCTCAAGAAGAAGTTCAGCTCAAATGTAGTAAAGCCAGGCATGAAGATTAAAAGGCCTGCAGGAAGACAACCAATGTCCAAAGCCAGAGTCTCCACTCAAATTCCTTTGGAATCCCAATCTAAAGAGCCTGCTGCAGAAGGCAAGAAAAGGAAACAAATGGTCAAAAAGACCATAGCCAGAGTTGTTGGGCAACCTTCCATGATGGAAGAGGAAGAAGTGGTTGCTACACCAGCACCCAAGGCACAAAAGCTTATGGGTGATGCAATTAAGTCAGGGGCTGCAACATCAAAGCCCAAGGAAGCACCCAAAGCTGCCCCCAAGCCCAAGCTTGCACCAAAGAGGAATACCAGGAGTATTCTAGCTGCTGAGAAGAACAAGGCCCCAGTGCCTGAAGTTGCTGATGAGGAAGATGAAGAAGGACAAGTCTTGAGGAAGCTCAAGCCCAAGATACTAGACCATAATGATGCCCATCCTGTGGCTGAGGACATGAACATCATAAGAGACTCAGGGTTGAGGCTATGGAGGATGATAGATCCATATGCCACAAGGAGAACGACTGCTGTTGATTAAAGGTTCCATACAAAGTAACACCAGGACTTCTATGAGACAAATTTGTTGGACAAGAAGCCCATTGCGTGTGATATGAGGTGGGTCGACTGGACCTACATGAAAGAAAATGAAGAACACTATCCTGGAGTGCAAGACAGTTTTGTTGCATGTGGAGTTGCAGATTTTGTTGGGCCAAAGCTCACCAACTGGAATGATGAACTCATTATGCAATTCTACTCCACAGCACACTTCTATCCAGATGGGAGGATAATTTGGATGTCTGAAGGTACAAGGTACCAGTCAACCGTTGAGGAGTGGGAAAAACTGATCAATGCCCCAAAGGAGAGTAAAGATGACTTGGATGTCTATGCCAAGAAGAAGATGAACCACAATTCCATGGCACACATGTACAAGGAGATCCCAGACAAAGCCATTGAGATACATAAGTTTGGGTCAGTCCACTTTCTTCTGTCAGGGCTGCCAACAATCAACTGGATCCTAAGGCACACTCTGTTGCCTAAGTCTGGTGACCACAACATGATTAGAGGGCATGCAATCAACATGTTGCATTTGTTTGATGTGCCACAGAAATTCAAGGTCATGAGCCTTATGGTTTAGACCATTAAGAGGACAGCAACAGATCAAAAGAGAAGCTGTGGATATGCCCCTCAGATTCAGGAGTTGATTAACTCAAAGATGGGCACAGGAAAATATCTATTGGATAAGGAACATTTTCCTCTTTATCCAGATTTTGAGGACAATCAGGTTGTCATGAATGAGAATGACCCATCATCAGTACAAGCTCAAGAGAAGAAGGAGAAGGCAAGGAAAGAGAAGGCTGCCAAGATGCCAACTCAAGAGGAGGCATCTGAGTACTTTCTGAAGAACAAGCAGGAGCAGCTTGGTTACTTGATAGCATCAACACTGAGGATTGAGAAGGGATTGGCCACCCTCACTCAAAATCAGCAGAGCTTGGAAAGAATCATGGAACAAAAATTCTATGATCTAGATGTCAAAGTAACTGAGATTCAGTCAGTTGTGGAGCAGCTACAGGATGACATGCAGGAGAGGAAGGGCAAGACTACCACTAATGTATTTGTCAGAGTACCTAGAGCTCAGAGGTCAGTTGCAGTGCCTATGCCAGACACCAGAGCCACATCATCTGCACCAGCTACAACTCCTACAGCTCCAGGGCAACCAGCTCAAGCACCAACTCCTCCAGCCCCCTCTACTTTAACTGAAGCCTTCATTCTTGGAGTTCTCCGGACACCACCACCTGAAGATCAAGCCTGAGAGTCGATCTAGCACTATGCATTTTTTATGAACTTTTTGGTAACTTGTTGCCAAAGGGGGAGAAAAATGTATAGATCATAGGCTTCGAGAGAGAGAGAGTGTTGCTTTTGTTCTCTCTTGCTTTGGTGGTTAAAATTTGTTTGCTTTTGCTTGCTTGAGATACTATGCTGTTTTTGTGAGACATTGATGATCATGTGTTTGATCATAAGCTACACTTATGCATGTTTGATGATATTTTCTTATCTATCCATATGTGATCATTCACTTTGCTTGGTGATGAGTGCATGTATTCAATCTTTATCATTTTGAGCGCTCCACCAAGATGTATGTGACATGGAAGAGTAACCCATGAGCCTAATTCCTTGTGCATTTGCAGTCCAAAGCAAATCTTAAACTATGCACAAATTTAGGGGGAGCTCTTTCTTATCACATACTTCTCAAAGTGACGGTGTTTTTCAATCTTATTATCATTTGTGGAAGCTTTGATCTATACGTTGTCATCAATTACCAAAAAGGGGGAGATTGAAAATGCAACTATCCCTAGGTGGTTTTGGTCATTCATAACAACATATAGCTCATTGAGCTAATGCTATTCCAAGACTATTATTTCAGGAAAGCTTAATGAATGGCATGGCATGGATGATGAAAGTGGATCCCTCAAAATACTAATGACAAAGGATTGGCTCAAGCTCAAAAGCTCAAGACTCTTCATTTTACATTTTAGTGAACCAAGATCACATTGAGTCTTTATGAAAAGCCAATACTATCAAGGAGGGATGAGGGGTTTCTTAATGAGCCTCTTGCTTCATGTGCTTGGTGATATGCTCCAAAAACCCTCAACTACTTTCTCACATCCACAAATGACCTAAACCTAAAGCCAAAATCGGTCACACCGATTCTTCCTATTCGGCGCCACCGAGTTCTAATGTCATAGCCACTGCCACAAACCCTAAGCAAATTGGTCCTACCGATAGGGATCTCGGTCTCACTGAGATGGGATTGTAATCTCTCTGTTTCCCTACGTAACGTTTCGGTCTAACCGAAGTGAGCGATCGGTCCCACCGAGATTGCAATGTAAACTCTCCGTTTCCCTTTTGTAACATTTTGGTCTCACCGAAAAGAGCAAATCGGTCCCATCGAGTTTACCTGACCAACTCTCCGGAAAGCTTATTACCAAAATCGGTCTCACCGAGTTTATGTAATCGGTCTCACCGAGATTACGTTATGCCCTAACCTAACCATATCGGTCTTACCTAGTTGCATTTTGGTCCCACCGAAAATCCTAACGGTCACTAGGTTTACTAAATCGGTCCGACCGAGTTTGATGATTCGGTCCCACCGAGTTTGGTAAATTGTGTGTAACGGTTAGATTTTGTGTGGAGGCTATATATACCCCTCCACCTCCTCTTCATTCGTGGAGAGAGCCATTAAAACAAACCTACACTTCCAACTTACCATTTCTGAGAGAGAACCACATACTCATGTGTTGAGGCCCAGATATTCCATTCCTACCATATGAATCTTGATCTCTAGCCTTCCCAAGTTGCTTTCCACTCAAATCTTCTTTCCACCAGATCCAAAACCTGTGAGAGAGAGTTGAGTGTTGGGGAGACTATCATTTGAAGCACAAGAGCAAGGAGTTCATCATCAACACACCATTTGTTACTTCTTGGAGAATGGTGTCTCCTAGATTGGCTAGGTGTCACTTGGGAGCCTCCGACAAGATTGTGGAGTTGAACCAAGGAGTTTGTAAGGGCAAGGAGATCGCCTACTTTGTGAATATCTACGGCTATTGAGGCAAGTCCTTCGTGGGCGACGGCCATGGTGGGATAGACAAGGTTGCTTTTTCGTGGACCCTTCGTGGGTGGAGCCCTCTGTGGACTCGCGCAACCGTTACCCTTCATGGGTTGAAGTCTCCATCAACGTGGATGTACGATAGCACCACCTATCGGAACCACGCCAAAAATATCCGTGTCTCCAATTGCGTTTGAATCCTCCAAACCCTTCCCTTTACTTTCTTGCAAGTTGCATGCTTTAATTTCCGCTGCCTATATACTCTTTGCATGCTTGCTTGAATTGTGTGATGATTGCTTGACTTGTCCTAAGATAGCTAAAATCTGCCAAACTCTAAAATTGGGAAAAGGCTAAGTTTTTAATTGGTAAAGTAGTCTAATCACCCCCCTCTAGACATACTTGAAGGTCCTACAAATACATGACATGAATAGTTATATGTATATAATTTAAGTTGGGATGAATACAAACTAATAATAGACTGGATCGTCTATATATGCTCCGGGATCAATAGATGCATCATCATCATCATCAGTATCATGCATGTCCACATGAATGACCTGCTCATCGGGTTCAGCGGCATCAACAGGGGGAAGGCCTTTCTGTAATTGGTCAAGCATTGACAGGTCATCTGCAGCAGTAACCTCTTCTTGTTCTAGCTCGGGTGTTAAGTCGGCTTCACTATCGCTGTCTACTTCCATGTTCTGGGGTGAAGTATAGCGGTTCATGAAACGTTTCTTGGAAATACGTGTTTCTTGGAAGAATTCTCCTTCATATGTGTCTAGGTCAGTGTGAGGTTCATAATCCTGTTCATTGGGGGGAGGTGGTTTAACACGTTGCGGCACTTCATAAACGACATCCCAACCATTTATATGTGTATTAGTTTGGCAGGCCCACGGTAAATAGAAAACTTGGGTCATCTATTGAGCCATAATATAGACAGGGGAACATCTAAGTGGGTGCTTTGTTTCATTTCGACTAGCCCTATATGTTCATGAGTCCTTCTAGTCTCCTTGGGCTGGAACCAATAACATTTGAAGACAATGACGTTTGGTGGGTTTTCACCATAGAATAGAAGTTCATAAATTGCCTCAACTCTTCCATAATATTCGATACCTCCTTCGCCGATAGCAGAGACACCACAATTTGTAGATTTTTGGTCGGCCATAGGTAGATCTTTGCCAAAGGTACAAAAGCGATACCCGTTGATGTCGTATTTCTCAAAGGAATGGACCTTATAGTCAAAAGCATTAGCGGCTTGTCTCAATTCAGCTTCCATAGACTATGAATTAGCCTACAAGTTTAATACGAAAGGATTGTTGCGTTAGCTGGAAACTAGACTAAGAAATGAAATGGTCTATTAATGGTAATTATTGTTTATTTGAACCAAGAGATGAAACCAAGATAGCCGCCTCCATGCTTTGCAAGAAGCTCATACTCTTCGATGGAATCCTTTATGATCACCGCTCCATCCGAGAATTTAGCAACGTATCAACTGTATCAAATATCTGGGAATAAGAGCATTTCAAAGGAATTGGAAGTTGCAAAACAATGTAATGAGAACTTACTCGATGTATGGCCGCACTTCGGTTAGGTTATTGAAGATATACAACAAAATGGTCTGCCATTCTTCGACATCCATTGTTATTGGCCTTGAAGCACCGTCTGGTGTGAGCTTCCCTTTGAATAGCCTGAGGTTGGATCCACCGTATTTAGGGTCGTCAGCATTGTACCGAGGCTTCGGATTATGCAAATGATGATTTTTGCCTTCGTAGTGTACAGTCATGAAGTTTGCCGCCTCCTCATTAATGAATGCCTTGGCCATCGATGCTTCAATTCTATGTTTATTTTTAAATATTGCTTGAAGTGTATGCTTCCATTATATGTTTATTTTTACATTTTGCTTGAAGTGTGTTCTGCATCCTCTCAGTTGCATAACACCAACAATTTTGCACGCCCCCCGCCCCAATCTTGACTTGGTCGGGAGATGTAAAATCAAATGCTGCATTGGATTAAAGAAGCCTGGTGGAAAGATCTTCTCTAACTTGCAAAGCAACTCTGGTGCCCACTTTTCCATGTCATCTATCACGGCAGGTGATAGTTCTTTCACACAAAGAACACAGAAGAAATAGCTTAGCTCTGCCAGTACTAGCCATTCATCCCTCAATGATAAAGCCACACAACATCACTGGCATTACCAGCTCAAGCCATATGTGCCAATCATGACTCTTGAGACCGAAAAATTTCAATTTTTCAAGACTCGCTCCCCTCTTTAGATTCACTGCATACCCATCAGAGAACATCAACTGCATTTTTACCCACAAGATAATTTCGCTCATAGCTAGCCTTCCAAGATTGAACCAGGCCTTTGGCTTCATCCAGTTCTGCTTTTCTTTCGGTTGTCGCATGTTTTGTAATGGTCTATCACATAGAGTCTGCAGATCGACTCTAGCCTTAGTATTGTCCTTCGACTTCCTAACTATGCCAAACAATCACTACTTCAGGATGCTACTAACGCGACACTATGATCAGAGACACTTTGACCAAACTGTGTGCGGTGCATTAATCAGAAATAGTGATTTAAAAAACCCATCAAAAAGATGCAAAATGTTTGTGATGAAGGATACATCAAACACGGTTCCGATTTTAGTTGCGTGTGCGATGCGGGGCATATGGTTCAGTTCAACTAACTATCTGCGATGAGGCAAAACAAAAGAAACATGCAGCCAAATGTAGGCATGTGCGATACACGGCATGCAGTTCACTCACAAGAACTGTTTGTGATGAGGCGGAACAACAGAAATGGGCAACCAGATGAAGGGGTGTGTGATATACGACATACAGTTCACTCGGATGAACTATTTGTGATTAGGCAACACAAAAGAAACGGTCAGTTGGATCAAGGTGTTTGTGATATACGGCATATGGTTCATTGCGATAAACTGTTTGTGTTGAGCCAAGAGAACAGAAACGTTTCACATAAACAAGATGTGTGTAATACGTGGCAAACATCCAATTACATATGTGGCTAGTACACATATGACATTTCCACACACCAAAGTAAAGTATTACATGCATAATTAGCTAGGATAAACGATCATCTGATCATCATCTACTTCTTGTGCTAGCTCCATGTTCCATTTATGCTAAGTTTCCGTTAATTGATGGTGTTTTATGAAAACACCACCGTTTCTTGTCATTTCCTCACCGGTTTCTTTCCATCCATCGATATTGCACATAAACCTAGGTGGCGCGTGACGCACAGAGGCAACAATCACAACCTGTAGCACATCCACCTTTTACAAGCATGCCAACCCACCAAAGCGTCGCCTCTGCCATCAACCTCATCGACGAGGAAAACGAGAAGGTGCCATGACCCATCGAGGCGGAGGCACTCCTCGACAACACGATGGATGACGTTGTGATGCGCGTCATCACCAGGGTTGAGCAGACCCTTGGCGCTTCAGCGCCGCGAATCAAGATAGGCATGTCAGCACCGAGAGGGTGCAGCTCGCCGCACAACATTATCGATGGCGCGCCGTAGAGCAAGCTAGGCGCGTCCGTGCTGATAGGCTGCGGCTCGCCGCACGGCGAGACCGTTGGAGCACTGCAGAATGAGAGGCGTGGCGCGCACAGCAAGAGCGGATCCATCGGTGCTTGCCTGTTGTTGACAGGGCGTCGCAGCTAGGTACACGTCCCGTCAGTACCCCCATTTCTCGCCAGGAGTGGGCAGAGGCCCTCTGCGTCATACTTGCACTAGAGGCTGGCCGCACCATACTTGCACCGGACACCCATCGCGCCGTTCGCATGGGTCCCACCATTCGCCTTGTCCGTGGCCCGCTCGATGCCAATGCGTTGGTCGCTAGGCTCGACTGCCTCCTTGGCTCAGGTGTCCACGTGGGCATAGTAGAGGAACATGGCCGTCGCATCCTCGAGCTCGTGATCTCTGATGTAACAGACAACTTGGAGCTCGAGATGGCGCTCCAGATGTACCGCGAGCATGCCGACCGCTTGGACGAACGCCTGCACAAGTTCAGGCAGAGCCAAGAGCTACCATAGGCAAGGGCTGCTGGTCATGGTCTCATGGACGCGTTTTATTTTGTTTAGTCGTTTCTACGTGGATCGCTATGTATTCACAACCATCATAATATTGTTGTATTTATTGCTCTCTTTCAATGTGTGTACTCTGTTTTCCGTTCTTATATGTTCTGTTTCAATGTGTGTATATATGCTTTCCATTCTGTATATGTGGATTATAACAAAAAGATACAAATTAGTATACAAAAATAGATAGAAAATGGAATTCATAATATATATATATATATATATATATATATATATATATATATATATTAATTGTTCATTAGTTCATCACAGAATATTTATAAGATCATCACATATACGCGATGATACTTAACTACTAGGAGCAATGCATAAAATTGAAAACGAACAATACTAAAACTAATAATCCCTCCTAGGGGAAGTATTCCAGCAGCCCCTTGCCAGCAGCTCCCTGGTGCGCGACGTCTTCCCAGCGCAGAGGCAGTACTCCGCCTCCTCCACCTCGTAGCGCTTGACGTACTGATTTGCCTATTGCTGGCGGATGAGCGCGAACGATCTTGCCATTTTGTTGGGTGCCCACCAGAGCTCCTCATTGGTGGCATGCTGGAGCTTATCTGCCCACCTCCATGCAGCAATGAGGAGCCTAGCACCTTTGACTTTCCTAGCGAAGTACCCGTCTTCGTACACCTCCTCCACACGACGACGCGCCTGCCCCCAAAGCTCCACCCTCCTTTTTCCAGGCGGCATCATGGGCTTCACAGACCGCCTGGTACCTGGCTTCCTCCTCTGCCATCTCCTTGTTGAACGCCACTTGCCTATCTTTCTCAACCGGCGGTAGCGACTTCCGCAGACAAAGATTGTACTGGCCCAAAAACCAATCCAAAGTTGCGGGGGTCCAGCGCAACCTTGTCTGGTGGCGCGTAGGGTCCCTCCTCGTTGCTGCTCTTCGACTGAGCGTCCTTGGGGGCGGCGACTCCTCATGGACGCATGGGCAGATCGGCGGCGCCATGGTAGATATTTGAGAGAGAGAGAGCAAGAGAGAGAGAGAGAGGGCGAGTTAGGGGAGGATGTAGATGAGAATGCAGGCGGGACGATGTGAGCAAGGTAGTAATATGGCGGCTGGAACCTGGATCGACGGGAACAGTACACACGCCGGTTGCCGGAATTTACAAGTACTGTAGTTTGAATTACACATGATTCCCGCAGCAAAATCCGTGTGTGAACCTAATAGATGATAGTTTCCAATACAGAATCGTATCTGATTAATAACCCGCGCCACTTACCATCAAAACCTCGAGGCGCGAAATCGAGTGCCAATTGTGTGGGGCCCGGTTGTCTTGCCAGATCTTTACATTTTCTTTTTTGAATACCAAATATTTACATCGTCTGATGATTTTTTTAACTCGCACACAAGTACACAAGAATATGATTTTTCAAACCGTTATGGTTAGCTGTTGCATGTAGATGTAGTTCAAATTTGAATTATGGTCATTAAATGGCTACAAAATCACTTAAATGTCTTTAAAAGGTCAAATGACCCCTAGTATTTTCCAAATTTTCACATGATAGTTGTATTAGTGAACATTAAATCTAGAAACAATTTGAAGGCCATAAGAGGAAGCTATCTCATGTTCGTCATCAGACATTCATTATTCCCTCTTGGAAACACGACCCTTCTAGTGAGTTGCTACGGTATGTGAGGGGTGTGTGTCCAAACTTTCATCAAACAGGCCAATTTTTTACCACATCATCTTGGTGGCATGACGTTACATCAAGCAAGGTTTCATGTTTTTCTGATCATTTTTTTAATTTTTTGGAATTAAAATGCCATGGCACTCCATGCATGTGTCCATGCCGTGACACCGATATGTTCGAAAATTCCTTCTAATTTACTGCACATGGAATTAACTCGCACACAAGTACACAAATATGATTTTTCAAACCGTTATGGTTAGCTGTTGCATGTAGATGTACTTCAAATTTGAATTTAGGTCATTTAATGGCTAGAAAATCACTTAAATGTCTTTAAAAGGTCAAATGACCCCTAGAATTTTTGAAAATTTCACATGACAGTTGTATTTGTGCACGTTAAATGTAGAAAACATTTGAAGGTCGTAAGAGGAAGCTATCTCCCATTTGTCATCAAACATGCATTGTTCCCTCTCAGAACCACGAGCCTTCTAGTGAGTTGCTCCGTTTGTGAGGGGTGTGTGTCCAATTTTTTGTCAAACAGGCTAATTCTTTTACCACATCATTTTAGTGGCATGAAATTACATCAAGCAAGGTTTCATGATTTTCTGATCATTTTTTAATTTTTTGGAATTAAAATGCCATGGCACTCCATGCATGTTTCCATGCCGTGACACCAATATGTTTGAAAATTCCTTCTAATTTGCTGCACATGGAATTAACTTACACACAAGTACACAAATATGATTTTTCAAACCATTATGGTTAGCTGTTGCATGTAGATGGAGTTCAAATTTGAATTACGGTCATTAAATGGCTAGAAAATCACTTATATATCTTTAAAAGCTCAAATGACCCCTGAAATTTTCCAAATTTTCAGATGATAGTTCTATTAGTGCACGTGAATTGTAGGAAACAATTTGAAGGCCATAAGAGGAAGCTATCTCCCATTCGTCATCAAACATGCATTGCTCCCTCTTGGAACCATGAGCCTTCTAGTGAGTTGCTCCGGTTTGTGAGGGGTGTGTGTCCAAACTTCCGTCAAACATGCCAACTTTTGTACCACATCATCTTGGTGGCATGACATTACATCAAGCAAGGATTCATGTGTTTCTGATCTTTTTTTTTATTTTTTCGGAATTTAAATGCCATGGCACTCCATGCATGTGTCTAGGGCGTGAGACCAATATGTTTGAAATTTCCTTCCAATTTATTGCACACAGAATTAACACGCACACAAGTACACAAATATGATTTTTCAAACCGTTATGGTTAGCCGTTGCATGTACATGTAGTTAAAATTTAAATTACAGTCATTAAATGGCTAGAAAATCACTTAAATGTTTTAAGGTCAAATGACCCCTAAATTTTTTCAACATTTGACATTACAGTTGTATTAGTAGTCCAAATTTTATCATACATTTAAAACACCATCTGTTGCCACTTTACCCCAAATTCGTCTTTAACAGCTAATAAAAAATATCAATAACATCACACACAGTTTTTTTGTAGGAACTGTTTGCGATGAAAATTCATGGGTCTATTTAAGCCTTCCTCCTTATGCTTTCCCGGCTCATATACTCCAGTGCTGGCAACCCTCGGATCCACGAATCCCAATCCCTATTCCCGCAACCCCTTATTTCAAAGATGACTCCGTTGAAACGCTTCGTGAAGGCCCGTACTATGGCCGCGTCCTCCCCGAACACCGCCGCCTGCGACGAGAGTGCCGTCGCATCCGCATTGAGCATAGCTGCATCCACCGAGAGGGTGCGTGCAGCAGACGAGATGGATGCAGCTGCTGCTGCAATGGCGGGTGCAAAAGCCGAGAGCGCTCGAGCTTCCATCCGTGTCGCCGATGTCGCCTCGACCCGGATCGAGGCCATCCACTCTAAGATCAAGGATGCACATGCGAAGACATTTTAGGTCACGTCGAAATCCAGCATGCAACCCACGTTCAAAAAGGCGACGGTGGCCATGGAGCACCTAATTCCTCATGAGATCGCCGAGCGGGAGCTGGGGATGCAGGAGGCGGCGGAGATCGAGGAGCACCGGGAGGAGGTGTTGCGCATGGCCGAGGTCGAGGTAGAGAAGAGTCTATACGTTGAGGACTCGGTGGTGGCCTACCAATTTGAGCTCTGGCGCAACCACTACTATGAGTACTACAACCTTGAGGGTGGCGTACAGGATGAGGATGAGGACGTGGTCGAATTCAGTAGGGAGGACGCAGAGTCCACCAACGACGGCATGTTGCCAGGACAAGTCATCAACGTCTCATCTCACACCGGTGATGCATAGGCCGGCGTGGCGGCAGATTTGTTAAAATTATGTGTACTTAGGCTTTGCTTTTAATGCTATTCTTTTGTTAGAGCAATGCTTAGGTCAACTGGCTCTGTTTAATTATTAAACTTGCTCGATTCAGTAAGTGTGATATGTGTGCTGTACGCTCTTTTATGTGCCCAAATTAGCAAGCTATGTTAAATTATGCAATGACGTGGATGAGGACAGTACCCGGGGAAATTTCACCAAAATTTGAATTATCAAACCCATCCCATGCGTGTAAAGCAGAGGAATCGTTTGCGATGCACACAATCGTTCAAAGTGAGTGGTGTTCGGCGGCACCGCGCGAAGTATCCCTCCACATTTCGAAGTTTTTGGCCTACCGCCAAAATATCTACCCCACCCCCTTTTCTCCTCGACCACAAGTCACATTTCCCCTGTTTCCTCCTTCCTTCCTTCCTTCCTAAGCTATAGCCGCTTCCTCGCTCTCGACGTCTTGCATCCTACCACCGGGATCGCCATGGTCTTCTTCAATGACCTCTCTAGCGGTTCCTCCTCCTCCGACTCCTTCACCACCCGGGTATGCCTCTCTTCTCTCTCTCGGTTGATTTGAGTCATTTCTTCCTCTTGTAGCTCCGTAGGACCATCAGTTGCACTGAATGAAGCGGGGTGGCTAAAGATCTGTCTGCTCGGTGTCACCATCAATCTCCATGTTTGAAGCTAGCTGCGCTTGAATATGTGGACAGTGGGAGGAAGTTTCTGGCATGTGCAGAGAAGGTTAGCCCCTCTTTCGTTGTTACAAATCATTTGTTAGATGTGATTCAGACACTGTCACGGTCCCAACCCATTCATACCACACCTTCAACCAAACACATCCTAAGATAGTGTCACAGTTTGTATCTAGTATCTAAAAATGTTGCCATCTCATCAGCGGTGCCATTAGAAAATTATTTGGCACCGCTTCAGCAGTTTGTGACGCCAACTTTGGTCCACACATCCGAGCAACCAAGAAGTAAAATACTAAATCTTTATGGCACGAACAAACTGGGCTTCAAAGCAACTTGGTGCTCTGGAGTCCGGCCCCCTGATTTTTTCCCGTTGCATCGGCTCGCCTGTGCAGGGCACCGGTGCGAAATGTAGCAACAATTGTCTTTACACCGGTTTTGGCATACATAGTGGATAGCCTTAGTGCTATTACTTCTATGTTACTAAATTTGTGCATGTACACACCTATTAGTAACAATTTACTGTCGTCCAAACACTATCGCTATGCTATTGCAGTTATATTTAGCTTCCTCATAAAATGTTCAATTTGTTATTTATAGTACGTGAAGTACTTGTAGCATTGTTGTAGTTAATTATAGCTTCTGATGTTTCAGAATCTGGTTGTTGTCTCAGTAGCAATTATTTCATTTGCACATTGATCTTTTTGAGAAGATATCTCATAATTAACCTGTTTATTCAGTTTTCCAAAATAAGTAATGATAATTTTCTATGTTGCTATAAACCCATTTCCCCTACAATTGTTACTGATCTAGTTTTAAATATTGTATGATGAACGGAAGTGTTCTTACTTGGAGTGGGTTGATCAAGAGTGGCCATAGTCTTTGAAGATGTGCCTAGCAAAGCTCTGAGCATGTATGAGGAAGAGAACATAGGTAGGCTTAGAGAAAGTGTTTTCAACGCTGAAGAATGTTTGAAGATGCGGGATAAAAAGAGGAAGGTGGATAATGAGCTCGGATTTTTTAAATCAGACTTTTCTAAGATGGTGCTGGGGAAGGAGGCACTTTCCTAGTTGGCCAGTGCAAATCAGGTTCTTACCGAACTGAAAGCAAAGGTGGATAAGATGAACCTGGATGATCTCAATTAGGGAAATGAATATATTGTTCTAATATTGTTCTTATGAAGCTGAACTAGCTATATGCTGCACTTTGCTGTTTTCAGGTAGCTATCGTACTTTGATGTTAAAATATATTTATGTGCCTGAGAAGAAATTGGCAAACAACTGTTCAATGTGAAATGTGAATTTGCATAATACTGGAATTATTAATTGTAAACTAATAAACCTGCTAAATGGGTTAAGGAACTTTGCAAACGGTTCTAGCAGTAAAAGCACTTCTGATGGATAGCCCAATGCCACATAGTTTTCTTCATCAAATCGTGTGTGATGTAGTTGTATAAAAGCAAACGGTTAACCAAGTTAGAGCGTGTGTGATAGTTACACCTATCACATACGAGCCTATACATAAAACTATGTTGGATGTACATATGAACATAAACGTTTTCCATGGATTGATTGTGTGTGATGTACACACGGACGGAAACGATTTCCCTAGATTGACTGTGTGGGATGTACATAAGAACGGAAATTTATTCCTCGGATTGACTATGTGGAATGTACATAACAAATGGAAACGTTTGTTTGGGACTGTCTGTGTGGGCTGTACTTACGACCAAAACCAATTGGGCCTGTATAATCGTATTTGATCGCTCGCTCGTCGCACATGACCTCATTTGCCGAGAGTGTGTGCCAGGAGAGCCTATGCCCGACTATTTCTGGGTCGTGTGGGAAGGACCCCCCTATCACCCACACTCACTAGGCGGCGGTTTAAAATGCCGTCGTGGAAAGGGGTTAAAAACCATTTGTATAGAACCTCGTTGTACCAGTGAATATACCAAAAAGGGCCTCAGTGATATTCTTTTCAGTGTGCATCATGTCGATGTTGTGTGGAAGAAAGAGGTCTTTGAAGTAAGGCAGATCCCGCAAGCATGTCTTTTGAGTCCATGCGTGTTCCGAATTATACCCCTTGAAATACCCTAGACGCTCTGATCCAGGATCTATTGGCCAGTCAACGCAGGTGGTGCAGAGTTTTTGATAACTCTACCTTTGGTGAAGTTCTTATTGTCTTTTCTGAACTTATGGCGAGGATCCAGGAACTGTCTATGCAAGTTGAAGCAAGAAAACATGTGACCCGCCTGCAGTTAATGAAACTGAAGTTTTGCCTTGCATATGGGGCACGGGAACCTTCCATGCATACACTAGCCGGCGAATAGCGCATACGCCGGCAAGTCATGCATCGAGTACATGTAGCAGACACACATTATGAGGTTTCGTTTGCTAGGGGCGTCGTATGTCTTGAACCTATCATACCAAGCTTGTTGCAATTCATCCTTAAGCGGCTACATGTACACATTCATATTATTCCCCGGATAGTTTGGCCCTGGAATTATCAACGTTAGGAAAATGTTCTTTCTTTGCATAATCTGTCCGGGGGGAGATTGAGTGGAATGACAAATACATGCCAACAACTATATTGGGTTGTCGTCATACCAAACGATTGAACCCTCCCGTGCCGATGCAGACTCGAGGATGCCTTGGATCTGCCGCTTTTTGCTCATGTAATGCATCGAAGTGCTTTAACGTAGAACCATGCGATGTGTGTACCAACATCTGATTCCCATCTGCATCTAGTTCAGTTCTTTTGCCCATTTTGTGCCATGTCATCTGTCTAGCCATCTCTTCGACCAAGAAAAGACGTTGAAGTCTTGGTATGACTGGCAGATACCAAAGAACATTAATGGGGATTTTGGTCTGCCTATTATGACCCATACCGTTGTCTACCACACACTGGTAAAACAAGGTGCTATACAAACGGTTTTTAACCCCTTTCCGCCGATGGCATTTAGAACTGTCGCTAAGTGAGTGTGGGCGATAGGAGGGTCATTCCCACATGACCCAGAAACCATCGGGGATAGGGAGCCTTGATGCATACAATTGTCCCTATATAATCATTTTCCAATATCTCGAATATCCCAAATGCTTCATCCTTGCTACTCGTTTGTGCTCGCATTGCCATCACTGTCAGAGTTTTGTGGTTTTATCTAAAACCAGGCAGATACCAGGCACGAGAGTTTTCCAGGCACGTACCAAACTGGCTCTACGTTTATGATGCCTGGCACATCACAAACAATTCATGATTATAAACCGTGTATGATAGGTAGAAAATAACACACATTTAGTTTTCCCGCACTGTATCTGATAGTGTCTGACACCACACACGCTTTGCAAATGGCAACTGTATGCATTGTTACACATGTTTCCTCTTCGTGAATCGTGTTGTATTATGATGTATATCGCTCACGCTGTGGTTTATTGACCGTGTGCACCATAATGACCTGCACACCGTAATTTTGCCCTAATTTAATTGCTGCTATTTAAAATTGTACCTAATCTAAAATTGAAAGTAGGCTACAACTTTATTCATATCCATCACCGTTCAAACAACCAATGGATTATTCGATTCACAGGTACATATGTTTAAGAATTACATACGCACCAAATAAAGAGTGATGAACCAGGGTTCTATACTTGTACTATTACAGAAGGTAAAGAAACGGGCGACCAACATTCTGGTTGCCGAACAAGGTGAAGCGGAATGGCCCTATTGTGCTCTCCTGGATGCAGAAGGCATGCACGACTCTAGTCCAACCCCTTGTGATGGCCGGCCGCCAATCATGTTGTTTGAGAGGTAATCTTGAGTAAACTGCTTGAGGATCCACTGAAAAGTAAAAAAAGATTAAGGCGTTGTCATCTAACACAACTCATTACGGGCAGTAAAAAGAAGGCTACATGGTTCTTACTTACCATCCTGTAGTTCAATGTTGTCTTGCATAATGTAAACAAATAGTTCGATTGACATCTTTTGACACATTTTAATAACAATCTTTATCAGTTTCCTCACTTGATGCTGGTTCATGAATATCTCATTGCCCCATACACAGAAAGGGTCGAAGTGTGGATCTCTGGCAATTACATATGTACCTAAAAGCACCAAGTTAATATTAGAAGCTAAAAAACAATTGCAAAATGATGTAGTACAACACTCCCTCCATCCTATTATATAAGATTTTAATACATGTATATCTAGACATCATCAGAACATTAAGGTAACACTCTTCCTTGTCTCTATGTAGCTTGTGATTGCATATTTAGTCATTCAGTAAAATGCATATTGCTATGTTTCCTCAGATATATTAAATATGGCCCTAGTTAACCTACTGATAAATGGGTTACAGATATATTCAGTGAAATATCTTTTTCAACGATTAATCCCTTATCAGCCCCCTAGCTATACGGTACTAGCTACCAATATCCTGAACAATGAGTAAATATAAGCAATGCGATGGAACTAACCTCGATGGAAAACAACACTGTTCTCAATATTGTCCTGTATGAGTACATATAAAGGCATGTTAAGCACAACAGGCTAAACATCAACCAAATATGTCCATGGTAGACAACATAATCTACAAATGATAGCTTCAGTGTGCAGGCTTAAGCATGCTAGTTAAGCAAAACAAGAAGTGGAAAGGTGTGTTAACTGCATCAGCCATAACATTTAGAAACAAGCAAATAGTCATTAAAACTGGTATTGTGCAGGTCTAAAGTACACTACTTATTGTTAAAAAACCAAAAAGGCATGTTAACTGCAATATCCTTATCATCAACCAAATCATAATTCATAGTGGTATGTTGAAACTGTTATAGATGAAATTGAACTGCATGACAAATAGTTGCACATATAGAGCATCACATTGTGAAGAACTGAAATAAACAAGGCATAAGGCCATCTCTAGCCGATCCTTTAAAAGTTAAAGGACTAAAACCCTTAGTGGATATATATATATATATATATATATATATATATATACTCCAGCAATTTTTGGCCGTTTCTAGTCGATCCCCTAAATTTAATGTTGTAAACTTCAATTTGATCAAGTTCAAAGCAGGTTCAACCGAAAGTAGCATGCATTCAAACATAAACATAGATAGTTTTGCATAACCGAAGATAAAACATAAATTTAAAGTAAGCTAAACTACTTTCGGTCGAAGTGGAGGTCGAGCCAATCCTTCCTCGTCAGGTATGGTGTGCCGCGAGCCGGGTCCAGGCCGGTGTCGTTGTCAGGGTCGTTGGAGAAGACACTCCTCCACTCGTCGACGTCGATCTCCTCGTCCTCAACGCCCACCTCGACGCCCTCCGTGCCGCCGTCCTCGCTGTCAGTGTCAAAACCGGCGGATCTCGGGTAGGGGGTCCCGAATTGTGCGTCTAAGGCTAATGGTAACAGGAGGTGGGGGACACAATGTTTACCCAGGTTTGGGCCCTCTCTATGGATGTAATACCCTACTTCCTGCTTCATTGATCCTGATGAATATAAGTATTACAAGAGCTGATCTACCACGAGATCGTAATGGCTAAACCCTAGAAGTCTAACCTATGAGATTATGATTGTTGTGGCTAAACCCTATAAGTCTAAACCCTCCGGTTTATATAGGCACCGGGGGGGGGGGCTAGGGTTGTACAAAGTCGGTTACATAGAAAGGAATCTACATATCCGAATCGCCAAGCTTGCCTTCCACGCAAAGGAGAGTCCCATCCGGACATGGGACGAAGTCTTCTATCTTGTATATTCATAGTCCAACAGTCCGGACCAAGTATACAGTCCGGCTGTCCGAGGACCCCTTAATCCAGGACTCCCTTAGTAGCCCCTGAACCAGGCTTCAATGACGTTGAGTCCGGCGCACAGATTGTCTTTGGCATTGCAAGGTGGGTTCCTTCTCTGAATACTCCAACATAGCCTTCCGAACATATAAAACGTGTTCAGCTCTGCAAAACAAGTACCACACACAACCGTAGAGAGTATAATATTTCATGAGTCCAATCCGCTGATAACTTTTTGTAGCGTGACATCATGGCACTGCATGTTCATTATCGAACCATCTTTTAGCCTACCACTCCGTATTTCAAGGTGCAGTTTTACTGGCACGTCTTGTCAAAGCAGAGATCGTGTCCCCTTATCATGGGATTCTTATCAATACGGGCATGGGTAACCCAACCGTGTTATCTGCACGGCGCTTGGGGAATAGGCGAATTTTAAGGCGAGCGGGGAGGCGCATGACTTTTACTGCCTTTATAAAGGGATAATGATTCATCCTTGTTCACCCACGCCTTCTCCTTCCTCTGCCCATCCATTCTCGAGCTCCAACACCCAAGTTCTCACCTTCTCCGCCCAAAAAATCACTCCAATCATGTCTGGATCCAGAGTAGGAGGCAAGTGGATGGCCTCCTCCATCAAGAAGAAGGACATCAAGGAGCTCCGGGAGGCCGGGTACCTGGCCAAGGACATCGCTCATCGACTTCCGGCCAAGGGACAAATCGTCCCCACCCCGGAGCCCCGGGAAATGGTGGTGTTTCTCACACACTTTGTCCGCGGGCTGGGATTCCCCCTCCATCCATTCGTCCATGGACTGATGTACTACTACGGGTTGGACTTCCATGATTTTCCCCCAAATCTATCCTCAACATCTCGGCATTTATTGTCGTGTGTGAGGCCTTCCTCCGCATCCCACCTTACTTCAGCCTATGGCTAAAGATCTTCAATGTGAAGCCGAAGGTGGTGAGCAGCCAACAAGCAGAGTGCGGAGGCGCCATGGTGGGCAAGATGCCAAATGTCACCTAGCCCGAAGGCTCCTTTATGGAGACCGTAAAAGGGTGGGAATCAGGGTGGTTCTACATCATCGAGCCGTGCAACACCAATTGGGTGGCGGCCCCCGCATTCTGATTCAGATTCCCGATGCGGCTCACCTCCTGGCAAGAGAAGGGCATGGCCTGGTGTTCTTCGGACGAACTGATAGGGCTCCAGACGTGCGTCCAAAACATGATAAACAAGAGAATCAAGCTCGTCAATGTGATCCAGGTTATGCTCGTTGGTCGGATCCTTCCGTGCCAACGCCGGACTTGCAATTTGTGGGAGTTCAAGCCGACCAAGCACTAGACACTACTAGTTCTCTTCGACACTACGCACGAAGACATCTGTAAGGTGCTTTTCAAGGCCGGCGAGACACCACCGCCCACGACCGAGGCTCATGGGCTTAGCTTAACTCGTCAGGCTAATCCGGTAAGTTCTTTCATGTTTTCAAGGTATACCCTTTACTGGCATATTTGAGGAAGGAATCTAAACCTCCCCATCAATTTTTCAGGCCTGGATAGAGATAGCGGAGCGGATTAACTGTCCGGCTCCGCTTCCTGAAGGCCCAGAAACCCCGCTTATGACGAAGATGTTGTTTCCGGCGCCTTATGAGGTGCTGGAGAAGAAGACCAAAAATAAGGCCAAGGGGACCAGAGATGGTCTCCGTCGCAAGGGCGCTTCAGACACAATGTCTGAAGACGTCGAGGATCGTTCCTCCGTCACCAAAGACGATGAGGAAGAGGAGGAGGAAGAAGAAGAAATCCATTCCCCCCTGCAAGGGGGAGAAAGAAAAGGACGGCCTCCATGCACCTGGAGGGCAAGGCGTCTAAGAAGGGGAAAACTTCCCTTCCGGACAACTCCGCAGCGGCCACCAACACCAACCCGGAGTGGGAGCCCAGGGACAAGCCCTTGGCCAAATCGTAAGTGTCCGGACATGGTAATATATCCAGCCTTTTTACTTTATTGTTTTTAACATGCTCTATCACGCACCTGCAGTCCGGCCCAGTCCAACATCGAGCTATCCTCCTCTTCGGACGGGTCGCTAGACCCGTCGGCAATTGACAGCGGGTCCCTTCCGATGGCCTCCTCACCCAAGGCCGTGGTCAACACCGAGGTGTTGTCTCGAAGGATCCCAGTCCAGGGAGAGGCTCAGGAGGCCGTCCCGGTGGTGCCGGAGGGTGAAACCATGATTGCCGCACACATGGGGGAACAAACCCCCATGGACACCGATGATGGGGGCCGTATACAATTCGGCTCCCTGTCGTATACAGCTCTGGAGGCCCATGTGGCTCCGGACTCAGGCAGGCCGCCTCTTTCGAAAGAGGGGGGTGGGGTGAGCCAACTCCACCGGTGACCTCTGTCCATCCAGAGGCACCGGATAGATTGCAGGAAGCGTTGCGAGGCGCTTGCATTGTTGAAGAACACCGTACTCTTATGAGTACAGTGATTGAGAAGATCCAGTCCGCCAAAAGAAGACTGACTGAAGCCCGCACTAGCCTTCTAATAGGCTTTGAGGTAAGCAACATAATTAGAAAAGGAATGTCACAGTATAGTGATAACCCACAAGTGTAGGGGATCGCAACAACTTTCGAAGGTAAAGTATTAAACCCAAATTTATTGATTTGACACAAGGGGAGCCAAAGAATATTATTGAGTATTACCAGTTGAGTTGTCAATTCAACCACACCTGGATAACTTAGTATCTGCAGCAAAGTATTTAGTAGCAAAGTAGTATTATAATAAAGGTAACAGTAGCAAAAGTAATATTTTTGGGTTTTGTAGTGATTGTAACAGTAGCAACGGAAAAGTAAATAGGCAAAGCACAAGATGTGAAAAGCTCGTAGGCATTGGATCAGTGATGAATAATTATGTCGAATGCGATTCCTCATGTAATAGTTATAACATAGGGTGACACAGAACTAGCTCCAATTCATCAATGTAATGTAGGCATGTATTCCGTAAATAGTCATACGTGCTTATGGAAAATAACTTGCATGCACTACAAAAAAATACACTTCGGTGATGATATGGGTTTGTCACAGTAGGTCGCGTTTTCTGTCATGCATGTACATCCATAACGATTTTATGACAGAATCAAGATAGTCATACCTGTGCTGTCGTAGAAGTGTTCCATGACATTACCAAAATTATCATCACGGAAGTGTCCACTTCCATGACGATAAATCGCGCGTCACAGAAGTGCTTTCGTCAAGGGTGACCGACACGTGGCATCCACCGTAACTGAACGCTATTAAGCTATCGGGTCAGATTTTGGATCCGATAACCCATTAACAGCCACGACCAATGCCGATTTTCCACGTGTAAATTCTCATTGGCTGACGGATCCACGCTTCAGCTCCGCGTTGGCACAGGTGTCACTCATCCAACGGTCGAGATGGGCCTATGATATGTTGACATGTGGACCGGCCCAAAAGTGGCGCAAAAAGTTTAAATGAGCCGGCCCAACCGAAGGCCCATAATATTTAGCGGACCATAATGGGCCAGCCCAGCTAAAGGCCCACAGAATTTAGCGGACCATAATGGGCCGGCCCAGCTAAAGGCCCACACTATTTTGCAAACCATAATGGGCCGTCCCAGCTAAAGGCCCACAAGATTTTGCGGACCACAATGCGCCGACCCAGCTAAAGGCCCACAAGATTCTACAAACCATAATGGGCCAGCCCAACTAAAGGCCCAACATTCTCTGTCAAATCGGCCCGTCAACAGCCTGTCCTAAACTTGTCATCACTACGGCCCATGGTTACTTCTGGCCCGTGAACAGTCCACTAAGTAATTGGGCCGAATTACGGCCCGGTGTATTTCCGGCCTGTTAAAGGTCCGACTTCATTTGGGCCCATTTACAGGCCATCAATACTTTCGGCCCATAAAAGACCGTGAAGGATTTGGGTCATATTCGGCCATGTCTGACATTCAGCCTGTTAGAGGCCCGCTATAGATTTGGGCCACTTTCGGCCTGTTGTCATTTTCGGCCTGTTAAGGCCGGACGTAAACCATGGGCCATATGTGTCCCAACATCATATCAGGCCCATTAACGGCCCATATAAAAATGACGATAATCTAGCCCGACCGAAGTTCCGTCCTGTTAAAGGCCCATGTATTAGGTCGGCACATTTACGGCTCGTCCGAATTTTGGCCTGTCAAATATCCGCATCGTAAATGGGCCACCATTTTAGCCTGCTACGTCCAGTGGGTTATTTGGCACAATCAGGGCCCAATCTCACTTTCGGTCTATTAAATGCCCATGTTTTTTATGGGCTCAAGATATTTACACCTGTAAACGGCCTATTTTTACTGAGGGCCCAAATTATGTTTAGGCCTGTTAAAGGCCCACTATGGGCACAGGCCTACCAGAAAAATATGAAAGCTTATGTTGATTTAGGCCCAGATATTTTTAGTGCGCTACATGCCAATTTCGGCACGTAACCGTTTTCAGCCCAATTGGAATGGGCCCGACGAATGTTGGCATGTTGGGCTCCTACGAAGCTTTCGGCCAAATACATTACTAAGATAAACCTACACTATACAAAAATAGCATCGTAATTAATGCAGCCTGTGGCAGCATCATAAATGTTGTATGACAACAAAATAAATTACAACCATACAACAAAAGGCATGTTGGCATAAAGTTTACAGTCCTTCCAGATAAAAGCACCATCAGATGTATAGAAGCATAGATCATTTGATCTGAGTGCTAATGTTTCAGGCTGTGGAATATGATGGAGCAGCACGATCTCCACCTTTTTTCCGCCATTGCTCTTGAACAACGAAGCGAATGTCTGATAGTCTGGTTTCAAAACCATTCATGTCTTGACGACATTTCTCAACCACTATTCTTGTTCCGAAACAACGTCCATTAGGGATTGGACTTGTGTCTGGAGCACAGATATATCACTCTGTCTAGCAGGAAGATTTTGTTCAGTAGGTGTCGTGGAGTTGTCACGTCAGATGTCCTCGTGAAAGGACTTAGTTGTGGAGCCATCGCAACTAGGAAGCTTGAAGGGGTTAATCGGGACAAAGGACACGAGAGGGTTTATAGTAGTTCGGCCCCTTACGGTGAAGGTAAGGCCTACGTCTAGTTGGGTTGGTATTGATGTTTCGATGACCAGGGAGCGAGATACGCTATGCCTGGCTCTCGATGAGTTGTTTCCTGCCCCAAGCCGCCAGTGGCTTATATACACGGGTCGACACCCTGCGGCTTACAGAGTCCCCGCCGGCTTATAAACAATGTCCGGCTCGGTGACTAGTTAAGTCTACCTTATGATACAAGTAATATTATTACAGTGGTTTATTACAACGGGCCTTAAGTCGCTTGCGGGCCTTAAGCTCTCTATGAACCGCCATCTTCATACTTTGGTCTTGGGCTTCTCTCTGGTGAGTCCTCTTTGCGTAACCCGGCCCCTCCTGGGCGGCTTACACAAATAGTTATATCCCCAACATTAGGCCCCAGATTTATTTGAACCTATTCATGTCAATCTTAAAATACCTTATGGACTATTCTGCAGTCCTTTGTCATGAATGAAGAATTTTAACCCGCCGTGACGTCATCATCTGGATCCGAGTTAAATCATCATGACGTCATCTTCAATAAAAATTAATTTTTACTCCATCGTATCTTGAACGGATCTTTTGTCTTTACTGGCCATCCCGAGAATCGAGGTGCCAGAGCTGGTGGATGATAAATGTTATCTCCTCGTCTTTCGCGCCCTCTCGGTCAGTCTTACCTTATAAATAGGGCGACCTAGGTCTTTTCCCCAGTCGTCTTCTTCCTCTCCTCTCTGCCACTCGAGCTCCGCCGCTGTCGCCGTCAACTCCCTCATCATCATCGACTCAGGCCACTGCATCGACCTGACCTTGACCAGAGATCAACGGCGAACCTCCGCACCTCGCCCGCATATGTGAGTTCCTTTCATTCCCTTTCTCAGATCTGCATTAGGTCCTTATCAAGTTCGTCGGTGTTCATCATTGGCCGACACCAAACCCTTGCTAGTTCCTTCCAATGCCATGTTTAGACCGTGAAAACCACGTAGAACTGATGCGGTGTTTGTTTGTGTTGATCTTGCATAAAAATAGATCTCCTTTCCCTTGTTCAGGAACCCTCTTCGAATGCATGAACTTCTCTGCCTCGTTTTAGGTCTAGAAAATTTCCTTTCAGAGCAATATTTTGATCCAGAGGAATAACTGTTATCTGTGAAACTTGCTTTCATCACCCAGAAAACCTCTTCTGGTAAATGATCGGAAATACAACCGTCAAGGTGTCCGGTTTAAATGACACAGAACCTTAATTGCTCCTCATGACCCGAAAAAAATTGTGAACTGCACTTGATACTTGTAGCGGCTTAGGTATTGTTGCACAGTCATCCTTACATCATTAGGCCCCTTATTAAGCCTCCACTTTGAATAATTAGAATCTTTTTCCTGGGTTAAAATTGAACCGGGTCTTCTTGTTTTTCCATAGGCCAATTGTTGTGATGGCTCCTAAGGCTACCAAGGCCCCTGTAACTTGCAATTGGGTTCCATCCATAGTCACCAATAGCAAACTAGCTGAGTTTGTGAAGTCTGGGCATCTGCCAAAAAAGGACGTCATGTCTTACCGTGCCCCTGACCCGTCTGAAGAAAAGCCTCATCCCAAAGCAGGGGAAGTAATAATTTTTATGGATCATATGAGCCGTGGATTTGCTCCTCCCGGCTCAAAATTCTTCAGAGAGGTTTTAAATTTCTTTGACCTTAGACCTCAAGACATCGAACCCAATTCCATGTCAAATATTTGCAATTTTCAAGTCTTCTGCGAGGTGTACCTGGGAGAGGAGCCAAGTCTGCTTTTGTTCAGGGAACTTTTTTATATGAACCGGCATAATGAACGTGCCAACGGGCCCAGTCTTGAGCTTGGAGGCATCTCAATCCAGCGACGGAGAGAATGTCTTTTCCCTTATGCTGAGCTACCGAGTCACCCCAAATCTTGGAACCAGACGTGGTTCTACTGTCAAGACACTTCTCCGGCTGATGAAAAGCCTCTGCCCGGCTTTCGCGCCCTGAGTCTAATCATCCGCTACCAGACAAGCTGACAACCCTTGAACGCGTGCCTCTTAATTCCACCATCAAGAAGATTAAAGCTCTATTGGGAAATGGTTTAAACGACATCGATCTGGTCCGAGTCTGGGTCACTTGGCGTATACTTCCATTAAGCCACCGTCCCGGCTTAATGTATACTTATACTGGAGAAAAGAATGATCCGCTACGCCATAGCCCTGACGACTTACCAGATGATGTGGTGGATGCTACAACCCAGTCACTGCTGAAGGAGGGCACTGTGACGAGCAACGCCTTCGGCTTACTTCCATTTTGCAAGAATAACACGGCCCCTGCGGTAAGTTATAAATCGTAACAAATGTTTACGGATATATTATACCTTTCTTGATACTCATAATTCTTTAACTTTTTCCACAGGCCGGTGATGACTTATAGAAGGTCAGATATGACCATGAAGATGCCAAACAGGCCAGGACAGCCAAGAAAGCTGAAAGGAAAGCCGCCAAGGTAGGAACCTCAAAGAAGAAGAAGAAACCCAGCGCCTCCGACTTACTCAGATCAGAGGATAGCTCTTCGGATGAGGAAGAGGTAATCTTTAAATTTTCTTAAGTCCCTTCTTATCACTTGTCTGAAATTTTATCCCTTTAGGAGGATACGGGGAACAGTCGAGCAGCCAATGAAGAGGTAACTATAATCTCCTCCGACTCAGAGCCTTTCCCAAAGCAAAAGATCTGAAGGGTGACCCAGAAAGTAAGATTTTCACATGCACTTGCTTATCAAGATCCTCAATTTCTTTTGAAGCAACAACAGCTTGAGAACCGGAGGCAAACTCGGGCCACTCAAGACGCCGAACTCTCCTCCGGCTTACCTGATGTAACCAGGAAGTGTCGAACCAAGGTTACCTCCGATTTACATTCTACTTTTCCTTTGGCGGGTCTAGTTCGCCAACCTCTCAATTCATCTGACTCCAATTATCAGGATGCTTCTCCGTCTTCCGACGAGTCGATGCAATCAAACATGCATGTTTTTAAAACAGCTCCCGGGTAATGCAACCTTTCTTACTTTAAGTTTTTCCATACTTATATGTTGATACTCATCCTTCCACTTTGATTGACAGCCTTGAAGTGAAGCCCAGCAAGAGGGCAAAGAAGAATAAGCCATCCCAAGACCTGGTGGTTCCTGAATCGGCAATTGACTCATCCGTTCCTGACAGCTCCACTCACCAGCCACCGCCTGAACCGGCTCTTGATATTCTAGTGTCAACCTCTGACCCGCCTACAAAAGACGTTGCCCACAATTCTAATAACCCGGAAACTCATAGCCCGGTCAAGACAACTGATCCAGAACCTGTGTTTCTGAAAAACCAATACGTTGAACCGGGCCAGCCTACTGTTTTTGCTCAGTGCACTGCCAAGGAGGAGTTTTCCCAACGTCGGAAAGCTAAACAAGATATCACTGATTATGCTCACCTAAGCATTGGTGATATAGTCTCAGGTTATCTAAACCAAGTGCACAACAGCCGTGACCTGGAAATTGACATGGTGAAGCAAATACAGCATAAATCTGAGGTATAACTTTAACTTTTCCTGAACCTTACTTACTGTACCAGCCCCCAAGTCTATCGCTTATGAATGAATATGCTATAGACTTAGAAATCTACTTACTGTTAGTTCGTCCGGTTTAAAGTGAATACTTTTAACCCGTTGATAGCATGAAACTTTGAATTGACACATTAGTCTCCAAGTGTCAAGTATCTTTACTTGTAAAGTGCTTGAGACTTTAATATATGTGACTCGGCAAGAGAAGGTTTACAATTCTTCAGCATACATTAGCCCCCAAGTGTCAAGTATCTTTAATTGTAAGGTGCTTGAGACTTTGAATGTTACCTTATAATCCTTACCAGAACCTGGTGTCAATGCAGGTCACCATAAGTCAATTTGAATCGGAGATTGCTGACCTGAAGAGCCAGCTGAAGCTTCAAGAGCTTGAAACTCAAAAAGCAAACTCCAAGTTTGAATTCAGCATCTCTGAACAAGAGAAATTGAAGAAAAATTATGAGCCGGAGAAAAAAGCTTGGGTTGATGAAAGGGCTTCATTAGTGGCTCGGGCCAAAACGGCAGAAGCATCACTTGCAGAGGCAACAACCGAACTGTCTGACTTAAAGCGGCAGATATCCCAAATGGTCTCAGCCATCTTCGGTAAGTCACTCTAAGCCTTTAATCATTGTAATCTTCCACGATTTAGTGTGACGAGTATCTCCGGCTTATTGTTATGCTTGTGACCATACAGGTCCCAGGAGTACCAACCTCAAGCAAAACATGTTGACCAAGCTCAAGGCGGTTTACACCCTTGTGGAGCAGCTGTACTCTGGGTCACAACGTGCCTTGGCCGTTGTAGCTTTATCAACTCCACATCCCCGCCTTCTACAAGATGTACTGAAGAGCCTCGCTTTTCTTCCTCAACGGATCCAAGATTTAAGGCGGGTGTCCTCAAGAGCCGGAGCCGTAGCCACATTGAGTTGGGCCAAAGCATGGCTCCCAGAACTAGACCCGGCCAACCTTGCCCTTGGATACCCAAGTCTGAAGGAGGACGGCACTGCCTTTGATGACCATGACTTCAACGCCTGTGTCAAAGCCATACGTCCCGTGGCAACCCTTATTGGAAACGACATAGATCTTAGCAAGTATGCACCGGCTTATGACAGTGAAAACCGGAGAATCCCAAACGCTCCATATGATCAAATCAGCCTGATCCCTCCAATTCGTAAGCATACTTTTGCCCCTGAAGTGGACCCGGCCGGTTTAATAGATGATGAAGCTGAATTCGAAGCTTTGAGCGGCATTAATTGGGCCTCATCAACTTTCCAGGACAAAACCGCCGACGAAGAAGCGGAGAAGGATGACCCGGAGCCCTCAAGCCGCCGAAGGAGTAAATCGCCAAGTGTTTGGCCAAAAAACAATGCTTCATCAATTTCAGACTCGGGGAGTCTTGTAATAGGGTAGAAAAAACTTCCCCATGCCTGTCATGCCTTTGTGCATGCTTAATACTTTTCGTAAGCTGCCATGGCTATATATTTCTGGCTTTTGCTTCCTTTGTGTTTTAAATTTTACTTGCCTTATTCTGCAATCCTTGGATAATCTTCCCGGCTCATACAATGTTCACCCGACACTTAACAACCTGGGGTAACGAATATTAAACCGACAAGACAAAAAACATCTCAAAATGCTTTTCACAAGGTTTCAGGATAATCAAAATACTTTACAGGCTTCTGATTCAGATACGATCAGTAAACCGTTCCAAAGGGGTTAAGCTAAGATTCGGATACGATCATATAGCCCCTAGTGTCTTGGCGATGCCGATCAAATGGTTATCGACAGCTATGTTCTCTTTGGTTCGAATACGACCTATGTTTGAACAGGAAGCCCCCAAGTGACCATAGGATTTGTTTAATGACGCTGATTCGTATACGATCCACGTCAAACCTAAAGGGGTTAAGCTGTGATTCAAATATGATCAGGAAGCCCCCAAGTAGGCTTGGCAAGTATGCCGATCAAGTGGGTATCGACAGCTATGTTCTCTTTGGTTCGGATACGACCTATGTTTGAACAGGAAGCCCCCAAATGACCATGGCTAGATTCAGATATGACCATAAGCCGGACCAAAGGTAAAACCGGATTCAGATACGATCCGGTCCCTATTGGTTGTTTCCACCTCCTGTCAAAAGGACATATACACTTTTTTGAGGGTGAAAAAAGGACAGAGGTCCTACTTTATTACTTTATATAATATATACATTGTCAAAAATTTATATACATCTAAAGAGCCGGTGGCTTAAGTATAATAAGGCCGAAGATGGGCTATATTCCACGGCCGGCGGGTCTCCTCCTTCGATTTACCTGAGCCCTTGTGCTCTCAAATATCGACGAGGTAGTATGACCCGTTGTGCAGATTCTTGCTGACCACAAAGGGTCCTTCCCAAGGAGGGGATAGCTTGTGCATATCGGTCTGATCCTGGATGAGCCGGAGCACTAAATCACCTGCCTGAAATGTTCTGCTTCTGATCCGGCGGCTATGATAGCGACGAAGGTCTTGCTGGTAAATCGCCGAGCGGGCTATTGCCAAGTCTCGCTCCTCATCCAACAAGTCAAGAGCCTCCTGTCGAGCCTTCTCATTATCAGCCTCAACGTAAGCCGCCACACAGGGCGAATCGTGCCGGATATCACTTGGCAGAACTCCCTCTGCTCCATAAACCATGAAGAAAGGCGTGTAACCCGTTGATCGGTTAGGCGTAGTGTTGATGCTCCACAGCACAGAGGGCAACTCTTTCACCCAACAACCCGAAGTCCGCTGTAAGGGGACCAAGAGTCGTGGCTTGATACCCCTTAAAATCTCCTGATTAGCTCTTTCTGCTTGACCATTGGATTGAGGATGAGCAACAGCCGAAACATCAAGCCGGATATGTTCCCGTTGACAGAACTCCTCCATGGCACCCTTGGAGAGATTAGTGCCATTATCAGTTATGATGCTATGTGGAAAACCAAAATGAAAGATCACCTTTTTAATGAACTGAACTGATGTGGCCACATCACACTGACTGACCGGCTCTGCTTCAATCCACTTTGTAAATTTATCTACTGCCACCAGGAGGTGTGTCTTTTTATCCTTAGACCTTTTAAAAGGTCCCACCATGTCAAGCCCCCAGACTGCAAACGGCCAAGTAATTGGAATCATCCTAAATTCCTGAGCTGGCACATGAGCCCGTCGTGAGAATTTTTGACATCCGTCACATTTGATAACAAGATCTTCTGCATCTGCATGAGCCGTCAGCCAATAAAAACCATGACGGAAAGCCTTGGCCACCAGAGATTTTGAACCGGCATGATGACCACAATCTCCTTCATGGATCTCTCGAAGTATCTCTTGACCCTCTGCAGGCGACACACAACGCTGGAACGCCCCTGTGACACTGAGATGATGTAACTCGCCGTTAACAATTGTCATGGATTTGGATCGCCTGACAATTTGTCTCGCCAAGGTCTCCTCCTCAGGCAGCTCTCCCCGGGTCATATAAGCCAAATATGGCAATGTCCAATCCGGGATGACGTGAAGTGCAGCCACCAACTGTGGCTCCGGGTCTGGCACTGCAAGCTCCTCCTCTGTAGGTACCTTGACAGAAGGATTATGTAAAACGTCAAGAAAGGTATTAGGCGGCACCGGCTTGCGCTGAGAGCCCAACCGGCTTAAAGCATCAGCCGCCTCATTCTTCCTTCTGTCAATATGCTCCACCTGATACCCTTTGAAGTACCCAGCTACGGCATCGACTTCACGGTGATAAGCCGCCATAAGGGGATCCTTAGAATCCCATGTGCCCGAGACCTGTTGAGCCACAAGGTCTGAGTCGCCCAAGCACCTTACCCGGCTTAAATTCATCTCCTTAGCCATCCGGAGACCATGGAGCAATGCCTCGTATTCAGCTGCATTATTAGTACAAGGAAACATGAGCTGGAGCACATAACGGAATTTATCACCTCGAGGGGAAGTTAAGACAACTCCATCCCCTGATCCTTCTAACTACCTGGACCCATCAAAATGAATAGTCCAATACGTATTGTCCGACTTCTCCTCAGGTGCCTGCAACTCTGTCCAATCATTGATAAAATCCACCAAGGCCTGAGATTTGATGGCAGTACGGGGCATATACTTTAAACCATAAGGCCCAAGCTCAATTGCCCACTTGGCGATTCGTCCTGTAGCTTCCCTATTCTGAATGATATCTCCCAAAGGAGCTGAGCGCACCACCGTTATAGGGTGACTTTGGAAGTACTGCTTCAGTTTCCGATTTTCCATGAACACACCATAAACAAGCTTCTGCCAATGTGGATACCTTTGTTTAGACTCAATGAGCACCTCACTGATGCAGTAAACCGGCCGTTGAACCGGATGCTCCTTGCCTGCCTCCTTACGTTCCACCACGATGGCAACACTGACAGCCTGTGAGTTAGCAGCCACATATAACAATAGCGGCTCTTTATCAATGGGAGCTGCAAGAACCGGTGGCTCAGACAACAGTCTCTTTAAATCTTCGAAGGCAGTGTTAGCAGCATCGCTCCAGACAAAAGTGTCTGTCTTCTTCATCATCTAATATAGCGGTAAGGCCTTCTCTCCTAACCGGCTTATGAACCGTCTTAAAGCAGCAACCCGTCCCGCCAGGCACTGAACATCATTGATACATGCCGGCTTAGCCAAAGAGGTAATCACCGTGATCTTCTCCGGATTAGCTTCAATGCCTCTATTTGATACCAGAAAACCCAAGAGCTTACCTGCAGGTACACCAAACACACACTTGGCCAGGTTAAGCATCATCTTGTAAACCCGGAGATTGTCAAAAGTCTCTCTCAAGTCGGATATCAAGGTCTCCTTTTCCCTGGATTTCACCACAATGTCATCCACATAAGCATGAACATTGCGACCGATTTGATCGTGCAAACAGTTCTGCACGCATCGCTGATAAGTTGCCTGGGCACTCTTGAGCCCAAACGGCATAGATACATAACAGAAGGCCCCAAACGGAGTGATAAAAGCTGTCTTCTCCTGGTCCTTGACTGCCATCTTGATTTGATGATAACCAGAGTAAGCATCCAAAAAACTCAAACGTTCACAACCCGCTGTAGCATCAATGATTTGATCAATACAGGGGAGAGCAAAGGGATGAGACGAACAAGCCTTGTTTAAATCCGTGTAATCCACACACATCCGC
Organism: Triticum dicoccoides; assembly: GCF_002162155.2. Lineage (NCBI taxonomy): Eukaryota > Viridiplantae > Streptophyta > Magnoliopsida > Poales > Poaceae > Triticum > Triticum dicoccoides. The sequence goes on along the minus strand of NC_041387.1, from coordinate 201,684,797 downwards.
CAAGTGTCGTTCTTCTTGAGCACCAGCACCGGTTAGCCAACCACTCCGGATGAAAAACTTCAACAATAAACCTGGTCGCTAAGAGCTAGGCCACCACTTCCCCAATAGCTGCCGTCTCTCTTCATTGAATCGTCGGAGAAACTGCCTGACCGGCTTATACTTCGGATCAATATTGAGAGTGTGCTCAGCGAGTTCCCTCGGTACACCCGGCATGTCAGAAGGTTTCCATGCAAAGATGTCCCGGTTCTCACGGATGAACTCGATGAGCGCGCTTTCCTATTTAGGATCCAAATTTGCGCTGATACTGAACTATTTAGAGGCGTCACCTAGGGTGAAGTCAACAAGCTTTGTCTCAGCGGCCGATTTAAACTTCAACGCCGGGTCATGCTTAGTAGTTGGTTTCTTGAGGGAGGTCATATCCGCCGGGTCAACATTGTCTTGATAGAATTTGAGATCCTCCGTAGCACAGGCCGTCTCAGCGTAAGCCACGTCGCCTTCTTCGCATTCCAAGGCCACCTTTCGACTTCCATGTACAGTTATGGTGCCCTTGTAACCCGGCATCTTGAGCTGTAAGTAAACATAACACGGCCGTGCCATGAACTTAGCATAAGCCGGTCGCCAAATAGAGCGTGATACGGGCTCTTGATCTTGACCACCTCAAACGTCAACTTCTCAGCCCTGGAATCATACTCATCTCCAAAAGCCACCTCTAATTCAATCTTACCAACTGGGTAAGCTGACTTGCCTGGAACCACCCCGTGGAAAACAGTGTTGGACGTCCTCAGATTCTTCTCAGTCAACCCCATACGCTGGAAGGTCTTATAATAAAGGATATTGATGCTGCTACCTCCGTCCATGAGTACTTTAGTGAATTTATATCCACCAACCTAGGGTGCTACAACCAAGGCTAACTGACCCGGATTATCAACTTGTAGCGGGTGACCCTCTCTACTCCAAATGATAGGTTGCTCTGACCATCTCAAATAACGAGGGACCGCCGACTCAACCGAATTTACAACCCTCTTATGAACCTTCTGGTCACATTTGCATAAGCTAGTGGTGAACACATGGTATTGCCCACCGCTCAACTGTTTCGGTTGGCTCTGGTAACCCGACTGCTGCCGCAGTTGTCCTCCCTGACCAGCTTTCTGTTGATTATTTCCACCCGGTTGTCCCTGAAAACCGGAATTTGAACCGCCACCCGGGCCATGAAAGCCGCCGGCCCCTGAACTGCCAGCAGGTCCATGACCACCATCAAAGATATTGGAATTTTTAAACGCCTTGATGATCACACAATCTTTCCACAGGTGCATAGCGGGGTGCTCCCGTGTCCCGTGTTTCGGACAGGGCTCGTTGAGTAGCTGCTCAAGAGATGGACCTGACCCACCGGTTCGAGGCCACTTACCCTTGCGTCTCTGATTGTTACCCTGTGTACTCGCGTTAGCCACAAGCTCCGGGCTACCGTCCGCCTTACGCTTATTGCCGCCTTGATTCCCCGGGTTATGCTATTGACCTTTTCCATTACCGTTCCTTTTACCCTTCCCTGTCTTCTCATCGTCAGACGCAGGGTCCTTTGTATTATCAGAATCGGCATATTTGACTAAAGCCGCCATCAGCATTCCCATATCGGTGCAGTCACGCTTAAGGCGTCCCAATTTCTGCCTCAGCGGCTCAAAGTTGCAATTTTTCTCCATCATGAGGACTACAGAGCCGGCATCCATCTTATCAGATGAATGAATTATGTCCTTGACTCGGCATACCCAATGGGTGGTGGATTCACCCTCCCCCTGCTTACAACTCGTCAAGTCCATGATTGACATGGATTGCTTACAGGTGTCCTTGAAGTTCTAGATGAAACGGGCTTTTAACTCCTCCCACGAACCAATGGAATTAGGTGGTAAACCTTTTAGCCAAGACCGGGCCGTTCCATCTAACATCATGGTGAAGTATTTAGCCATTGCCGCATCACTGACCTCCAACAGTTCCATGGCCATCTCATAACTCTCAATCCATGCTCCGGGCTATAAGTCGGCCGTGTAATTCGGCACCTTTCGAGGCCCCTTGAAGTCCTTAGGCAGGCGCATGTTGCGCAAAGCTGGTATCAAACAAGGAACTCCACCGATTCGAGTGGCTACTCCCAACTCAATAGAAGTCGTTGGATACTCCGAGGTGTCCTGATGAGCTGCCAACTGAGCCGCCTGTTGAGCCGCCCGCTCGTTCTCCTGACGTACTCGGTCTTATACCGGGTTATAGCCACCATGCTGGTTACGGCGTTGGGCGTTGCTTGATAAAGCTTCGGACTCCATGTGCCTGCTGTAACTCGGGCTCTGGTTCTAAGGAGGCAGTGCTAACCAAGGCGGAGGGGTTGAATGAATCCTATCCCGGCTATAAGAATAGGTCTCCTGCTGAGCCAGGACCGTCTGGACAAGTTCCCTGATCCTCCGGGTCTCCACTGCTGTTGGATCATCATCGTCCACTGGAAGAGCCGCCAGGCGCGCTGACGCCGCGATTAAATTTTCCATGGGGTTGGAAAAGTGACCCTCTGGTACCGGCACATAACGCGGCGGCGCCATGCTCATATGAGGAGGTGGCATCTCCCGACGCTGAGCTGGTCCTCCCGCTCCGGATGTCATAAACTGATTAGCATCGGGCGGGTTACTTGGGCCGGCTCCGGGTGTAGCAAAAAGAACCCTCGGGTCATAATTCGGAGGCAACCGGGATTGGGTCTTCTGGTGTCTCCTCCTCACTACCTCATTGGACGCGTTTAAACTCATCGTGAGCTGGTAAGCCTCTGACTGCAACCGCTGTGCCCGGGCGTCAAGAGCCGCCCGCTCCGTAGCTAGCCTGAGCTATCTCCTCATGTACCCGTGCTACCTCCGCATCATGCTTATCTTTGTTTGCAGGGATAACCGTGGCGGTTAACAGGGTCGTAAGCTTGTACATGAGGTCTATCAGTACTTGAGCCGGCGGGCGCACAGGGCCTCCTGCCCCGGCTTCTCCTAACCCCGAAGTGATTGCGGCCGCGGCTGTAGAGTTTTGTCCGGGTTGAGGCCCAGCCATAAAGACTCCTGCCCAATTTGGCGAGTCATAGAGGTCCGGAATACTAAGGCCATCGGAACAGCCCCCGAGCACACCATCTTGAACTTGATACAAAGAATCTGTTGAACCGGTGGACGAATCACTGTCAGAGGGGACGGCCGTCTCACCACCATCTTGAGGACCTTCAGAAAGTTCTTCTCCACGGACGCAGCCCACAAAGACATGCTTCATGCCGGTTTGAGCTCGGGCGGGTTTCGCACGCTAAGCCGTCTCGACGAGGTCGGTGGAGTTGTCCGGCTCAGGCCCCGACTCTCCAATCTGGCCGATGAAGACGTGGATCCCTCCAAAGGGGACCTGGTACCCGTACTCAATTGAGCCAGCGTCGGGGCCCCAGCCTTCGTCGTTTATGTAGATCTTGCCGCGACGACTTTTGGTCATCCGGCCCACTACGTATCCCTTGACCCCTTTGAAGTTGCCCTTCAAGAACTCAAATCCACCGTGCGCTGGCCCCACGGTGGGCGCCAACTGTCATGGAATTGTCACGTCAGATGTCCTCGTGAAAGGACTTAGTTGTGGAGCCATCGCAACTAGGAAGCTTGAAGGGGTTAATCGGGACAAAGGACACGAGAGGGTTTATACTAGTTCGGCCCCTTACGGTGAAGGTAATGCCTACGTCTAGTTGGGTTGGTATTGATGTTTTGATGACCAGGGAGCGAGATACGCTATGCCTGGCTCTCGATGAGTTGTTTCCTGCCCCAAGCCGCCAGCGGCTTATATACACGGGTCGACGCCCTGCGGCTTACAGAGTCCCCACCGGCTTATAAACAATGTCCGGCTTGGTGACTAGTTAAGTCAACCTTATGATACAAGTAATATTATTACAACGGTTTATTACAACGGGCCTTATGTCGCCTGCGGGCCTTAAGCTCTCTATGAACCGCCATCTTCATACTTTGGTCTTGGGCTTCTCTCTGGTGAGTCCTCTTTGCGTAACCCGGCCCCTCCTGGGCGGCTTACACAAATAGTTATATCCCCAATAGTAGGCGATTTGGACTAGGTTACATTGACAACCAACCCAGAATTACGCAGGAAGGTGCTTTTTGCACTGTTAGTGGAGAGATACTAACGCACTGCAGCAAGAGGTCACATTGTGCCTATAGTAGCCTCGTCACCTTCAGGTGGTTGTGGCTATTCAATCATTTGTTCCATAGCTTCCTGAAAGTTTGAATTTGTAGATTAGTGTACCAGATAATTTACTAATGAGACAAAAACAAACAAAGTAGGTTAAACGTTTATACATAACTTATTTTGGTGAACTAATGTATTACATTAGCATGTATTGTAGTGCCAACTACATAATAAAATCACTTTCGGAACATATGTCCATGTAGCATGCCTACTGTATTGTCTATTTCCTCACATTCATTGACATCTAAGGATAAAGAGACATGGTTTAAAGTAGGATGAACATAGTCACTACAAGAAATATGTCAACTTGTGACCACCATTATTGGTCACTGAATGGTCAGTGTTTTCAATTTGTGACCTTTTTGTGACCAAAAACATAAGGTCAAAAGCTGGCGATCGTAAACTGACTATAGCGACCTTTCTTCTGGAATGGTCATAGACGTTTATGACCAAAATACGTCTACTGTGGCGTTTTGGTCACTAGCAGCCTCCCCAGGTCACGTAGGCATCCAGCGTGGCAATCTGATGTGGCACAAGATTCAGCCCGGTCCAATTCGGTGTTTATATGGGCCGAGCCCATTAATTCAGACCATTTACATTTTTTTCCTATGAATTTTTTGTCAGCTTCATGGACCAAGCCCAACATTGCAGCCTTTTTATTTATATTTTTCCTGTTATTTTTTACTAGCTACATGGGCCTAGCCCAGCAATTCAACGTTATTTTCTTGGCCATTGCCTTTTATAGTCCATTTTTTTCGCCCTCAACCCTTTTATAGTCCATTACTATTTTGGGCCTCAGCCTTTTTACATTCCATATACTTTTTGGGCCTTGGCCTTTTCGTTTGTCCCACGGGTCATCTTTCCATTTCTCACACTTTGACAATAAACAAATGAAAAATATTTCAAATGGCAAGAGAACAAATGAAACTGTAAAATGATAGCCAATATTAGCACCAAATATGCTGACTACTGTACAAATACGAAATTACAGTATTTACAATAGTGTTCATACAACTAGATATGCTGGCTAATGTACAACATAACTAGCACTACATTATTACTCGCTACTCTTTACTTTGTCAGGCTTCAAGCTTCTTCAAATTTCATCAGCCCAGAGCTCCGGTAAAGAGAGGTAACACCACACTTTTAGAGCTATATCAAGGCACAAAATGTTTATTTGGTTGGGTCATGCTGCAACAATCACATAGAACCATAATTATAAGCACAAATACACCAATCATCTCAGTTCAAGCAAATCATCTATAGTAGCAAAGCATGAAAAAGGAAGCAGGACATGGCAAGAATATTTACAACAACTCAGTTGATGACTTCAAAAGGAATAATGTATACAATTATAATACAAAAATATGAGAAACTATCACAGTACAGAAATGGTATCACCGATATATATAGCTGATATATCACAGTACTTCAATGATAGATTGAAATGTTTTACTCAATGTATGGAACTCAAAGAACTTTTCTGGTTAGTCACCAGCATCGTGCATTTTAACTTCAATAACTGCAGAAATTAGATAGTATATGAAGGCAATATCCTAAAGATATATCTCTCTCAAACATAGAGTACAACTGAAGCAAATGTAGCTGCTCTTAGTGATATATCTCACTGGACATGGTCTTGCTAACTTACTATGTTAACACAGACTAATCCGAGTGAACCAGCTAATTCTAGTTGATCCACAGACCACACAACTAATGAGTGCATCAAGGTTTGAAGACAGTATTACATACATCCTACAACACCGAATCAGCACAACAAAACCGAAGACCATGCAACCAGTGAGCTGCAGCTGCATCACTGAATTAGGAGCAGAAGAAACCGAGCTTTGCGCCAGATGCAGCTAGCAAGCATAAAGAAAGGGGCGAACATGGAAAGCAAGATACCTTGATCTGGTACAGCTTGAGCCATGCCGACCAACATCCGTTACTTTGGCGGGTGCCTAGAATCCTCAGTGATGGGGATGACATTGGTCCTCTTCTTGGCAATGTTAACAAGATCCCTACCACTCCGGTGAGAGAACTCAACGGCATACACCAACCCAGTCTGCAAAGTGACAAGACTTTGTTAAGACAACTCACATTAAGCAGCATTCACTTGAAATACACAAAGGAAATAGCAACGAGATCTCACCGTTCCAACAGTCTCAGACACATGAGGCACGGTTGTTCCAAAGGCAGCTCCGAGGTACAACACACGTGTTCTAGGAGCCTGAACCAAGAACCACAAAGTCAGCTACTACAACAATGGTTCCAGTCTGAATTACATCCTCGACAAAACAAGGTATTCAAACAATCCAGCATGCAAGCGGAGGCACAAAAAGGACTTACAATCCAGATGTTGTCCACACCACCGAGCACAGCAGCAGCCAGCTTGGATCTGAAGGGGTTCTACACCCTATACTCAACCTTGGATGCGTCCTCGTTCTATACAATTAACAAAACAGCAATAAACATCAGTCTACTGCATCTGCAGAACAGTCACGAACATCAATTCAAATCAGGACCAATAAGTGCATCTCTTAGCCAGGACGGGTGCATCATAAGTTTACAAGGAAAGCACTTATAATGAAAACATCTTTGCTTAATCCCCCTGGATGGATAGGAATAATGCAACCAAGGCCTAAGTACCTAACTACAAGTATCTACTAACGATATATACATATAGCAAGATATATGCATACCGCATACCAGATACAACATATAATGATCAGTGTGTAGTGTATATATTCTGGTGAGTGTGTAGTGTGTAGTGTATATATTCTGGTGAGCCAGTATTGATCCAGTATGAAAGATCTAACACAGAACCTTCATTTTTTTCCTCTATGGAAATACAATGCTAGCATCCAGAGGCAAATACAATACTTAGTTCATTCTACAGGCTGGTCTAACCAAGAGGCATTAGAGTGTGATGTAGTCGATGTAAGTTTTGATCAAACACCACCATTTAAACAAAAGAATTCTTGATAGCCTCACTGAAGATAGTGAATCCCTCAGGCTAATATGTGAGATAAAGAAAATCCCATAAATCATGATCCAAGCATATGTGTGCTGCGCGCAGAAAAAAGACTCAAATGGTCTAAGCATGTCGTATAGAAAGAGGCTGAGTATCAAGTGAAGTATTCCTATAATCAGCCCAGTTTGCAGAAGAACTTCATAGTTATATCAAAAGATGTTTATATGTAGTGGATGGAAATGATCAAGGCTGCAGGATATCTCAACAACTCTCTGGTTGATAATGTCATTGATTTATTTGACAGCGATATATATGTCGATGTTTATATACAACATTTAGTGTTGTCCAGTGTATACACAATCCACAAACTTAAGCACTGCTTTTTACATAGTACAGTTAAGATGAACCCTAAATAAACCACACACACAATAAAAAGATGAACCCTAAATCAGACATATGGTTCTCACCAATGATGAGATGATTTGCTAAGATAGCAGACGAGTTTCCAGCAGCAATCGATTACCATGTTTCAGTCAACAAGAAGGTTGATCTACCTCATTGCAAACATAGATTGCAACAGAAGGATTGATCAACACTATCGCGCATAACTGCAATCATCTAATCTCGCCCCGACGAATGAAAACATCGCAGTATGTACAAAACGAAAACAGAGCGTCATCCAAACAGTGAATGCACCAGACACCATACGAGCAAGCAGCAACAACAAATGCCATCCAAGCAGTGAATGCACTAGGAGGGGAGGGGGCACGAACGAGGGTCCTTCACCTGATTGGGTCGTCGGCCGGAGTGGGGCGCCGTTCGCCGGAGTGGTGCCCTGGTCGGACCGACCAGGAGCTGCTGCGAGGGAGGAGCCGTGCCCTAGGAGTCGCGTCACAGGATGGAGAAGTGGCGGAAGATGGGCTCCTACCCGCCGTCCAATGTGGCCGGAGCTAGCCACGACGAGGAGCCAGAGACCGGCGGCGGCCTCTCCTTCAACTGCGCCTTGACCTCGTACACGTTGGCCAGCCTCTCCTTCAACTGCTCCTGCACACAAGCACATGAGCGCTTCAGAATCACCAACGAAATGCAATAGAGCTAAGGAACGAGAGGAAGGGGGCGAGATCTCGAACCTTGGAGACCTTGGCGGACTCACCGGGCCGCCACTCGTCACCGCCCCGGCCGCAGCCGCCATCCCTGCCGCGCCTCCTCCTCCTCCTCCTAAGAAGCAGTAGCGCTCGCATTGGATCCAGCCTAGCGCAGCCTGGTGCGCGCCAGCGATCTGGCGTGCGGTGGAAGAGCACGAACTGCTTGCGGGCGAGCAGGTGGTTGTTCATGAACTTACGGGTGTTGAAGGGAGCGGGAGCGGGAGCAGTGCGGAAGGGAGCGGCGGCGGCGATGGGGAAAAGGGAGCGGAGCGGCTGGGGGCAACGCCTCTCTCTCTCTCTCTCCGGTGAGGTGGGCGGACGGTGGTCGATCTGAATCGGGTTAGGGTGCAGATGGCTGCAGAACAGCAACGAGGGGAGAGGTGGGTGGAGGAGGCAAGGGGAGAGGTGGGCGGCGGAAGGAAGGGGAGGATGGGGCGGCGGCGGAAGGAAGGGGAAGACGGGGCGGCGGTGGAGGGATCTGGATCGGGGAGAGGAGTGGAGGCGGGGAGGGATCTGGATCGGTGGAGCTGGACGGGATCGGTGGAGCTAGCGAGGGAAAGAAAGGAGGTGGGGGTTGGATGGAAATTGACCCGGAGGACATAGCTAGGGTTTCGGGGTTTGTGTGGATGGGTCGAGCACAGCCGTTGGATCCCCGAGCATCCGACGGTGTTGGATGCACGATCCGCGTGATATGTCCACGGACCAATCAGAATGCAGTAGGATTTTATGACCATCTAAATTGGTCGTAGTTGACTTAAAATAATGTGTTAAAATCATTTAAGCTACTTTATGATCTGAGAAATTCAAAAAAAATGGAAAACGTTCTCATTGTGTCACCAAAATTTGAACATGTTTTCAAAAAAAATAACAACATGGAATAAGATAAATATCTTTAAAAAGGTGTCATCGAAAATGAGTTTTTTGCAAAAAAAAACAAATATATTTACTGCAAAATTGTATGAAATCAATTTTATAAACTATTAGGCCATATTTAATGCACAAATGAGCAAACAGTTGGGTGTCAAAAGATTTTATCCACATCCAATAAAAAAGACAAATTTCCGCTGATCCAACTGGAAGCAGGTGAAATTTGAACTGTAGCTGCCTCATAGTTTGCTATTGATTTTTTCCAAAAATCATTTCTAGTTATATAAGTTTTCCAGGATTCAACCACTAGCTAGGAACGGTCAAGCCCACCGTTTTGACCGCATTTTGAAACGGGCATAAAAAATTCAAAAAAATTAAAAAATTGGAAAACCTTAACACTGTGTCATTATATGTGACCAAGTTTCCAGGAAAAATAATAAACTTGTAATACGGTAATTATTTAAAAAAAGTGTTCTCGGGAACACTATCAATTGTGAAGATTCATGGCTTTCAAGCCAAATGATCAATCTTATGGCCACATTCATGGCATAGTTTGTTCAAATGATCTCATATTGTGGACAAGGGTGCATATTGGACTAAACAATGTTTCCTAAGGAAGTTTTCATTTTCTTTGGACGAAAAATTCATTTTCCATTTTTTCGAGTGCCCAAAATGAGTTTTTTTGTGAAGGACCTACCATATATTTGTTGCAAAATTGTACCTAATAAATTTTATAAAATACCAGGCCATATTTAATGCACAAATGACCAAATGGTTGGGTGTAAAAAGTTTTGATCCACCTCTCGTGAAAAAGACAAATTCCCATCGATTTAGTTCGAAGCGGGTGAAATTTGAACTGCAGCTGCCTCGTAGTTTGCTCTTTATTTTTTCCAAAAACCATTTCTAGGTACATAAGTATCTATTTAATCAGAAAAACACCAAAAAAATTCCAAGATTCAACCACTAGCTAGGAATGGTCAAGCCCGCCGTTTTGACCGCATTTTGAAACGGGCATGAAAAATTCAAAAAAAAATCAAAAAAATGGAAAACCTTCGCATTGTGTGATTATATGTGACTAGGTTTCCAGGAGAAATAATAAACTTGTGATACGGTAATTATTTCAAAAAAGTGTTCTCGGAAACGAGCTATCAAGTGTGAAGATTCATGGCTTTCAAGCCAAATGATCAATCTTATGGCCACATTCATGGCATAGTTTGTTCAAATGATCTCATATTGTGCACAAGGGTGCATATTGGAATGGCAAACAATGTTGCCTAAGGAAGTTTTCATTTTCTTTGGACAAAAAATTCACTTTCCATTTTTTCGAGTGCCTAAAATGAGTTTTTTTGTGAAGGACCTACCATATATTTGTTGCAAAATTGTACCTAATCAATTTTATAAAATACCAGGCCATATTTAATGCACAAATGACCAAATGGTTGGGTGTAAAAAGTTTTGATCCACCTCTCATGAAAAAGACAATTTCCCGTCGATTCAGCTAGAAGCGGGTGAAATTTGAACTGCAGCTGCCTCATAGTTTGCTCTTCATTTTTTCCAAAAAACCATTTCTAGGTACATAAGTATCTATTTAATCAGAGAAACACCAAAAAAATTCCAAGATTCAACCAATAGCTAGGAACGGTCAAGCCCGCCGTTTTGACCGCATTTTGAAACGGGCATAAAAGATTCAAAAAAAAATCAAAAAATTGGAAAACCTTCGCATTGTGTCATTATATGTGACCAAGTTTCCAGGAAAAATAATAAACTTGTAATACGGTAATTATTTTTAAAAAGTGTTCTTGGAAACGAGCTATCAAGTGTGAAGATTCATGGCTTTCAAGCCAAATGATCAATCTTATGGCCACATTCATGGCATAGTTTGTTCAAATGACCTCATATTGTGCACAAGGGTGCATCAAACAATGTTGCCTAAGGAAGTTTTCATTTTCTTTGGACAAAAAAATCATTTTCCATTTTTTCGAGTGCCTAAAATGAGTTTTTTTGTGAAGGACCTACCATATATTTGTTGCAAAATTGTACCTAATCAATTTTATAAAATACCAGGCCATATTTAATGCACAAATGACCAAATGTCTGGGTGTAAAAACTTTTGATCCACCTCTCGTGAAAAAGACAAATTCCCGTCGATTCGGCAAGAAGCGGGTGAAATTTGAACTGCACCTGCCTCATAGTTTGCTCTTTATTTTTTTCCAAAAATCATTTCTAGGTACATAAGTATCTATTTAATCAGAGAAACACCAAAAAAATTCCAAGATTCAACCACTAGCTAGGAACGGTCAAGCCCGTCGTTTTGACCCCATTTTGAAACAGGCATAAAAAATTCAAAAAAATAAAAAATTGGAAAACCTTCGCATTGTGTCATTATATGTGACCAAGTTTCCAGGAAAAATAATAAACTTGTAATACGGTAATTATTTTAAAAAAAGTGTTCTCAGAAATGACCTATTAAGTGTGAAGATTCATGGCTTTCAAGCCAAATGATCAATCTTATGGCCACATTCATGGCATAGTTTGTTCAAATGATCTTTTATTGTGCACAAGGGTGCATCTTGGAATTCCAAACAATGTTGCCTAAGGGAGTTTTCATTTTCTTTGCACGGAAAATTCATTTTCCATTTTCCGAGTGCCCGAAATGAGTTTTTTTGTGAAGGACCTACCATATATTTGTTGCAAAATTGGACCTAATCAATTTTATAAAATACTAGGCCATATTTAATGCACAATTGACAAAATGGTTTGGTGTCAAATTTTTTGATCCACCTCTGGTGAAAAAGACAAATTACCGTCGATTCAGCTGGAAGCGGGTCAAATTTGAACTGCAACTGCCTTACAATTTGCTCTTTTTTTTTCAAAAACCATTTCTAGGTAAATAAGTATCTATTTAATCATAAATACATGGTTTGATGGCGAGACATCATGGTTTGGACGGTGGCCGAGGGCCCCAACTCTAGAGCTCATAAGCTCGCATGCCCGCCGTGTGGTCACCGCGTGACCGTGGCGTTGCCATGTGTTTTGGGCGTCCTAGGAATGTCTAGTGGGTTGGGCACTCCCCAGGTAGGTGCTAGGAAGAAAATCACAACATAAGATTCTCACGAGGAGACCGATCGATGCTCAAACATGAATCAGCAGCCAAGTGTTTGATTTGCGGTACGAGAAATGCACATGGCTAATGGGCGTGAGTTTTGGCTGACGATGATCAGTTACTAAGAAGACTGTTTTCACAAATTTTCACCTCAAAAGGAGGAGCCTAGGTGGTACTTGCTTTGCAAAGTACCACACTAGACATAAATACGAATGTTGAACCTGGGCTCAAAATAATGAATGGATTGAGCTGGCATTTGGTGGAGGATGGTTATTTGGGCATAGGAAAGCACTGTAGAAAATGGATACCATTTGGACATGCCAAAGTGGTACTTCCTTCATAAAGTGCTGCTTTGAACAGGATAGGAAAACGAATATTGTTGAGTTATTTTTGAACTAGGCAAGGAAGGTTTTTGACATATTTGATGAAGATAAGATCTAAACAATTTATGAGATTTTTTTTGGAATTTTTGGAATAACAGAAATATAGGTTGCTTCACAACCTAGGGCAAAAATTGACATATGGACATGACACATAGGCAAAACTGATGAGATGGCGCCTAGTCATCACAACCGACCACAATCTACAAGGCTATGACCATCTATATTGGTCGTTAACAACTAGAACTAAGGCAACGGACCTGCACTGTTTGCTGTGTGACCATTTTGTGTAAGGAAATTACGACCTTTCTTACCAAAATGGTCGCAATGGTTTAGGGTTTGGAGCCCCCCGAACAGCTTTTGACCAATTGGTCTCAAATGGTCATAGATCCATGACCAATTCTTCCAGGGTCACTGACAGAAGGTCACTAGTTGACATATTTCTTGTAGTGAGTATGACATCATTCATATCATGGGAAAACAGATATAAAACAAACAAGCTATTTTATCATTGTGTGCGCACGTGAACATAACAACTAGATTACAGATCAAGACCAAAACAATATCCTTCATCTCTTTTAAACCATATAAGGTGAAATGATACGTTAAGACAACTGTGTATAAAAGTGAACAGAGTAACTGACGATGGCTGCAAACCAAGTAGTTAAATGAACACATCATGGTACCAATCAGTTCAAGGCAGGAGGAGTAAGGACTTACAACAGCGGCTTGAACTGGTGTGCTGATGCCCTTCATCTTACTGGTGTGGCAATCCTTGAAGATTTGCACTGTATTCGGTTCTGGTTCTTTTTGGTCCACATGGGCTTTCCTCTGTATTTGGAACAAGTCAATATGGATACGATAATATGGCAGAAAAAAGAAGGAAGTAGCAGCTATTTACAAGAGCCTCACAGTGTGCAATATAGCTATGAGATCCTGTTGTCTATTGGAATTTCACTTTAGAACGGTTGGTTTTGTTCTTCAAACAGTTAGCCTAGAAGAAAATACACTTGTAAGGCACATACATAAATACAAGTTCAATATGTGGTCTCATCAAATACATATAGCCTACCTGATACTTTGGATCAGACTAGTGTTTAACGAGGGCTGTCCAGTCTTCATCTGTAATGTATTCCACTAGAGATGTTTGGGCGATTTCATTGTTAGCCTTGCCTTCAAAGTGAGATTTTCTAAGGTGGTACCGATACTGTCGCAGAGCAGACTGAAAAACATGAGGGCATGCTTGTTTAGTTGCATCATCTTTCGGATGCAACTTGAACCTCATCTGTTCAAAAAAGAATGTGAGTCTTATTAGGAGGAAGCTAGAAAGAGTGGGACAGAGCAAGACAATATTACTAATTGCTATGAATAACATTACTTACGGATAAATGGTCAAGGAAGGTGTTAAACTGGGTATTGTCTTTCTCATTCCTGTATTGGATCCACGTTGGGAGGATACGTGCATGACACCTAACGGCAATGGTTGCCTCTGATACTAACTTGGCTGACTCTATAGCATCACGTGGCCTTTTTAAATCTGCCTCAAAATGGATCTCCATTCTCCCTCCTTTAGATTTTGTTAATCTGTCAAGCATTATCCCTGATGTCTGTTTCCGCTTGCGCCGTGGTGCTTTTTCAACAACGAATATTGGAAGTGTTAGTGTACATCAAAGTGTGAGAGTACATATAAAGGAGCATGCAACTACAACTTGACTCGGTCAGGTACAGTCTTCGTGTTGATGCTCATGAGGTTCATCTGATCTTGCCAAGTCCTGTTGTGTCAGCAGTGCTCCGGGAGTAGTGTTAGGTGTGAAGGCAGCTTGGGAACTGGCTAGTTCCGGAGCAAACGAATGAGTATTTGGTTGAGATGCCGGTACAGTTGAAGCGGATGCTGCAGCTGGTGGAGTAGGTGATACTGTGTTTGTAGATTTAGCCAGTGGACTTGGACCTTCTACTGCACTATAAGTACCAGCAGAATCTCGACGGCAGAACCTTTTCCGTTTCACTCGACGAGCAACAACACTCCCTACTATGTTATTTTCCTTGCTCTTTTTTGACTTTGCCATGTCAAGCTGTACCCACAACACAAAAGAATAAAATCACTCTTCAGAACTCATTGATGCATGATACAGACAAGCAATACTTTGATGTAAGACAACCGTATGAGGATGGAATATGTAAGAAAAACAGGACCACATGACATATTCACAACTACGATGTGCAACGTAAGCAAAAGGATTTTCAAGAAAATAAAAGTAATGCAAGCTAGACACCATATGAAAGATGCAACCAATATTACTCTGCCAAGTTAAAAGTGTCTTGTCATAAGTGGCAATTCGAAAAATTAGAAGCAATACAACGTAGAAATCAATGCAATATGCAACCACTATCAAACTGCCATGTTAAAAGCGTCCAATCATGAGTTACTATTGCGGGATACACAACAGCAGTACTTTGATGTAAGAACATGGTATGATAGATAGATGAAGTGTATTCTAGACACAGAAAGCCATGTCATATGCAGATGTATAACGTATAAACTCAGCAGGTGCAATTTAATCAAAATAGAAGAAATACAGGCTAGACAACATATGCAACATGAAACCAATTATCACACTATCAACTTAGAGCAAGCACCTGCGATGGTGGAGCACGGGAGATGAACTCGTCATGTAGAATTAGGACTTCAACTTCATTAGCAGTTGAAGTGGAAAATCTAGAGAGTCTCTGTTTGCGTCGGTGCAGAGTACCACCAACATCCCCTAACTTACTCTTTTCCTTCCTATTTTCTGATATTGCCTTATGAAGTCAAAACCACAAGAAGATGAATAAAATTAGCTCTGCATAACTGGTTGATGCATGATACAGACGAACACTACTTTGATGTAAGGCAAGCGCAGGATAGGAGGATGGAATATATACAAAAAAAAGACAGTGTTTCATATTCACACGTACGATAGGAGGATGGAATATGTATGAAAAAACAGTAAGCGGAAGGCATTTCAACAAAATTAGAAGAAATGAAAGCTAGGCACCATATGAACATGCAACCAATATCACTCTATCAGGTAAAAAGTGTCTCGTCGTAACTGCCATTTCAAGAAATTAGAAGCAGTACAAGCTAGAAGACAATGCAAGATGCAACCTACATCACAGTCCCAAGTTAAATGTGTTTTATGGGTAAGTGATCGTTGCAGGTATAAGTTGTAAGCTACGCAAATGAAATTCTACATAATCAGAAGCAATACAAACTAGACATCATATGGAAAACGCAACCACGTATAACAGTTCCAAGTAAGAGCAAGCACCTGTGATGGTGGAGTAGGGGAGATGTGCTCATCATGTACACGTATGTCTTAGAAACAGGAACACGTGTCATATTCACAGGCATTATGTGTAAAGTAAGCAAATGCAATTCAAGTTAGAAGCAATACAAGCTAGACATCATACGCAACATGCAACCACATATAATAGTGTCAAGTTAGAGCAAGCACCTGTGATGGTGGAGTACGGGAGATGCGCTCATCATCTACATAGCTACGTTGACTGTCTAGGCTTGCGTTGTCTTGCGAATCTTGTTGGGAGGATGGCGGAGTAGAATTTGTAGAGAACCTCTGTTTCAGTTTCTCGGAAGGACCACCATCATCCAATGCCTTGCCAATTTCCTTCAGCTTTATTGATTTTGCATTGTGAGGTCATACCGACAAGAAAAAGGAATATCATTCGCTCTTCAGAACACATTCATGCATGATACTGACGAACACTACTCTGATGAAAGGCAAAGTCATGATACGAGGATGGAATATGTACGAAAAAATGGACGGTTGACATATTCACACCTATGATGTGGTAACAAAGCAGAAGGCACTTCAACAAATTAGAAACACTGCAAGACACCATATGGAAGGTGCAATCAATATCACTCTGCCAAGTTAACACTATCTCGTCATATGTGGCGTTCATCAAACTAGAAGCAATACATGCTAGAAATCATATTCAAGACGCAAACCAATATCACACTGCCAACTTAAAGATGTCCCATCATAAGTGACTAATGCAGGATACACAAGAAGAGTAGTTTCATGTAAGAACATGGTGTGATAGACAGATATAGTATGTACCAAAAACAGGAAAGCGTGTCATATTCACATGTATCATGTGTAAGCTAAGCAGATGCAGTTTACACTAATTAGGAGCAATACGAGCTAGACACCATATGCAACATGCAACCAGATATCACACTGCCAAGTTAGAGCAAGCACCTTGGATGGTGGAGTAGGGGAGCGGAGACTTGGACCTTGTAATGCACTATCAGTACAAGGAGAATCGGTATAGATGCTTCATTTACGTTGCTGTAGAGGACCACCATCATCTCCTTACTTACTCTTTTCCTTCCTCTTTCTTGATTTTGCCTTGTGAGGTCAAACCCACAAGAAAAAGGAATAAAATATGCTCTTCAAAATTCATTGATGCATGATACTAACGACCACTACTTTCATGTAAGGCAACCGCATGATAGGAGGATGGAATATGTATCAAAAATAGGACGACATGACATATTTACATGTATGATGTATAAAGTGTAAACTAAGCACAAGGTGCTTGAACTTCTTAGAATCGATGCAAGCTAGAAACCATATGAAAGATGAAACCAATATCACTCTGCCAAATTAAAAGGGTGCCCTAGCAAATGTATTTGACCAAATTAGAAGCAATACATGGAAACAATCTAGAAATAATATGCAATGTCCAACGAATAAAGGTGACTCATCGTAAGTGATTGATGCAGGATACAGAAGAGAGGTAGTTTCATGTAAGGACAAGGTTAACACATAGATGTAGTGTGTACCAAAAATAGGAAGGCGTGTCATATTCACAGGAATAGTGTGTAAACTAAGCAGATGCAATTTACCCTAATTAGAAGCATTACAAGCTAGACACCGTATGCAACATGCAACCACATATCACACTGTGAAGTTGGAGCAAGCACCTGTGATGGTGGTGTAGGGGAAGTGCGGTCTTTAGGTATAGATCAACGTTCAATATCTTCATTTAGGCTTGATGTTTCTTGAGAATCATGTGGAGAGGATGAAATTGCATTCTTTATAAGAGTATTGCGTTTCATATTAACCCACGCGCGTGACTGTCTCATCATAAGCGATAGACGCAGGATACACAAGAACAGTAGTTTGATGTAAGAACATGGTGTGATAGGCAGATGTAGTATGTACCGAAAACAGGAAGGCGTGTCATATTCACATGTATAATGTGTAAGCTAAGGAGATGCAATTTAACAAATTAGGAGCATTGATGAGGGATACACAAGAAAAGTAGTTTGATGTAAGAACATGGTTAATAGAAAGACGTAGTATGTTCCAAAGACAGGAAGGCATGTCATATTCACAGGTATAATGTGTTAACTAAGTAGATGCAATTTACCCTAATTAAAAGCATTACAAGGTAGACACCATATGCAACATGCAACCACATATCACACTGCCAAGTAAGAGCAAGCACCTCCAATGGTGGTGTGGGGGAATTGCGGTGATCAACTAGAGAGCTACGTTGACTATCTTCATTTAGCCTTGCTGTTTCTTGAGAATCATGTGGGGAGGATGACACTGCACTCTTTAAACGAGTAGGTCGTCTCACAGTAACCCACTCGGGTGATTGTCTCATCATAAGTGATTGACGAGGGATACAAAAGAGCATTAGTTTGATGTACGAACATGGTTAATAGACATATTTAGTATGTAATAAAAACAGGAAGGCATGTCATTATCAAAGGTATAGTGTGTAAAGTAAGCAGATGCAATTTAACCAAATTGGAAGCAATACAAGCTAAACACCATATGCAATATGCAACCACATTTGACAGCGCAAAGTTAAAGCAAGCACCTGGGATGGTTGTGTGTGGCAATTGAGATCATCAACTGCAGAGCTACGTTTACTGTCTCCAACTGCTGACACTTCAGCCATTGGAGTGCTGAAACGCTTAGTGCTTATCTTCGAATTACACTAGAGCGACTTCTGTCTTTTCTTTTCTGCATTCATCAACACCGCGTCAGAGTCTGAAATACTAAAAAACCAATAATGTGAGTATGGGTGAAGTGTGTGCACAATTAGTACAGTGTAAAGGTAGCAGATAGCACGTCGGTGAGAAATAAATGACGGGAGACATATGATAGCTCTACAACATGCATGGCACACTAAATTACTACAGGATTCCATGAAAATAACAGTGCTCTACATATTCACACCTATGATGTGGTAACTAAGCAAATAGATCAGTTCATTTTTTCTGCACCGTCCGATGTACAAAGAACGGGCAGATCGCCTTCATCTACCTCCAGCCAGTCAGTGTTGACGATCTTCCTTGAAATGCCAGCGACCACCGGCCTAGTATTCCTACCGTGCCAACGCCTTCCCCTTGACCTCACTGCACCGCCGTGCTTGGCACCGCCCCCCGGCCATCCATTCAAGCCCCGCCGACCTCCAGATCAGGCGCAAGCAGCTCCTGCACCCCACACCCCTATGATAGACACCAATGCGCCGCTTCCCCGGGGAACATGCGGACTAGGTGCTCTGCGCGCCTAAGCGGGTGCTGCTTCTTTTAATTGCGGTTTGACTGACCCTAAATTGAAATCCAGGCGGGCTACTGACCTCTAGCAAAGGTGAAATAGTAAAAGGGAGGAAACCTTGTGCATTTAGTATCACGAAGAAGATGCAGTAAGAAGTGCTCAACTAGTTTCTTTCGTGGGATGAATACGGTGTGAGCGGAGACGTAAGATTTGCACGAATAAGGGACGAGGAGTACCTCTTTCTGCTGGCAGTGCTGTGTCCTCCTTCTGTTTTTCCGACGATCTTCTTGTTGTTCGCCGGAAACCAGAAGTTGTGGAGGATGGTGCAGCCTTGGACGAACCCATGGCCAAGTTGTTGAGTCTGGTGCGGTGGCCGTCTGTCGGCAGCGGGGAGGCAGATCCGAGGCGGTGAATGACAGCGTAGCAGGAACAACTCCGATGCACTAATTAATGTTTATATAAAGTGCTTCACACTAACAACATGGAGTGCACTAATTAATGTTTATATATGAATTGCAAAAGCATCCATTGCCTGTATTTCAAACCGCTCTCACTCTATGGATCAATAATATGAAATAAACACATTCACATGCTAGAATTCAATAGAGTATGGGTGTCTGATAGACCGATTTTCGTCCATACGCAATTTTTCAAAATTCATGATCTCATCCAAAAATAATAATGCCATTTATATTTTAATTTAATGCGTAGAACCGCCTTTTACACGTAGATGCACTATGCCTCGTCCCGTTCTCTTAAACGCGTTATATATAAGTGCACACACTTTATATGCATCGGCATTTCTCTTTCACACATGCTCACAATTTCTCTCAGGGTGTCGGGGTGTCTCACGCACATGCTCTCTCTGTTTTTCTCTCTCTCTCTCTCTTTCTGACTACTATGTACCGCTCTTTTCACTAATCTCAGTTGGAAAACACTATTTCTCTCACATGCATATATACACATGCACGGTCTCTACTAGCCCTCTATACACACATATATGTGCCTACGTGTCTCCCGCACGCACATTATCTTTAGGCCTCTCTCACACACATTGCCCCCCCCCC